>NW_005358168.1:0-779 GCF_000412655.1 Myotis brandtii
GTCTGACTGCTGGTTTAGGCCCAATCCCACAGGGATCTCTACAGATTAGGCCTAAACTCGCAGTTGGACATACCTCTCTCAATCCGGGACTGTTGGCTCCTAACTGCTCACCTGCCTTCCTGATCACCCCTAACCACTCACCTGCCTGCCTGATTGCCCCTAACTTCCTCTGCCTGCCTGCTTCATTGCCCCTAACCACTCGCCTGCCTGCTTGATTTCCCCTAACCGCTCTGCCTGCCTGCCTGATTGCTCCTAACCACTCCCTGGGGGGCAGGGCCAGCTGGGGTGAGGGGCCATGGTGTTCTGGTTTCTGATCGTTCTGGTCGTTCCACCGTTTTGGTCACTGGGCTTTTATTATATAGGATAGCACTGAGTGGGTGGCTTAAATACAGAAATTTATTTTCTCATGAATCTGGAGGCTAGACATGGGAAAGCAAGGCATTAGCAGAGTTGGGAGAGTTACTTCAGAGACCTCCCTCTGCTGCATGTAGATGTCTGTCTTCTCCTTGTCTTCATGTGGCCTTTCCTCTGTACATGGCTTTGTCCAAATTTCATTTTCTAAATATGTTTTTATTTATTTCAGAGACAGGAGGGAGAGGGAGAGAGTGATAGAAACATCAATGATGAGAGAGAATTATCAATCAGCTGCCTACTGCATGCCCCCTACTGGGGATTGAGGCCACAACCTTGGCATGGGCCCTGACCTAGAATGGAACCATGACCTCCTGGTTCCTAAGTGGATGTTCAATCATTGAGCTACACTGGCCAAGCTAAATTTC
>NW_005358169.1:0-1247 GCF_000412655.1 Myotis brandtii
GCGCTGAGCTCCTTCCCAGGGGGCGCCCCAAACAGGGATCTCCGCCCCCCCTTTGCCATCCCCACCTGGGAGCTGTGGGTCATACTCTTAGCTCGGCCAGGCCCCCCCCCAAGCCTCGCCCCCTCTCCTGGCTCCCAGACCCTGAGCTGCCCGCCCTCCCATGGACGAGGAAAGTTCTCTCTCTTCCGGGGCATCTTCGTTCTATCCCCGCCCCTGACCCCTCCCCAGCACTCAGATGAGCCCAGTCCCACCCAACCACGCCCGAGGCCAGTCCTGGGAACCCTCCCACGTCCTGAGGTCCTGGCGCAGGAGTGGAACCTGCCCCACGAAGAAGAGCCAAAGGGTCAGAGAAGACCCCTGCAGCAAACCGGGCCCGCCCACCAGCTCTTCTCTAGCCACCACCCCTGCCCTGCCCAGGCCCCCGGCAGGGTTCCCTGGGCTCGCGCTCCTCCCCGCGTGGCCAGCACAAGGTGTGTGTACGTTTTGTACCTCCGCCCGCGACTGTACATAGTGTATGAAAGTTATTTAAGCCTCCCGCCCGCTGTACAGTTCTGTTCCCAGACCGGATGTGTGTGCTCTCGGAAGTTGTCATAATAAAACCCGAATGACCAGGGCTGTGGGGGTGTGGTTCCTGGGGGCCCTTCTCAGGTGGGGGTCGGGCCTCCAAAAAAAATAATCAATCCCTCTCCGGCCTAAAGCAGGAGCCCCGCCCAGAACCCCCAGCTCGGCTTGCACAGCCTCAGCTCCCAGGACGAGGGCAGGTGGACGTTCCCAAGAACCTCCGGCTCTGGCTTCAGAGCCCCTGGCAGAGCCGGACAGGGCGGAGGGGTGGCTGGGAGAGGCCTGGGCCCAGGGGACCGCTGCTAAGGGGTGGCCCGCCCACCCGCTGGGCACGGACTCGCGTGGAAAGGCCAAGAGACCTGCCCCACAGCAGTCCCTCCTTGTTGTTGTTAAACCTCACCTGAGGGTATTTTTCGTTGATTTTTAGAGAGAGTGGAAGGAAGCGGGGGGAGAGAGTGAGAAACATCGATGTGAGAGACACAGGTATTGGTTGCCTCCCACACCCATCAGGCCTGTCACCCAGGTCCGTGCCCTTGACCGGAATCGAACCCGGGACCCTTCAGTCCTTGGGCCGGCGCTCTATCCACTGAGCCACACAGGCCAGGGCAGAAGTTCCTCCTTTTATTGCGAAGGTGGCGCAGGTCAGGCCTCCACCTCCAGCCCAGGGCTCAGGAGCCGCCCGCTCT
>NW_005358169.1:4563-5782 GCF_000412655.1 Myotis brandtii
CCTCGCACTGGAACCAGCTGGCCAGGACGCGGGTGGTGGCGTCGTCCACGGTGGCCACCACGTCCCGGCACCGGAGCAGCTGGCGAAGGAGACGAGAGGGACGGAGACAGTGGGCATGGAGTGGCGGCGTGGAATCTAGCGTCCTGGCTGGGCATGAGGACAGACCTGTGCCCAGGGATGTGGGGGGACCGGCGAGAGGCCGAGCTCAGGGAAGGGAACTCCATACCCTGTCTCTCGGGGCCCTTGGTTTATTTTACAAGTTTGCCTCGGGCATCTGTGACACCCACCGGGAGCTGGAGGGGTGAACGCACTCAGAGATGGTAGGTAGGTAGATAGATGATAGAGAGACAGACATAGATGATCGATAGATGGATCTATAGATGATAGAGATAGGTGATGTTGATAATCTATATATATAAAAGCCTAAGCGACCGGACGACCAGCCGGTAGCTATGACACACAGTGACCACCAGGGGGGCAGACGCTCAACGCAGGAGCTGCCGAGCTGTGGTCACTTGGCAGTGGTGGTTCTCAGGTGACGCACCCGGAACCAGAGAGGAGGGAGCCTGATTCTGGGGTGCGTCACCCGAGAACCACCCTTTTGCAATCCGGGACCCCTCGGGGGATGTCGGAGAGCTGGTTTCAGCCCGATCCCCGCAGGCCAGGCCTGGGGACCCCACTGGTGCATGAATCCGTGCACCAGGCCCCTAGTAGATAGATATAGATGATAGACAGATGAGAGATTAGATAGATAGATAGATAGATAGATAGATAGGGACCTAGAGATACCGATCTGTCTGTGTGTGATCACGTGAGCCTGGGGAAACCTATGGCAGGACATGCCTGCGAGATACCCGGGAGCCGCGGAGAAGGGGCGCAAGACCGATGTCACAGGAGGGAGAAGGCTAAAAGGGGAAATGTTCTTAAAGGGACAACAAAAAAGAACGCAGCACGCGTGAGCCTGGGGAAACCTATGGCAGGACATGCCTGCGAGATACCCGGGAGCCGCGGAGAAGGGGCGCAAGACCGATGTCACAGGAGGGAGAAGGCTAAAAGGGGAAATGTTCTTAAAGGGACAACAAAAAAGAACGCAACACGCGTGACTTCATGTGTCTATCTGCCTACGTCTACACGGGTCCATGCGGTCCCTGAAACGGGATTGAAAAGGACGGAAGCTAACCAGACAGGTTCAGACCGGCCGCGCCGGCTTCCCTGCCCC
>NW_005358169.1:6791-7842 GCF_000412655.1 Myotis brandtii
GATTCTCTCTCATCATGGATGTTTCTCTCTCTCTCTCCCTCTCCCTTCCTCTCCGAAATCAATAAAACATAAAAAAAAAAAATTAAAAGGCCACTGAAACGTGTTACAGTGGGGTGTGGGGAGCCGCGTGCCCTGGCCGGGGGGGTGACAGGGTCGGGAGGTGGCAGGGGGTACCTGGATGGGGGTGTTCAGAGGGTGGGTCCTGGGGACCAGAGGTACCTGACGGGGTCCATCCACTTGGTGACATGCTCGTCGCTCCCGGCGGCCTCGGCACCCCCCTCCACCACGAGGAACGAGGTCTGGATCAGCAGCGCCATGAACAGCGGCGGGAACAGCATCTGCACCTCCATCCGCCGGCTGGGCTCCAGCAGCAGCTCATGCATGGCCCTGGTGGCCTGGGGTGGGCGGAGGGCGGAGAGCAGGCACGTGGGCAACGTTGGCCTCAGCTCTTGGGTCCACCCACAGTGACCGTGACGGGCTGGTCCAGAAATCCCAGGCGTGAGAGCCAGAAAACATCAAGGGAAATTCCTAGAATGCTATGATTTTAATTTCTTTTTTCTTTTTTTCCCCCCCTTTAGAATGCTTTTTTTTAATTATTGATTTCAGAAAGGAAGGGAGAGGGAGAGAGAGAGAAAAACATCCATGATGAGTGAGAACCATGGATCGGCTGCCTCCTGCACGCCCCCCACTGGGCATGCGCCCTGACCGGGATAGAACTGGAGGCCTCTTGGTTCCTGGGTCAACGCTCACCGCTGAGCCACACGGGCTGTGCAGAACGCCATGATTTTACTAGTAAAGTGCTCCCCCCACTGCCTTTGCTTATTGTCTCACCGTCCTAGAGAGTTAGCAGAGCCTGGGGGCGTCGGTCCTCCCTAAGCCCCCCGGGGAGAAATAGAAGCTACCCTGTCCCCCAGGAGGCACGGTGGACCCTCCCATGGATCGCACCCCAGACTCTGCAATGGCCCAGCGGACAGAGAGGAGAAGGCAGCGGCCCAGGGAGCTCAGGATAGCAAGGCCCGGGCAGCTAGGAGGCCGGCCCCGCCCCAGCGCC
>NW_005358169.1:9439-10827 GCF_000412655.1 Myotis brandtii
CCTCCTGCATGCCCCCTACTGGGGATCGAGCCAAACCGGGCATGTGCCCTGACCGGGGTTGCCGGCTTGATCACCAGTAGGGGGCGTGCAGGAGGCAGCCTATTGGTGATTCTCTCTCATCATCGATGTTTCTCTCTCTCTCCCCCCACCCCCCTTCGTTCCTCTCTGAAATCAAAAGATTTTTTTAAAAAAAGAACAGGAGGAGGAACCCTGACATCGGCCCCTCACGGCCGCTACCTTCCCGATTTCCGGCATCGAGGACCTCAAGGTCATTCTCAGGATCTTGGACGCGGCCTTGACGTTGTCCTCCCTGTCGCTGGCCATGGCCTCCATGAACACCATGATGGCGTCCATCCTCTCCTCCGGGATCAGGAATTCCCTGAAGAACTGGAGAAAGGAAAGGCGCTGTGGCCGCTGCCGTGGGGCCTCCCAGCCCTGGGGTCCCCGAGGCCTCTGGACGCCCAGAGTCCAGCCACCAGGGTGCAGTGGGGGCCGGTCCCTGGCCGAGCACCAGGGGCCTCCAGTGCTGACGCCCCTCCGGTAGGAACGAGGGCCCGGACCACGCGACACAGGGGACCATGCAAAAGGCGTTTCCGTGTTGAACTTGGAGCTCATTCCGTCAGGTGGCCCAGTGGACGTGAGTCTGATGCTCAGAGCGAGGCGACTGACCGCCTGCAGCAAGGGCCTCGTGTCTGAGGCTGCACATCCTCCGGGCGCTCCCCCAGGGCTGAGTCCACAGGCGGCCTGGCCCTGTTGCCGGGGGCCAGGGGACCACACACAAGACGCCCGCCGCCTCTGCCCTCATGGAACTGACCATCAGGTAAACAGCTGATCAAGGTGAGTGTGAGCCATGTTAATAAGGGCCCAGCCGGCGTGGCTCAGCGGTTGAGCATCGATCTATGAACCAGGAGGTCAGGGTTTGATTCCCGGTCAGGGCACAGGCCCGGGTTGCAGGCTCCATCCCCAGTGTGGGGCGTGCAGGAGGCAGCCAGTCCATGATTCTCTCTCGTCATGGATGTTTTTATCTCTCTCTCTTCCCCTCCCTTCCTCTCTGAAATCAATAAAAATCTATTTAAAAAAGAAAATCCGGGAGTCAGTGCAGTCAGACGGGGAATAGCAGGCTGGCATTTGTATCTTAGAAAGAATTGTCTGACTGCAGCGCAGAAAAAGGCGTGACCTCAAACTTCAATCAACCCAGTGCCGCTAGCACAGCGGCTAGGACAGTGATGGCGAACCTATGACACGCGTGTCAGAGGTGACACGCGAACTCATTTTTGTGGTTGATTTTTCTTTGTTAAATGGTATTTCAATATATAAAATAAATATCAAAAATATAAGTCTTTATTTTACTATGGTTGCAAATATCAAAACATTTCTGTATGTGACAC
>NW_005358169.1:14133-14821 GCF_000412655.1 Myotis brandtii
TTCTCAGCTGCTGTCTCGGGGGCACAGGGAACGGGGACCTGAACCCCAAAACCCCTTCTCGTGGGCCCCCCCGGAGCCCTCCCCACACCCACATCCTCTGAGGCGCCCAGTAGTGGAACTGGGGGGTCCCACCCCCACCCCGGATGCTAGTAGATGAGGGGGCAGTCATGGGGCCCTGCCACCAACACCCCCAAACCCTTGCCCTTCCTCCCAACCCCGTGTTCTGAGCAGGGGGACCCCAGGGCCGGAGTGGGGGGCGCAGGGGGAACCTCAGGGCCACGATGGAGAGCATGGCCTGCTGGCGCACACTGCTGGTCAGGAGCTCGCCGCCGCCCTCCTCCAGCATCAGGGTCTGGAAGGGCCGGGAAGAGGCAGGGATTCCGTCAGAGAGAGAGAGAGAGAGAGAGAGAGAGAGGCGCTGGCCTCAGGCCTGGGACCTGCGCCCTCAGCCCAGGGGGGCCACCTCCCTCCCAGGGGAGCCGGGCCTGGACCCCCTCACCTCGATTTTCTTGGCCAGCAGGGTCTTGGGTATGTAATTGTTCATAGAGCCGTTGGCCTGGGTGCGGACGGCGCTGGCCAGGGTGTCCACAGCCCGCAGGAACGTCATCTTGTCCAACTCGGACTAGGACAGAGCATGAGCCATCTGCTCCCCGCCCCCCGCCTGCCCCCGGCCACACCTGGGAGGCTC
>NW_005358170.1:0-1474 GCF_000412655.1 Myotis brandtii
TACTGTTTTCTACAGTGGCTGCACCAATCTGCATTCCTAATAGTGCACGAAGGTCCCCTTTCCTTCACATCCTCACCAACACTTACTCTTTGTTGATTTATTGATTGTAGACACTCTGACAGGTGTGAAATGATATCTCATTGTTGTTTTAATGTGCATTTCTTTGATGATTAGTGTCATTGAGCATCTTTTCATATGCCTATTGTCCATCTGTATGTTCCCTTATGAGAAATGTTTATTTAGGTCCTTTGTCCATTTTTTAATTGGATTGTTTGGTTGGTTTTTTTGGGGGGGGGTGGTGTTAAGTTTTGTAAGTTCTTTAACCCTTATCAGGTGTATCATTAGCAAATATGTTCACTCATTCAGTGAGTTGTCTATTCATTTTATTAATGGTTCCCTTTGCTATGCAAAGACTTTTAGTTCCATTTGTTATTTTTTCTTTGTTTTCCTTGCCCGAAGAGATATATCAGAAAAAAATATTGCTACAAGAAATGTTTAAGATTTTACTGCTTACATTTTCTTCTAGGATTCTTATGGTTTCAAGTCACATTTACATCTTTAATCCATTTTGAGTTTATTCTTGTGTATGGTGTAAAAAGGTGGTCTAGTTCCATCTTTTTGCACATATCTGTCCAATTTTCCCAACACCATGTGTTGAATAGACTGTCTTTACTACATTGCACATTCTTGCCTTCTTTGTCAAATATTAATTAACCATAAAAGTGTGGGTTTATTTCTAGGCTCTCTATTCTGTTCCATTGGTCTAAATGTCTGCTTTTATGCCAGCACCATGGTGTTTTGATTACTATGGCCTTGTAGTATAGTTTGATATCAAGCAGCGTGATTCCTCCAACTTTGCTCTTCTTTCTCAAGATTGCTGTGGCAATTTGGGGTCTTAGTGGTTCCATATAATTTTTTGGAATATTTTTTCTAGTTCTGTGAAATATGTCATTGGTATCTTGGTAGGAATTATGTTGAATCTATAGATTGCTTTTGGTAGTATGGACATTTGTATGGACAGTTGTTGTTGTTAATCCTCACCCAAGGATTTTTTTTTTCATTGATTTTTAGAGAGAGTGGAAGGAAGGGAGGGGGGATAGAGAGAGAGAAACATTGATGTGAGAGAGACACATCAATTGGTTGCCTCCGACACGCACCCCAACCAGGGCCAGGGAACAAAGCTGCAACCCTGATATATACCCTTGTCCAGGAATCGAACCCACAACCCTTCAATGGGTGGGCCAACACTCTAACCACTGAACAACACCAACCAGACCAGTAGGGACATTTTAATGATGTTAATTCTTCCTATCCATGAAAATTATATATGCTTCGACTTATTTGTATCTTCTTTAATGTCTTTCTTCAATGTCTTATAATTTTTCAAATACAGGTCTTTTAAAATCTTTGGTTAAATTTATTTCTAGGTATTTTATCCTTTTTGAAGCAATTGTAAATGGGATTGCTTTCTTAG
>NW_005358171.1:0-754 GCF_000412655.1 Myotis brandtii
TATGAAAACATGCTCAAAGTCACTAATCATCAGAGAATTTCAAATCAAAACAACAATGAGATACCATCTCACACTTGTCAGAATGGCTATCAACAAATGACAAGTGCTGGCCAGGATGTGAAGAAAAACGAACCCTCGTGCACTGCTGGTGGGAATGCAGACTGGTGCAGCCACTGTGGAAGACAGTATGGAGTTTCCTCAAAAAGTTAAAAATGGAAGTCCCATTTGACCCAGTAATCCCACTTCTAGGAATATATCCCAAGAACAGAAACACCAATCAGAAAAGATGTATGCACCCCTATGTTCATAGCAGCACAATTTACAATAGTTAAAATTTGGAAACAACCTAAGTGCCCATCAGCAGATGAGTGGATTTAAAAAACTGTGGTACATCTATACAATGGAATACAACGCCGCTATAAAAAAAAAGAGAAAGATACTTTTACCATTTGCAACAGCATGGATGGAGCTGGAGAGCATTATGCTATGCAAAATAAGCCAGTCATAGAAACATAAATATCACTCCTCTGCGGGATATAATGATCAACATAATTTGATGTACAAGAATACATTCAGAGACAAATGGCAGGGGAGGAGGTTAGAGAGCAACCAAAGGACTTGTATGCATGCATATTAGCATAACCAATGGACACAGACACCCACCAGGGTGGTGGGAGCTTACCCAGGGTGGGAATGGTGGAAGGGGGGGTCAATCATGGAAAAAGGAGACATATGTAAAACTTTAAACAATAAA
>NW_005358172.1:0-2219 GCF_000412655.1 Myotis brandtii
GGTGGGGCTTGGCTAAGGTTTGGCGATGGAGACCTGCGGGCCAGCAGCACGGGAGCCAACTACCCAGACTCATCCTCTGCCCACAGGCCCTGGCCTTCCCCTTCCAGGGACTGGGACCCAGCTGCACTCCGCATGCACCTGCAGCTGCCACCTCCACCTCCACCCCCGCCCAGACCAGCTGCAGTGGCCTCCCTGAGATGACGGACGGACGCTCCTGCCCAAATGCGATTTCCCAGCTGCCGAGTTAATCACCAGGCCCCACGGCAGTTCCTTCCGGCTTCTGTGCAAAGGAAACTAACAATTAGGCTACAATTAATCTCTTACTCAGGGCAAGGCCTGCCCGGAAAAAGGCTGGCCACTCAAGTGGCCTGCTGATGACCATGTGCGGCTGCCAGGCCCCTTTGGCTCCAGGCGCCAGTGCCCTGCAGCCCCAGCAGACTGGGCATAGCAGCCCTGACCTGCCCATTTTTGCCCCCTGTGCCCGCACCCTTCTCACCGGTGTTCAATATTAACCAGCGAGACGTCTACAGGAGCAGTCCTCCTGAGAGGGCCCATTCAAAGTCCTCACATGCACTGTCCACTTAACCAACACAGCCGCCAGAGGGAGGGACCAGGATCCTTGTCTTCTAGAGGGAAATCAGAGCAGAGAGAGGCCAAGTACCTTGTACAAGGCCACACAGACCATGAGCCAGGCCTAAGCCCAGGGTCCCCACAGGCCAGTGTGCAAAGCCACAGGGCTCCCGGGCTCAGTGACAGACACGCACACATCTGTACAGAAGCCAGGGCACCATGACCTGGGAACCCAGGCCACCTGCCTGCAGACCAGGCAGGAAACGGTATCATAAATATCCATCCGTGACTTCCTTCCGCCCCTTCTAAAAGGCAGGCGCCCCTAAAAGTTTCCTGGCATGATTTGCTCTTTAACATTTCTGTGAAAATGGGCGAAGGCCCAGGAAGGGGTGACAGGGCAGGAGTTTGCTCAGGCTGTGCCCACCCAACAGAGACAAACACAGTCATGGTTGCTGTGTGTGCAGGGGGCACCTGCCAGGGGCTCACGGATGCTAGAGACTTGCCACGCCCACCCGTTGGGCACGGAAGTGAGCCGGGAGGTTCCTGCCCTCTGGCCCTATCGGGTCCTAGTACCACCAAACAACTGAGAAGGTGGATCTAGTAGAGTCTGCTTCTGCCTATGGATGGTGACTCATGTTTGTACCTTCTTGTGTGGGGGAGGGGTGGTCAGGGCAGCCCCTGGGAGAGCAGCACCCACACAACCTATGGATGGTGACTCATGTTCGTACCTTCTTGTGGTGGAGTGGTCAGGGCAGCCCCTGGGAGAGCAGCACCCACACAGGGTCACCCATCTGGGGTGTCTGGGACTACGATGTCTCCATGAGCCCTCACCAGCCTGTTAGGCAGAGCTGGGCCTCGCTGGGACCACTGCAGCTCACGGGGGAGCTGAAGGCCATGCTGCAGTCTGAATGTGCCTCCTCGTCATGTCTGAGAGTTGCCCCCTCAAAGGAAGCCATCTCCTGCCATCCTGCCCGCAGCACACACGGAGGGCAGGCTGGGGAGGTCATGGTGCTCCCGAGGGAGCCTCCCCCTCCGGCCCCTCCTGCGGCTTTGGGCCTCTGTCCTCTCCTTTCTCCACTCCTGCTGCGAGAAGGAGCACTAGGAGTGCAGCCAGGTGGGCTGCAGGCCGGACCCCAGGTGCAGCCACCACAGTCTCTGGAGCAGAAGCTGGGCTCTCCCTGGGGATGTGGGGGGCCCCAAAGAAGGCCTGAGGGTCTTCTCTGCTGAGTGTGGAGGTGAGAGAGCTGGGGAAGCCTCTGAGAGGCAGGTACTGGCAGAGCGTGCACCTGAGACCAGGGAAGGCAGCGAGTCCCCAGGCCCCAATGCAGGCCCAGCAGTCCAGTGCTGGGGCACAGGCCACCTCATCTGGACACTGTCATCAAGCCCCTTGGGGCACCAGGCCTCAACTTCAAGAGTAAAAAGGGAACCTCTGCCCTGGCTGGTAGCCAGTGGTTAGAGCACCAAAGAGTCTCGGGTTTGCTTCCCAGTCAAGGGCATGTACCTGGGTTGCAGGTTGGATCCCCAGCCCTGGTTGAGGCATGTGCAGGAAGCAACCATGTCTTTCTCCCCGCCCCCGCCCCCCTTCCCTTCCTTCCACACTCTCTGGAAAAAGAAGAAAAATACCTCAGATGAGGATTAAGAGGGGGGGG
>NW_005358173.1:0-1257 GCF_000412655.1 Myotis brandtii
ATCTTGACTATTGTAAATAATGCTACTCTGAACATTGTGGTGCATATATTATTTCTTATTGGTGCTTTGTATTTTCAGAAGTGGGATCGCTGAGTCAAAAGGCAATTCCATTTTTAATTTTAGAGGAAGCCCCATACTGTTTTCCACAGTGGCTGCACCAGGTTGCATTCCCACCAGCAGTGCACGAGGGTTCCCTTTTCTCCACATCCTGGTCAGTACTTGTTGCTTGTTGATTTATTAATGATAACCATTCTGAGAGGTTTGAGGTATATCTCATTGTGGTTTTAATTTAATTTGCATCTCTCTGATGATTAGTGATGTTGAGCATTTTTTAAAATCTATTGGCCATCTGTATGTCATCTTTGGAGAAGTGTCTAGCCAGGTATTTTGCCCATTTTTAAAATTGGTTTGTTTTCTTCCTGGTGTTCAGTTGAATAAGTTCTTTTTATATTCTTTCACTCCCATTCTTATTTTTATTTCATGGTTCTTCACTTGCAATTACCTGCTTCCAAATGCCAACACACTCAATATCTTTAATTTCTTTTCTCTTCCCACCATATTTGTCTAGCAAAATCCAACCGAACATGCAATAAGCCATCTGCCTTCTTCGAGTTGCTAAAAACATTAGACAGAAAATAAAACCAGGATGCTGATTTTACATTCTATGATGTTTCTCTACAGAGTTTGCTTTTCTGCTCTGCAAGATCCAATCCAACTTTGTAAGGTTGTTGGGAAGATTAAGAGTTAATTAATGCAAAATGACTAAAATATTACTTGGTATATGGGAAGCACTCAATGAATGTTGGCTACTGTTGTTGCTAATATTATTCTTGTTGTTGTTATTGTTATCATTGCCCTTAATCCTCCCTCCTCTCACATAATGACTTGACTTCAGGCTTCATTGAGAAACTAGAACTTCCAATGAGAATCTTGTTCTCACTGAATCTCCAAACCTCCCAACAGGTCTACTGATCTCATTCCTCTCTTCCCAAAGCTAATCTTTTGACATGGGATCTAGATCTTATATACTTTTGCTTTCTCATATACCTTTACATTTTCCCATTTTTCCTTTTTCTCTCTCGTCCAATAAAAGAAAGTGCTCATCATTATCCTAACTAAAGTATTGTCACCAGCCCCTACACCCCATATTCTGGACAATTACATAAAGCATGTTCCACAAATCAGTGCTTGATAGAGAAAGAACAATTACATCAAGAATTTAAAGCATGTTCCACAAATCAGTGCTTGATAGAGAAA
>NW_005358174.1:0-265 GCF_000412655.1 Myotis brandtii
ACATGGTCCACCTAATAGTTTATTGTAATTAAAGTATGTTGTCACCATCCAAGATTATCTTTTTGATATCCTATCTAATAAAAGAGTAATATGCAAATTGACCATCACTCCAACACATAAGATGGCCAGCCCCATGTGGACACAAGATGGCCGCCACATGATGACTGGCGGGGGAAGGCAGTTGGGGTGATCAGGCCTGCAGGGGAGGGCAGTTAGGGGTGACTTGGATGGCAAGGGAGGGAAGTTAGGGGTGGCCAGGCCAGCA
>NW_005358175.1:0-276 GCF_000412655.1 Myotis brandtii
GCAGTGGGCTTTCTTGTTGTTTTGTGGATGGTTTCTTGTGCTGTGCAGAAGCTTTTTATTTCGATGAAGTCCCATTTGTTTTTCTCCTCAGTTTCCATTGCCCTAGGAGCTGTATTGGTAAAGATATTGCTATGACAAATGTCTGCTATTTTGCTGCCTATAGCTTCTTCTAAGATTTTTATGGTTTCCCATCTTACGTTTAAGTCCTTTATCCATTTTGAGTTTATTTTTGTGTATGGTGTAAGTTGGTGGTCTAGTTTCATTTTTTTGCATATA
>NW_005358175.1:379-779 GCF_000412655.1 Myotis brandtii
TGGTCGGCCATTCAACCAATCAAAGCGTAATATGCTAATGATATGCTAAGGCCACTCAACCACTCACTATGACATGCACTGACCACCAGGGGGCAGACACTCTGACTGGTAGGTTAGCTTGCTGCTGGGGTCCGGCAGACTGGGACTGAGCGAGACGGGCCGGACACACCCTGGAGCACTCACGCAGTCTCTCCCTGGCTAGTCAACCTCCCTCGTCTCTCCCTCTCACAATCCGGGACCCCTCGGGGGATGTCAGAGAGCCAGTTTCGCCTGATCCCGCAGGCCAGGCCGAGGGACCCCACTGGTGCACAAATTCGTGCACTGGGCCTCTAGTTGAGCATAATTGCTAGGGTCGATTTCTGGATTCTCTGTTTTGTTCCATTGGTCTATATGTCTGTTC
>NW_005358176.1:0-515 GCF_000412655.1 Myotis brandtii
AATATCAAGCAAGGCAAGGGAAAACAGAAGCAAAAAAATAACCAAGGGGGGCGGGGAACCAACAGAAAAATAAAAAGATAAAGCAAAACAACCTCACAAACAATCCTAAAAAAAACCAATATACTCAACAATCAAGCAAACAACAACAAAACAATAGAGAGAGAAAAGAAAAAAAATTGGATAGTGAAGAAATATATGGGAGAGGTGTATAAGGATTTAGAGCAGGGGATTGGAAATAGCATATATAAGTAGGGTGAAATTTTGACAGGGAGTAAAAAGAAGGAATAGGGAAAATCTAAAGCAGGAGTAGGGTAAGAGAAACAGGACAACAAAAGGGGAAAAGTGAGGAAGAGGGTTTTAGCATAGAGGTAAAATTGAGGTAGAGAAAAATGATGTTAAAGGAACGATGAAAATAGAATGTAGAACACTAATCCCAAAATAAAATAAAGAGAAAATAAAATGACCCTTTAGAAAATGTTAAAATGGTAGGAGTAATAATACTGGTTAAAAATAAA
>NW_005358177.1:0-482 GCF_000412655.1 Myotis brandtii
CACAAATTTCATGCACTGGGCCTCTAGTTTATTTATATTACATACTAGAGGCCCTGTGCATGAATCTGGGATACCTTGGCCTGGCCTGCGGGGATCGGGTTGAAACCGGCTCTCTGACATCCCCTGAAGGGTCCAGGATTGCGAGAGGGCGCAGGCGAGGCAGAGGGACCTCACCGGTGCACTATCAGAGCCAGAGAAGAATGTGGGAGGTTGGCCAGTTGGGGAGGGACCGCGGGAGGGCTCCAGGTCATGTCCGGCCCATCTCACTCAGTCCCGATCAGCCGGACCCCAGCAACAAGCTAACCTACCAGTCAGAGCATCTACTTCCTGGTGGTCAGTGCACATCATAGCGACTGGTCAACTGACCCCTGGTGGTCCGTGCACATCATAGCGACTGGTAGATCGGTCGACTATCTGTCCCCCAGTGGTCAGTGTATGTCATAGCGAGTGGTTGAGCAGTCTTAGTATATCATTAGCATATT
>NW_005358178.1:0-984 GCF_000412655.1 Myotis brandtii
CAAATTCTGAGCTCTATGAACGCCAATTCTTAATGTTGGAAAGCACATTCTTCGGAAAAATTCCAAGTAAATTAGTCAAAATTGTAAACATTATCAGTATTCTCATCATTTCCAAGCTTTCTAATTCTAATCTCGGTGATTGAACACGGACATATAGTACGGCTCTATTTACGTGTATGTCAGGTGTTTCGGACTGGTTCCTAATCAATTCCATGTATTATCATTGTGTATTTTAAGAGATTTACATAAATGAGACAGTTTTCTTAAAAGTATATACATGAATCTTCTTGATTTAAATTGTTTCATTCAAAATACACCAGCCAATTCAGCGTCATTTGTAAACATAAACTGTATTCTCTTCACTTAAAGGCTTCATACACAATTACTGAGCTCTATGAACAGCAATTCTTAATGTTTGGAAGGCCTTTCTTTGGAAAAAGGCCAAGGAAATTAGCCGGAATTGTAAACATTATCAATATTCTTGTCATTTCAAAGTTTTCTACCTCTAATCTTTGTGATTTTAAATGGCCATAAAGATAGGATGGCGCTATTTACGTGTATTTGAAGTGTTTCGGACAGGTTCCTAAACAATTCCATGTACTATCATTGTGTATTTTAAGAGATTTACCAAAATGGACAGTTTTCTTAGAAGTATATACATGAATCTTCAGGATTTAAACTGTTTCATTTAAAAAAAACACCAGCAAGTTCAGGCTCAATTGTAAATATAAACAGTATTCTCTTCATTTAAATGCTTTATACACTTATTCTGAGCTCTATGAACGCCAAATCTTAATGTTGGAAAGCACATTCTTCGGAAAAACAACAAGTAAATTAGCCAAAATTGTAAACATTATCAGTATTCTTATCATTTCCAAGCTTTGTAACTCTAATCTCTGTGATTGTAAATGGCCATAAAGATAGTATGGCGCTATTTACTTGTATGTGAAGAGTGTCTTACACGTTCATAATCATTTCCATGTA
>NW_005358178.1:1097-1392 GCF_000412655.1 Myotis brandtii
AGCCTCAATTGTAAATATAAACAGTATTCTCTGCATTTAAATGTTTTATACACAAATTCTGAGCTCTATGAACGACAATTCTTAATGTTGGAAAGCACATTCTTCAGAAAAACGCCAAGTAAATTAGACGGTATTGAAAACATTATCAGTATTCTCATCATTTCACAACTTTCTACCTCTAATATCTGTGACGGTAAACGGCCATAAAGATAGTATGGCTCTATTTACGTGTATGTCAAGTATTTCGGACAGGTTCCTAATCAATTCCATGTACTATCATTGTGTATTTTAAGAG
>NW_005358178.1:1695-1967 GCF_000412655.1 Myotis brandtii
CCTTAAAGATAGTATGGCGCTATATACTTGTATTTCAAGTGTTTCTTACACGTTCATAATCATTTCCCTGTACTATCATTGTGTATTTTAAGAGTTTTTCAAAAATGAGACAGTTTTCTTATAAGTTCATAGATGAATCTACAGGATTTAAAGTGTTTCATTTTAAAAAAGCCAGCATATTCAGCCTCAATTATAAGTATACACAGTATTCTCTTCATTTAAACGCTTTATACAAAAATTCTGAGCTCTATGAATGCCAATTCTTAATGTTT
>NW_005358179.1:0-346 GCF_000412655.1 Myotis brandtii
ACTGCAAACATGCAAGCCCAGGTGACACCAATATATGTATCTGCTTCCAATTGATCAATGTGTCAGCCCTTGACAACCGTAGGAAGGTGTGCATCTATGTGACACCTCAGCTCTGCCCTGACAGGTCTCACCACATCACCCCTATTTTCAGACAATTACACTAAAAATCCTCATATCATATCATATATCATATCAGCCAGTAACCACCAAAAATGGACTCACTCCTTATTCACCCTTACTGCAACATCCAGTGTCCTATGGCCATGAATTCACACTCCCTCTCCAAGGGCACAACACTCCTTCTCCCACACTTCTCTCTCACCTGCACTCCCACACCCACAGCCCC
>NW_005358179.1:595-832 GCF_000412655.1 Myotis brandtii
TTTTTACAGAGAGGAAGGGAGAGGGATAGAGAGTTAGAAACATAGATGAGAGAGAAACATCATCAGCTGCCTCCTGCACACTCCCTACTGGGGATGTGCCCACAACCAAAGTACATGCCCTTGACCAGAATCAAACCTGGTCCCCTTCAGTCCACAGGCTGATGCTCTATCCACTGAGCCAAACCAGCTAGGGCTGTTTCAGTTATTTTTGTAGACAGCTTGTAACCTTGAGTATAT
>NW_005358180.1:0-3208 GCF_000412655.1 Myotis brandtii
TGAATTGTTCCAGCCCCTCTTACCTGCAGTCCAGGAGCACCTACAGCCCTGACTAGGGCAGTCACCTATGGAGTAGAGAACTTTTGTGGAAGTCCAGATTTCCAAAAGAGAAGTTCCAGCACTCTGTTGGAGCACAAACTAGATGAATTTGAATGCATTCGTGTGGGCGAGAGGAAGCGTGATTTTGCCAGCATCATTCCTCCTCCAAGGGAGCTCAGTGTAAGGCTGAAAGAAGGCCCGTCCGTGCCCGTGATTTCTCTCACAGGGATAGAGAGCCGGTGAGTGGGTGCCGAGCTTCCCCTGGTTTGCAGGATGCTTCCAAAGAGCTTATTTCTCTCTAACAGCATCCAGAGTGTTGTATTAGGAGCTCAGTGACTGGTGAGAGGAAGCAGATCTGGAAAAGAAAATTATTAGAGAGCATGTTAAAGATACAGGGTTCCTCCTGACTGCATTCTGTACTCCATCAGGAAGCCTGACCACCAACCATGAAGAAAACTATTCTTACAGATTCCACCATACTGGCATGTGGGCAACAACAGTGACCTGCATTCCAACCCATATCTCCTCCCTTCTGTGGCCAGCTCCATGTAGAAGCTGCCAAGGGCAGCAGCAAGAGCAAAATTTGATAAAAGGCTAGGGAGCAAGAGCAGAATACAGACAAGGGATGGTAGATAGGAGAGAACCAGAAACTTGAGCTGTAGCACCACCTTCAGGAAAAGAAAAAGGAGGCGATCAGCATCTGGCCTGGTGCTTTATATGGAGGGAGGAAAAACAGGACAAACAGAATTCTCCCACATGACGGAGCATGAAGCACAGAGCAGGCACATTCATACAAGATCTGAAAAAGCCTTATCTATAGAAGACTGAGGAAAGGTATTTCTACCCTGAAAGTAGTAAACATCAGTGGGTGACTGCTAATTCAAATGCAAAAACAGCAATGCATAATTCCAAAGAACATGAAAAATCAAGGAAACATTAGGTCACCAAATTCTACAACAATCCTCCAGCAAACAAATACAGACATGGAGATATATGATTCACCCAATAGAAAGTCAAAATAGCTGTGCTAAGGAAACTTGCTGATCTACAAGATAACACTGAATCTTGTGCATTGTTGGTGGGAATGTAAAACCGGTGCAACCACTATGAAAAACAGTATGGAGGTTTTTTAAGAAGTTAAACAGAGCTGCCATTTGATCCACAAATCCACTTCTGGGTATACTTCTAAAAGTAAGAAAAATAGGATATTCAAAAATATATCCATAATCCCACATTTATTGCACCATTATTCACAGTAGCCAATAAATGGAAACAACTTAAGAGAAGTGAAATACACACACACACACACACACTACAATATTATTCAGCCATAAGAAAGGAGGAAATACTACCATTTGGGACAACATAGATGGACCACAAAGGTATTATGTTAAGTGACATAAGGCACACTGAAAAAGATAAATAATATAGGATATCACTTATATGTGGAATCTAAAAATGGCAAACCCATTAGAAACAGAAGTATAATGGTGATTACCATGGACTGGTGAAAGATTATTGGGTAAGAAGAAGTTGGTCAAGGGTACAGACTTGCGACTCGAAGATGATTCAGTTTGGGATCTGTAGATCACTATAGCCAACAATACTCTTTATATACTTGAAAGTTTCTAGAGACTAGATTTTAAATGTTCTCACCACACACATAAAACGATAATTATGTGATCTAATAGAGGTGTTCACTAATGTTAGGTAGTAATCCATATATATAAAATCCTAATGTGCAAATAGACCTAGTGGCGGAACAACCGAACAACCGAATAACCAGTCGCTATGACGTGCACTGATCACCAGGGGGTGAGCGTGGAACATGGTGGGCATTGGCTGCAGGCAGTGGAGTGCAGAACATTGCAGGCATTGGCAGTGGCGGGATGGTGGATCTGGTGAGCAGGGGTACCAGACCAAGGAGGGGTGCTGGTCGCTGTCTTCAGGGCGAGACTCTGGTGGTTACCGAAAATTCTGTGCTCCCGCATGCCACGGTCCCACTGGGTGCTCACACCTGCTGCCGGCACAGGCCCCACTCCCACTCTCACCCAGAGCCAGAGCCACTGCTCACACCCACTGCCAGCACCCAGTGCCGGTCCTATAGCTCAGCGCCGTTAGTAGTTGCAAGCAGAGGCTGCCAGTCCCAACCACCCCTCAGGGCTTCTCCACCTTCCCCTGCTCTTGAGGAGCGATCCAGTCCAGCAGCCGCCTCTTGCACCTGCTGCCAACAATGGCCCTTCTCAAACCCGTGGCCAGCACTGGAGTTGCTGCTCACACCCACTTCCAGAGCCAGCCCCGCTCACACCCACAGCCAGAGCCAGAGCCACCAGTCACACGCGCTGCTGGCGTCCGGCACAAGTTCCAATCGTCCCTGAGGGCTTCTCCTCCTCCTCCTGCTTCTGATGGGCAATTGGGGCAGCAGCAGCCACTCAAACCCCCTGATGATGCCAGCCCCATTCGCACCCACAGCTGGCACCATCAGCAAGTGGGAGCCCTGGTGGTGGAAGCAGGGCTGCCAGTAGACAGGGGACCGGGGCCGCGGTGGGAGGGGCCAAGTGTGGATGCGAGGATGGGCCGAGACCCACCCCTGTGCCCACAGCAGCCTCACAGCTCACAGTTCCTTTCAAGGTGCATGAATTCATGCACTGGGCCCATAGTTATATATATACTAATAATAAAGGAATATACAAATTGTCTGGGATGCCGTCACAGTAAAAGTAATGACCGAACAACACGCTGTAGGGGGCGACCAGGCTGGCAGGGGGGTTAGTGAGGGACGAATAAACTACTAAACAACTAAACAGCAGGCTGCGTGGTGCTACCAGGCTGGCAGGGAGACCAGTTAGGGGCAATCAGGCCACCAGGTGGAGGCAGTTAGGGGCAATCAGGCAGGCAGGCAGGTGAGCAGTTAGGAACCAGCAGTCCTGGATTGAGAGAAGGATGTCCGACTGCCAGTTTAGGCCAATCTCAGGGATCGGGCCTAAACCGGCAGTCGGACATCCCCTGAGGGGTCCCGTGTTGGAGAGGGTGCAGGTTGGGCGGAGGGCCCTCCCTCACCCCCCTGCTTGAATTTCATTCACCAGGTCTCTAGTTATAATATATAAATGAATCAATATAACACACTATATGCCATAAACTTACAGAATGTTATATTTCAATTATATGT
>NW_005358181.1:0-592 GCF_000412655.1 Myotis brandtii
CATCTGAGGCTTGCCTGCACCTTGGGCATTGGCTGGGCAGCCACCATCCAAGGCTGGCCTGTGCCTCGGGCCGGCCCTAGGCAGCTGGGCAGCTGACATCCAAGGCTTGCCTGTGCCATGAGCCAGCCCTGGGTGGCTGTGCAATCACCATCTGAGGCTTGCCTGCGCCTCGGGCATCGGCTGGGTAGCCACCATCAAGGCTTGCCTGCGCCTCAGGCCAGCCCTGGGCAGCTGGACAGCTGCCATCCAAGGCTTGTCTGCGCCTTGGGCCAGTGCTGGGCGGCTGGGAGGCTGAGGAGATTGGGGGACTCTGGAGGCAGGCGCGCAGAGCGTCCAGACCTGCCTGAGGGTGGCTGAGGGGACTGGGCGCCGCCACCTTGTGGCTGTGGGCACCGCCATCTTTGAGAGTGTGGCAGTCAATTAGCATATTCCCTCTTTATTGGCTGTGGGCGTCGCCATCTTGTGAGGGTGTGATGGTCAATTAACATATCCCCTCTTCATTAGATAGGATCTGGAATGCTAGAACTATTATTGTTTATCACTCCAACTATTAGATGCAAGTAGTTACAGGAGTTATTTTAGACATTTTTAA
>NW_005358182.1:0-226 GCF_000412655.1 Myotis brandtii
AACTGGTGAAGTATAGTGTGTGCAAATGGTATGGGGACAGAAAAAGTTGAGAATCAAAGCTTACCAACTAGCCTGTATTGGTACATACATACACACACACACACACACACACACACACACACACACACACACACCCCTTCAGAGCAATCAAACATTATTATTTCCAATGGATCTTCTGGACTAGTACTTCCCAACCTTTCACATCAATGAATTTACAGAAAATACT
>NW_005358183.1:0-847 GCF_000412655.1 Myotis brandtii
TCACACTGGCTATGATGTTACACTGGCTATGACATTAAAATGGCTATGACATTACAGTGGCTATGGCGTCACAATGGCTGTGATGTTACAGTGGCTATGGCATTACAGTGGCTATGATGTCACAATTGCTAGGATGTCCCAATAGCTATGACATTGCAATGGCTATGCTGTTACTATGGCTATGGATTTGCAAAAGCAATGCCAACATGATGGCTATGATCTCACTATTGCTATGACGTTACAATGGCTATGACATCACAATGGATATGATGTCACAATGGCTATGACGTCACAGTCGCTATGCCGTCACTAAGGCTATGATCTCACTGTGGCTATGATGGTACAATAAATATGATGTCACAATGGCTATGACATCACAATGGCTATACTTTACAATGGCAATGACTGCACAATGTCTATGACATACAGTCGCTATGACATCAGAATGGCTATGATGTTTCAGTGGCTATGACATTGCAATGGCTATAATGTTAGTATGGCTATGGATTAACAAACGCTATGCCAACATGATGTCTATGATCTCACTAGGGCTATGATGTCACAATGGATATGATGTCATAATGGCTATGACATCAAAATGACTAGACCTTACAATGGCTATGACTTAACAATGTCTATGACATTACAGTGGATATGACGTCACAAAGGTATGATGTTACAGTGGCTATGACGTTACAGTGGCTATGACGTCACAATGGCTATGAAGTTACAGTGGCTTTGTTGTTACAATGGATATGATGTTACAATGGCTATGACGTTACTATGGCCATGAAGTCACAATTGCTATGACAACAAGATGGCTATGAATTCACTATGGCTGTGATGT
>NW_005358184.1:0-844 GCF_000412655.1 Myotis brandtii
AAAAATAAACTCAAAATGGATAAAGGACTTAACCATAGGCAACAAAATAGCTGATATTTGTCATGGCAATATCTTTACAGATACAGCTCCTAAGACAATGGAAACTAAGGAGAAAATAAACAAATGGGACTACATCAAAATACAAAGCTTCTGCCCAGCAAAAGAAACCATTAACAAAACAACAAGAAAGCCCACTGCACAGGAGAACATATTTGCTAATGTTATCTCCATAAGGGTTTAATCTCCAAAATTTACAGGGAACTCATACAACTTAACAAAAGGAAGATAAACAATCCAATATCAAAAAATAGGCAAATGAACTAAATAGACACTTTTTGAAAGAGACATACAGAAGGCCAAGAGACATATGAAAACATGCTCAAAGTCACTAAACATCTGAGAGATTTAAATCAAAACAACAATGAGGTACTATCTCACACCTTCCAGAATGGCTATCATCAGCAAATCAACTATTGACAAGTGATGGAGAGGATATCGAAAAAAAGGAACTCTTGTGCACTGCTGGTGGGAATGCAGACTGGTGCAGCCACTGTGGAAAACTGTATGGCATTTCCTCAAAAAATTAAAAATGGAACTGTCATTTGACACAGTGATCCCACTTCTAGAAATATTTCCTAAGAAAACAGAAACACCAATCAGAAAGGATATACGCACCTCTATGTTCATAACAGCACAATTTACAATAGCTGAGATTTGGAAACAGCCTAAATGCCCATCAGCAGATGCGTGTATTAGAAAACTGTGGTAGATTTACATAATGGAATACTACGCTGCTGAAAAAAGAATGAATACTTACCATTTGCAACAGCATGGATGGAACTGG
>NW_005358185.1:0-1114 GCF_000412655.1 Myotis brandtii
CTGGCTTGGTTTCAATTTTATGAAATTGGGAATTCACAAGATGTGTTAATGGAGCAGAATCACCAAATTGACTGTAGATTTTTTTTCTTCTACTTAATGTAAAATTTCAACATGAATTCCTTTACCAAAGAAAGCTAATAGAATAGATTAACAATGATGGGGACTGATTGCATCAATGACTCTATCAATGGACTCCTTGTATCCTCTCACTTTCCAATATGACTTTCACCCCCCATAATGGATTGAGTCTGTTTGCCCACTACTTGAATCTTATGGGTTTCTTTGAAGAGAATAATGTGGTAGAAGTGATGTTGGGCTAATTCTGAGCCTTGCACACATCTGTCTCTTGGAACTCTGCCACGGCTGTGTAAACAATCCCAGACCATCTGGAATAAGCCTCCAGCCCCAGTGTTCCAGCTGAAGCTACTAGACAAGCCAGCCACCAGTCAATCCAATACTTGTGTGAGAAACTCATCCAAGGTCAGTCGATCCACTGCCCTGACCAGAAGCATGAGAGCAGTGGTTCTCAACCTTCTGGCCCTTTAAATACAGTTCCTCATATTGTGACCCAACATAAAATTATTTTCGTTGCTACTTCATAACTGTAATGTTGCTACTGTTATGAATCATAATGTAAATATCTGATAAGGAGGATGGTCTTAGGCGACCCCTGTGAAAGGGTCATTCGACCACCAAAGGGGTTGCGACCCACAGGTTGAGAACCCCTGCATTAGCGAGACCAGATCTACCCAGCGACCCTTACTTACACACTTTAAGTTATGGAGTACTGAGGCAATTTGATACAAGAAAATCACAGAAACAATAACTTTATTAAGTAAAATTGAGAAAATTGGGGAACCAGAAGGTTAAGCAAATTGCCCAAGGTCACACAGCTAGTAAGTGCTGAAATTAGGGCACAAACTCGAGGCTACCTAACTCCAGAGTCTGCTCTCCTAATCAGTATTCTATCTTCTTCTGCTGCTAAAGCAGCGCATGAAAAACTGTTCTTATTTCTAAGCTATTGTTCGACCAAGTACGCAACCACATTCAGAGGCAGATTCCCACCTGGGGCAACCTATTGGCCCCTACTATGGCCACCTTGACCAGCTATGAG
>NW_005358186.1:0-686 GCF_000412655.1 Myotis brandtii
GATTTAATGCATTCTAATATTATATATATGTATATGTATATGTGTGTATATATATACATATATATGTGTGTATGTGTGCGTGTATGTGTGTGTGTATGTGTGTGTGTGTGTGTGTGTGTGTGTGTGTATATATATATTTATTTATTTATTTTAGAGGCCCAGTGCACAGATTCCTGACTGAGTGGGGTCCCTCGGCCTGGCCTGTGCCCTCTCACAATCCGGGACCCCTCAGGGGATGTCAGACTGCTGGTTTTGATCCTGAGTTAGGTTAGCATGTGGCCTCTTTTTGTCCACAGATCCTTACCACAAACCATGCACAATTGGGAAAGCAGTCAGTTCAATGCTTATTTTACTCATGAAAAAAAACTGGGATCCCAGAAATTTACTGCCTTGAAGTTAGTCACAGGTTATTAGGGAACAAGACAGAGATCCCAAAATAAAGACATGACTCCAAAATCAGGGCTGTCCTACGTTGCCCCAGCTATCTGACATTAGCTACATACATTTGAAACTAAAATGAAAAAAGTCTCTTTGTGGTTTCATCTACCCTTGTGAAGAAAACAAAAAGTTAAATATCAAGTAAATGTGTGATGCATACTGTCAATTATGTATAAAGCAATGCAGGCTGTTGTATGATAAAAATACATGGAATAGCCCCAGCTGGTTTGGCTCAGTGGATAGAGCAT
>NW_005358187.1:0-3188 GCF_000412655.1 Myotis brandtii
CCTCCTCTCTTGCGCAGGGCCCCTCCACCTTCCCAGCCCTAAACCTTGCCGGGCTTGGAGAAGTTCTTGGTAGCTGCTCCCCACACCCCTCCCTGCTCAGAATTCCGGGAACACCTGCACACGTGCCTGGGCTGTCCACCAGGACTGGCGCCTGCCACACCCCACTCGCCCACCCTCGGGGTGGGGACCCCCGCCTCCAGCCGCACAGCCAGGATGCTGGGGCCAGGCTGGAGTGGAGCTGAGCGGAGAGGGAGTGCGCCCGCCCCAGCCCCGATTCCTGCCTCCTTCCCCGCCGCAGCGCGGGCCAGCGGCGACCGCCCAACCATGGAACCTGACAACAGCCCTCCGAAGATCCAGTTCATGGTCCCGCTGCTGGAGCCGCAGGTTGACCCTGAGGCGGTGGAGCAGGTGCGGAGCAGGGCAGGGCGGCAGGGGACTCGCCCAGCCAAGGAAGAGGGACCCCAGGACTGTCTGATCCGAGATCCCTGCCTGGTCCTCCCCTAGCAGTGAGCCTCTAAGGGCGGATGCGCTCAGTTTGGGGGTCTCCCACCCCCTCCCCCACCGTGGGAGCCAAAGGTCCCTATCCTTGCTTCTTGGAGATGGGCAGAAGGAGGAGCGCCTCCCCTGGAAGCTGGACCCCACAGGAGTAGCTCTCTGCCTCCCCAGCCCCGGGGGAGGGGGCTGCCTGAGGACAGGACCCCTCAGGCCTTCGCCAGTCTGGGGTCCTCCACCCAGCCAACTCCGCGGGTTTCTGAGCTCTGCGGGGGCGCTGCGCCAAAAGGTCCCCGCCACCGCTGGGGAGGGGTCCAGGGAGAGGGGGGTGATGGAGGGAGCCCTGTGCTGTAGGTGTAGGAGTGGAAAGAAGAGCAATAGCCCGCCCAGTGCTCTCCTAACTAGGAGCGAGCCTACTGGATCCCAGATTGAGAACGCGAAAGGGCTAGAATGAAGTGTAGTAGCAATCATCTCAGATGGAAACTGTAGTTTCACTTTAACCCTGCTGTTTGGCTTAACAATAGAAAAGTTATTTTGATCTTATAAATCATCCCATTGGACATGGTCCAGTAGGGAATGTGCTAGGGGCAGGGACCGTGGCATAGAAAAATTACTGACTGTCTTAGAAAAACAATGTATTATGATTAAACCCAGCCAGGTGTAACCCTGTTTTCCTCCCATTTGTACTTGTGAACTTTTTGTGAACTTTTTACCCTGCCAGTACTAGGAACAGCTAACGAAACGCTTTGTAGTTGCTGCAAATAAAAGCTTTGCTGTACCCTTGGTCACTACTGCAGCTGCGAGGCTCTCTGCGAAGAGGTACGCGCTGTAGTCAGCTGGCCAGCTTAATAAAGGCTCTTAAATTTAAATTCTGAGTTGGTGGTCTATCTCGCTGATTGAACCCATAACATTTGGAAACCCCAGCGAGATTTGAACTCAAGCGAAATCTGGTATACAGTGGGCGGTGGTAGTCACCCTAGACCGCCCAAGGGAACCAAGCTGAAGACCAAGCTGCCAAGGAAGCCACCCAAAAACCAGTGGGGCCTTTACAAGAGGAGGAATTGGCAGAACAGAAGCAAGCTACCAGAGGACCAAATGGTTGGTAGACTCTACCAGATGGAAGACTGTTGGTCCCAGGGGCTCTAGGTCAGACTTTGGTTGCCCAGTTGCACCAGGCTACCCATATAGGTGTCACCAAGACTTCTGAACTTTTGTGAGGCAGGTCAGAGGTAAAATGCAAGGCAAGGGGTTCCCCCTAGGAATTTAGGCCCAGGGAAACTCCCCAGGAGAGCATTGGGAGGTAGATTTCGCCAGAAACCGGTGAAAACTGGACCAACCTCCTGCCCTTTGCCTACTTACAGGCCAGGTGTACCCCAACCAGGAGGGGTTCTCTCCTTTGAAATCATGTTTGGTAAACCTCCCCCTATCCTACCCAAAGTTAGGGGAGGAATTAAAAGCTAAAAGTCATAACCATTCCTTGCTCAAGTCCTTGCAGGCTCTGCAGTATATCCAGAGAGCCACGCATAAGCTTGTTTGAGACGCCCTGCCGGTGCCCACCTTGGACCCTGTACATCCTTTCCAGCCTGGGGACTCGGTATGGGCAAAGAAGTTCACTACCCAAGGACTCACCCCAAATTGGAAAGGACTATACACTGTCGTCCTGCTGACAGCATCCAGACCTGGCTACACCATTCCCAGCTCCTGCACCAGGAAGCGGCCTGGATCCTAGCAGCCAGCAGCCTCACCCATGAGATCCCTAGCCTGAGCTCCACTCAGACCAGGAGGAGGCTTGACTGTTGCAGGAGTGGAACTGGGCTTCAGTGAGGACAAGTACTGACAGGGACCGTGGCACTAGGGGACTTGGTAACTGTAAGAACATTTTTGCTAGCCAGTGAGAAAGTCCAGGGCAAAGTGGGACTAGATGTGCTAGGGGATAGGAGAGCAAGAACAAAATAGAGAATGCCCCTAGAAGAAGTGGGGGCAGTACAATTCCCCAACTAATAAAGATGAGTCCATGATTTGACTCATGTACATAAAACTAGTGGGGAATGAAGTATAGTAGCAATGATCTCAGATGGAAACTGTAGTTTCACTTTAACCCTGCTGTTTGGCTTAACAATAGAAAAGTTATTTTGATCTTATAAATCATCCCATTGGACATGGTCCACTAAGGTATGTGCTAGGGGCAGGGACTGTGGCATAGAAAAATTACTGACTGTCTTAGAAAAACAATGTATTATGATTAAACCCAGCCAGGTATAACCCCGTTTTCCTTCCATTTGTACTTGTGAACTTTTTGTGAACTTTTTCCCCTGCCAGTACTAGGAACAGCTAACGAAACGCTTTGTAGTTGCTGCAAATAAAAGCTTTGCTGTGAGAGGACTCCTGGAAAAAGGGGACGGTTAAAGACTGCGGCTGAAATCTCTACCAGAGCGCCGGCTCAGCTGTGGAGACCACACTATCTTGAGTGGCTGTTACCGGCATCCATAGATCAGCTACTAACCCGGAAACAACGGATCTCAAGCAACGCGACTACGTGAACTCAGATGAGCACTGCTTCTTCTCACGGAAAGGTTAGACTTCCCTGAAGGTGCAGTTTTCAATTCAGGTTGGAGAGAGGAACGCGTGCGGGGGGGAAATCTGCACCCCACATAGTCCGCGGCTGTTGGGGCCAGCGTGATCCGCGAGTGTGGAAG
>NW_005358188.1:0-252 GCF_000412655.1 Myotis brandtii
CACACCCACACACCAGCACAGCCGCACACCCACACAGTCACACAGCCACACACTCGCACACCCACACAGCCGCACACCTGCACACCCACACACCCACACACCCACACACCCACACACCCACACACCCACACATCTGCACACCCGCACAGCCGCACAGCCGCACACCCACACAGCTGTGCACCCGCACACCCACATACCCACACATCTGCACACCCACACAGCCGCACAGCCGCACACCCACACACCCACACA
>NW_005358189.1:0-739 GCF_000412655.1 Myotis brandtii
GGTCTCCAGAACACTGAGTTGACAAGTTAACTGGAGCTCTCCGACCCTGGGACAGCTGCACTGTCCCTCCCACCCAAAAGAAAAATGTGCCCTCTAAGACCAGTATGAAACCACAGTTTCTACCTGAAATAATCGTTACCATACTTTAAAGACTTTGACATAGTATTAAATAAATCCTCGAGGCAAGCACACTTCCTGCCCCATCCACATTTCTGTAGTAAAACTCTGCCTTAAAGCTCCACCCCTGAAATTCCATACTGCCTCAGTGAGCAGACATTCCTTTTGTGATTGACTAAATCAGAGGGAGGGGCCTTTGCTGTTTCTAGATGGTGGCCCCCAGGGGCACGGCAAGCCATGCGGCCAACATGGCGGCTGCCAAGTCACTCAGCCCAAATTGGTGGCTGTCTAAACTGTTCTCTGATAGAAAAGATGATTTCCTCATTCTCACAATAAACAAGGGAAGAGCACATCAAAATCCCTTAAAGATAGATGGCCAATATTATATTGCAGACAAACAGAAATCTCATTAGCTGTTTATACCTTTTATAATTATCTTAAAGAATATCAATTAAATTTAAACTGGTTTTTGTCAGACCAATAAGCAAAGGCATTTAGCTACCACAACTACACAATTTTTCCCAATTCAATCTGAACCTTAAACTTTTAGCTGGCAAGTCAAATATTCAGCATTTCTTAATCAGTAACACTTTTAAGAATAAACTTCAAAAATGCAAGACAT
>NW_005358190.1:0-284 GCF_000412655.1 Myotis brandtii
GTGCATATATTCTTTCTGATGAGTGTTTCAGGATTCTTAGGAGTGGGATGACTGGGTCAAATAAGAGTTCCATTTTTAATTTCTTGAGGAAACTCCATACTATTTTCAACAGTGGCTGCACCAGTCTGCATTCCCACCAGCAGTGTACTAGGGTTCCTTTTTCTCCACAACCTCACCAACACTTGTCTTTGATTGATTTGTTGATGATAACCATTCTGACAGGTGTGAGGTGGTATCTCATTGTCATTTTGATTTGCATCTCTCAGATGATTAGTGACTTTGAG
>NW_005358190.1:329-797 GCF_000412655.1 Myotis brandtii
AGAAGTGTCTATTTAGGTCCTTTGCCCATTTTTAATTGGATTGTTTGTCTTCCTTTTGTTAAGTTGTATGAGTTCCCTAAATATTTTGGAGATTAACTATTATCAGATGTATCGTTGGCAAATATGTTCTCCCATGTAGTAGACTCTTTTGTTATTTTGATGATGGTTTCTTATGCCATGCAGAAGCTTTATATTTTCATGTAGTTCCAATTGTTTATTTTCTCCTTAATGCATGCCCTTGCCTCCTTTGACAAATATTAATTGAGCATAATGACTTGGGTCGATTCCTGGGGCCTCTGTTCTGTTCCATTGATTTATATGCCTGTTCTTGTGCCAGTACCAAGCTGTTTTGAGTACAGTGGCTTTATAGTAACTTGATATCTGGTATTGTGATTCCTCCAACTTTGCTCTTCTTACTCAAGATTGATGCAACTATTCGGGGTCTTTTTTGGTTCCATATAAATTTTT
>NW_005358191.1:0-766 GCF_000412655.1 Myotis brandtii
AAAATGTATATGAAAATCTCTATATATAACAGACTAAGTGACCATCTGACTGTCCAACTGGCTGGTAGGTATGACATGTACTGACCACTAGGGAGCAGATGCTCAACACAGGAGCTACTGAGCTGCGGTGACTTGGCAGCAGCAGTTCTTGAGTGACACACCCCAGAACCAGAGAGGAGGGAGTCTGATTCTGGGGTGTGTCACCCAAGAACTGCCCTCTCGCAATCTGGGACCCGTTGGAGGATGTCGGAGAGCCAGTTTCACACAATCCCCACAGGCCAGGCTGAGGGACCCCACCTGCTGGAGGGACGGCTCACTCTGCAGACACCCAGGTGCGGCCGGCTAGGGAGGGACCACGGAGATTGGCTCCAGGGTATCTCCAGCCCATCTTGCCCAGTCCTGCCCCACTGGCCACCTTCTAATTAGTTTCCTAGTAATATATAAATTGATTAATAAATAAACAATAACAGCATGATATAACAACAACAAAAACATGATATAAAAACAACATTGATAAAAACAATCATTGATAAATTTATTAAACTTATTCTAATATCTCCCTGTATATAATATTAAGAGTAAAAACACTTTCAGAGTGCTTGACTAATTTCCCTTGTGATGAAGTATTTACAACTTTAACTTTAATGTCACACACTCTTCGAACTTGAGAGAAAGCTACATATAACTGACCATGTCCGAAAACGGGTTCAGGTAGGAATATTCCTGCTCTGTAGAGTTTGTCCTTGTGATTTATTAATAGTCATCG
>NW_005358192.1:0-243 GCF_000412655.1 Myotis brandtii
GGACAGGGAAGGAGCCTCCGCCAGCTTCCCCGGCCGCTGTTTCTCAGCCCGGCACCCGGCTTCTGCGATAGGGGACCATAGAAGCCGGGTGCAGGGGCGATCACAGAAGCCAGGTGCGTGGGCAGGGAAGCAGCCTCCACCAGCTTCCCCAGCCACGGCTTCCCTGCCCCGCACCCGACTTTTGTGATCAGTGACCACAGAACCCGGGTGCAGGGGCAGGGAAGCAGCTGCTGCCAGCATCCC
>NW_005358193.1:0-741 GCF_000412655.1 Myotis brandtii
CTCGGAAGTTTGCTCAACTCTATGTTTTGGATACAGCGAAGCTACAAGTAAAAGATTAGCAATGCCAGACAACCAGGGCTGTTCAGAAAGACTCATGATCAACATCAACAACCTCATGCATGAAATAAGTAAATTAACAAAATCGTACAAGATGCTACATGAGGTAGAAAAGGAAGCCCAATCGGAAGCAGCAGCAAAAGGTATTGCTCCCACAGAAGTAACAATGGCAATTAAATACTATCGTAACAGTGACCCAGGTAGGTATAATTCTCCCCGTGTAACTGAGGATGATGTCATATTCAGAAAGGAAGTGGGAGAACTTCCTTTTGAAAGGGACTTGCTCATTCATTGTAAACCAGATCCCAATAATCCAAATGCCACTGAAATGAAACAAATCAATATCCTGTTTCCTACATTAGATGCAATGACATATCCTATTCTTTTCCCACATGGTGAAAAAGGCTGGGGAACAGATATTGCATTAAGACTCAGAGACAACAGTGTAATCGATCACAATACTAGACAAAATGTAAGGACACAAGTCACACAAATGCAGTATTATGGATTTCATCTCTCTGTGCGGGATACGTTTAATCCTATTTTAAATGCAAGAAAATTAACTCAACAGTTTATTGTGGATTCATATTAAAAAAATGGAGGCCAATCGGATAAATTTCATCAAAGCAAACCAATCTAGGTTGAGAGTTGAAAGATATAGTGGTTTGATGGATTATCTCAAAT
>NW_005358194.1:0-1575 GCF_000412655.1 Myotis brandtii
ATAGATAGATAGATAGATAGATAGATAGATATGGAAAATGAAATGCTCTTATAGCCTGCCTCTAAAGTGGCCTCAAATTATCTTGCCTCCAGGTATTAATACCTTTGTGAAGTCCCCTCCCATACTAAATGGAATTCACCTGTGTAAGCAACAGGATAGAGTGGAAACGGCGTAGTGAGACTTTTGTCGTTAGGTATAAAATACATTCTGGCTTCCTCACTCTGGGGGAGGCAAGCCACCATGTTCTGATGACACTCAAGCAGCCCTGTGACAGGAGCAAATGAGGCCTCCTTCCAAGAACCAGTCCCAGTCTGCCAGACATGGGAGTGAGCCATCTTTAAGGTGGATCCTCCAGCCCCAGTCAGGCCTGAAGATCACAGTCCTGACCAACATTTTAACTGCAACCTCATGAGAAGCTCTGAGCCAGAACCACCCAGCCAAACCACGCCTGAATTCTGGACCAAACTATGAAGTAACAAATGTCCAGTGTTTTAATATGCTAAGTTTTATGTGGCAATAGGTAACTAATACACTTGTGAACGTGTGTATGTATTCAGAGCACATGTTAACATCTATTCCCTAGCTCTATCCATTGACAGGGTCTGGGTGCAATGACATGTCAAAACCAAAGAGCATAGCAAATGTCCAGATATTGGTTTTTAAATACAATTCTCCACTAAAAGTAACCAGGAGTCCTTGGAGAAGTGACTGACTAGAGCAGGTAAAATTAAGATCAGCCTGAATATTCTATTCAATAGAATAAGAAAATTGTCAAGCAGTTATGGAAGCTATCTTGAAAGAATTCACACTAACAAATCTTGGCCAATCTGACCATCAGAATGAATGTCAGTAAAACATTATAACCCATTGAATAAAACAGGAATTCATAAATCCACACTGATATAAATAAATAAGTGAAAAATAAATTTGGAGGAATAAATTCCTCATAGTAGAATGCCAACCAATAAACATGGGAGGAATGGTTAAATTAGAAAGTAACTATTTGGCAACTACCAAAATAATACTTAATTCAGCTAAGAAAGAGCAATAGGTGCTAATATTAGTGAGTGCAAGTTTGATGAGGAATGGAATGTTTACACAGTCTCAACTATCCACAAAATGCTTATTAATCACAAAGAAGCAAAGAACAGTTTTTCAGAAGAGAAATCTGGCAGACACTGCTTAAACAAATAATTAAAATTAACATCACCATATAAGGGGACAAACTGAACACATGTGCCACCTAGTTGGATGCAATAAGAACACAAAATCATTACTGTAGTATTCCAGCCCTAAAAGGGGCACAAGTTAAATCTAATCAAAAGGAAATATTAGATAAACTCGAATTTAGAGACATTTTGTAAACTAATTTGACAAATTGTCAAAGCATGAAATTTTAAAAAGACTGAAGAACTGTTCCTGATTAAAGGGGACTACAGAGATATGACATCTAAGTTCATCATATGATCCAGGATTAAATTCTGTTTGCTATAAGGAACATTATTGTGACAAATGACACAACTTGAATGATATCTGTGATTAAAGTGGTAGCAATGTATTAATGTTAATTTCCTG
>NW_005358195.1:0-869 GCF_000412655.1 Myotis brandtii
TTGTCTTTATTTTTGGCACTTTAAGTATTATGTGTCTATCCATGGGCTTGTTTAAGTTCTTCTTTCTCTGGACCAGAGATCCTCAAACTTTTTAAACAGGGGGCTAGTTCACTGTCCCTCAGACATTCCACACATGCGCCCGGGACAAGTCGGGCCCGGGACAAGTCGGCTGCTAAGCAGGACAGGCAGCGGTGGCAAAAACACCCGACGGGCCGGATAAATGTTTTCGGCGGGCCGCATGTGGCCCACGGGCCATAGTTTGAGGACCCCTGCTCTGGACTCTCTGTTCCTCCTGAACTTGTATGACTTTTAACTTCACCAGGTTAGGGGAGTATTCTGCCATTATTTCTTCAAACACATTCTCTATCCCTTGCTCATTTTCTTCTTCTTCTGGCACACCTATTATGCAAATATTGTTATGTTTTATGTTGTCCCACAGCTTCCTTACACTATCCTCCTATTTTTTAATTGGTTTTTTTTTCTTTTTGGTTCTCTGATTGCATGAGTTTTTCTACCCTATCCTCTAATTAGTAATGCCATTCTCAGCTTCCCCTAATCTGCCCCATAGTTTAAGGCAATTATCCACAGGTGGGCCAGAGATTTTCCAACAGGGCAGGGCAATTGCTTCTGCCTGGAGGCTAATTGTTATTCTCAGGTTTTTTTTTTTAAATATATTTTATTGATTTTTTACAGAGAGGAAGGGAAAGAGATAGAGATAGAAAGAGAAACATCGATCAGCTGCCTCCTGCACAGCCCCTACTGGGGATGTGCCCGCAACCCAAGTACATGCCTTTGACTGGAATCAAACCCGGGACCCTTCAATCCACAGGCCAACGCTCTATCCACTGAGCCAAACCGGTTTCAGCTAT
>NW_005358195.1:4078-5360 GCF_000412655.1 Myotis brandtii
AGTTATGACGCTTGGGTTAACATATGCCTCACAGACTGGGGTCTGCAGAATTTTCTGGTAAACACTGTTAACTTTTGCAAAAAGTCTTCCAACTATGTAACTAAGTTTATTAAATCTCAGTTGCGCAGCCTTTTGGATCCTCACATCTACAGAGTGAATAACTTTCCTCAGGCTCATTCCATCATGAAGTGGCTCTTCCAGTCAGAGTCAGACCAGGAGCCTATGAACATCACCCATTTATCTGAACTAATTAAAATCTTAAAGGAAACCAAGAATGACCTCATGGAAGTGAAGGTGAAATCTGAGCCTGCCGAAAAAATGGAGGAAGCTCAGAGAAAGGCCACTTGTGAAGTCAGTTTGTCTCTTGGCTGCTTCTTGAATTACCTCCGAGAAACAGAGCAGGAAGACACACAGCTCTTGCTACTTTGCATTGCAGCTGGTGCAGGATATCATGTGGTAAATAATAAGTTTCAGTATCCTCTTGGGTTTCATGAATTAGACTTCCTACTGGATACAATGCAAACTGCCCAAGATAAATACCAGGAACTCAAAAATATTTGCACCTACAGAGCTCAGGCATTCCTAGTGCTCACAGGTCTTACAGCTACCAGTGGACTCACAGATGTTTCCCTGGAGGAGAAAATGCAACGCTTGGTATTAATAAGACATCACCTGGGTCAATATTTATCAAAGGAAGTTGCACATGTCCTCTCCACATCTGGAGCAGAAAATGATTGGGAAAACCTAGAGAAAGACTTGAGGTTGCTCCTTGATGGTAATTATGAAGGCACCATCTCCTCATTGCAAATGGATGAGATAGGAAAAAACTTGCAAAGTAATTTCCCTAAAATGAAACAATCCCATGAACTACATGATAATGGAAATAGCAAATGGGAAGTCATAGAAGATACAGCCTTTATGAGATTACTCCAGCGTCTAGGCCTAAAACATTACTACCCAAAAGGGATGAACAGAGCTAACTTCCATTTGATCAACAAGACTTCTGTATACAACATGCAGCCAAGCTCGGAAAGGGAGCTTCCTATCTATTTCTTGCAGAAGCTATTGATGTTGGATTATGGATTGAGATATCTGGTCTTCAGAGATGGTGAAAACATACAGAATCATGTCTATCAAAGTGCCTCTAATCAGGAAAATGAGATTTTTGATCCATATGAAGACTTGTTTGAAAACAGGGATCCTCCCACTAATCCTTTACCCTCTAAACCTAGGCCCCATATTCATCCTATGGATATTCAGATGGCAATTCTTCACTGTGCAG
>NW_005358196.1:0-1325 GCF_000412655.1 Myotis brandtii
GTGCACGAATTTCGTGCACCGGGCCTCTAGTATACTTTATAAGCTATAACTACAGCCCTGGCTGGTGTGGCTCAGTTGATTGAACATCATCTCATGCACCTAAAGGTCACTGGTTTGATCCCCAGTTAGGGCACATACCCAGGTTTCAGGCTTGATCCCCATTTAGGGTGTATATTGGAGGCAACCTATTGATGTTTCTGCCTCTCTCTTCCTCCCTCTCTCTAAAAATCAATAAAAATATATAAAAAAGATATAACTACAAATGTACAGTGTATCCCCAAAAATGTATATACACTTTGAATAATTATAAAGGCAGTGTTATTAAAATACAGTTAATTTTCAAAATGTAATAGAATTTATGGACATTCTATACACATTTTTTTATATACACCCTATATATATAAATACATAAAGGTATTTGAGTGTATAATAAAGTAATATGCATATATACTATATAAAAGTACATTGATAGAATATATAAGAGGAGATATTTAAACATACAATATGACTACATGTATGTTAATATTAACAATTATTTTCTCCATGTAAAGGAACTATAAGTAATTTATATCTTCTTTTATACTTTTCTACATTTGATATTTTCTAGTAGAAACATATAATTTCCACAATCAGAGAAAAAGTGAAAATAAGACCATTCAATTAAAACACACATGCACACACACACTTATATTGACGTGAGACAAGGAAAAAACCACCTAACTACTATATGTTGCTTCTTATACCATCTCACCCCTCACCCCAGGAAGAGGCCAGAGTGGGTCAGGGTGGAGGCATTGTCCTCCATAATAACAAGTCTTCTCCCCCCATCCATCTTCTTCTGTCCCTTCCCTCTGTCCTTTGTTAGCTGCGTTCAGTTCGCAGTTCTCGCTCTGGTCACCAGATGGCGCGCTGACCCTTATTTTCTAAATACTCTTCAAAGCCAGGCTGCAGGCTCAGTTCCCAGTAGGGGGCATGCAGGAGGCAGCCTATCAATGTTTCGCTCATGGATGTTTCTCTCTCCCTCTCCCTTCCGTTCTCTCTCTAAAAAATCAGTAAAAACATATTTTTACAGGGTATTGTCTTGGTAAAAGGAAGGTTTAAAGAAAAAAAATGATTTTTACACATAGGTTTTGAATCAGTCCATTCAATACAATCCCACTTTAGTTTGAAAAAATACATATTCATATTAAAGGCTAGAAGGAGCCCTGACTGGTTTGGCTCAGTGGGTAGAGCGTCAGCCTGCAGAATCAAGGGTCCCGGGTTCGATTCCAGTCAAGGGCATGTACCTTGGTTGCGGGCACATCCCCAGTGGGGGGATGTTTCTG
>NW_005358196.1:1431-6943 GCF_000412655.1 Myotis brandtii
ATCCCCAGTGGATGTGCAGGAGGCAGCTGATCGATGTTTCTCTCTCATCGATGTTTCTAACTCTCTATCCCTCTCCCTTCCTCTCTGTGGTGGAGGCGTTTCGTTGAGCCTTTGGTCGTTTTGGATGTTACGGACACTGGCTCTTTATATATATAGGTACTGTAGAGGCTAAATCCTTTACTTTTAAATGTAATTGACAAATGCTGCTTTGAGGTAACTTATAATTATGATCATTATTTATCAGGAACCTACAATTTATCATATCTACTTATACATTAGATGATATTGCATTTTAAGTGTGTCAATTTCTTTCTTCTGAACCAAAAATATTCTGGAATGGAAGGCTGATTAAGAAGCGATTTGTTCAAAAGCCAATTATTTTTTTTTCCTATTAGAAATAATGTAAGTTGAATTAATTTGTTGCAATCCCCAAATGATTCCCTGTTTTAACCTTTCTTATATACAGTACATGTCTAAAATACTGTTTAACCTATAAACAAACACTTTTCTTAAATTTATTGAACCACCCTCTACTAGCCTTAACCAAATCACTTTATGCATACAGCAGTATTGATCTACCATTGCAAAATATGACTATTAAATAGTTTAAAAAATTCTCATACACTTTCCCTATCCCCATATTTTTTAGGTTTATAATATAACTATATTGTTAGATCATATTAATTTTACATATTACAACCTCTTTCTTTTTTAATCTTTTTATAAACCTAGTACTATAAGGAAACTAAGATTATACTTAATGCTCACCACCAGTTCTTATGCAGATTTCTCTCTGGTCATTTTGAGTGCCCAAGGCTGATTCTTTAGTAGATTCTTTAGGAAAGATTATGGTAACAATATTCCCTGAGCTCTACCAATTTGATAACTATTTGCTTCTGACCTCTATACTTGAAGATAAATTTTGCTACATTTAAAAAAGTATTTGGGCCCTAACGGGTTTGGATAGAGCATCAGCCTGCGGACTCAGGGGTCCCAGATTCGATTCCGGTCAAGGGCATGTACCTTGGTTGCAGGCACATCCCCAGTATGGGGTATGCAGGGGGCAACTGATCAATGTTTCTCTTTCATTGATGATTCTAACTCTCTATCCCTCTCCCTTCCTCTCTGTAAAAAATCAATAAAATATATATTTAAAAAAGAATAGCCCTGACCGGTTTGGCTCAGTGGATAGAGCATCAGCCTATGGACTGAAGGGTCCCAGGTTCGATTCCAGTCAAGGGCATGTACCTTGGTTGCGGGCACATCCCCAGTAGGGAGTGTGCAGAAGGCAGCTGATCGATGTTTCTCTCTCATGGATGTTTCTAACTCTCTATCCCTCTCCCTTCCTCTCTGTAAAAAAAGTTAATAAAATATATATTTAAAAAAATAATTGTTGGTGAGGATGTGGAGAAAAGGAAACCAATGTATACTGTTGTTGGAGGTTCCTCAAAGCATTTTAAAACATAGAACTATTTTATGATTTCAATTCTACATCTAATTATTTATCTGGAGGAAACAAAAATACTAATTCAAAAATACATATGCACCTCCCTTGTTCATTGAAGTGTTATTTATAATAGCCAAAATATGGAAAAGAAATTTAAGTGTCCATTGATGGATGAATGGATAAAAAAAAAATTGTGATGGGTTATTCAGCCACATAAAAGAATAAAATCTTGCCATTTATAACAACATGGATGTGCCTCAGGGACATTATGCTAAGTGAAATCAGGTCAGACAGAGAAAAACTAGTACCATATGATCTTAAGTATATGTAGAATCTAAAAAAAATTATATGATTTTCTGTTGAAAGATACATTTGAAACAAATATAAAAATGGTAAGATATTTAGTGGGGGCACAATAGTAATGGTTACAATATTGCAATTTCTTTTTGTATATTTGCAGTACAGGACGAGGAAGAGATGGAATGATGGGCTATGAATACCATCCTGATAATGACAAGAGTAGAGAAAATTATCTAGACAGATCATCAAACATCTCTCAAAGTGAGAAGAAACATCTCTGAATAATTGAAAAATATATAGCAGGAGATATGTAGGTTCTTTGAGAGGTAAGGGAAACAGACTATTGAGATAAAACCATAAAAATTCCAGAAGAAGGAAATTGACATTTATCGATGGTTCTTATGTGGTTGATATTATCTCATACAACATCATATTCAGTACTCAAAATATCCTGGTGAGGTGTGTAATACATAGCTTTGAAATAATCCAGATGAGCAAATCAGAACTCAGAAAAGTTGCCGGGATAAGTACATGGAGGAGTCAAACTTTAGTCCAGGGGTGGGCAAACTTTTTGACTCGAGGGCCACAATGGGTTCTTAAACTGGACCGGAGGGCCGGAACAAAAGCATGGATGGAGTGTTTGTGTGAACTAATATAAATTCAAAGTAAACATCATTACATAAAAGGGTACGGTCTTTTTTTTTTTTTAGTTTTATTCATTTCAAAGGGGCCGGATCCGGCCCGTGGGCCGTAGTTTGCCCACGGCTGTCCTAGATCCTTAATGCTTTCTGCTCTGGATTTGGCCGGGCAAGTCACCTTTTGGACATGCGATGGAGATACAGCATTCTACCTGGGCAGGGAGATGGTGAGGGAACCGAGAACCAGGCTCTGGATGCTGCTGATCCTTCTCCATCAATGTCTTCAAAAGCATCTTCACACCAATTCACAGCTTGACCTCCTTGGCACTATGTCATGGGCTGGACTTGCAGTGCATAGGGGTGTTCACACAGGTAGTGATACCTCTTTTCTCCTGAGTTGAAAGATCACATGGTTTTGCAAGCTCCCTTTACCTGGGGTCTCCTGTGCCACTGGGCCTGGGCTGATGCAGACATCACAAGCACTATGCCAGGCGCACACACAGTTAAAGTCACCACAGAACCATCCAAACAGGCTGGAACACATTCAAGGCCCTTCTTGGAGTCTGAGCAAAGTGGATAGGGGAGCGATGAGAGAGGTCTTGTTAGAAGTCCCTTCTGCTTCAGCCCCAAGTTACCTGGTAAGGCCCAGGTCAGACATCTTCTTGCTCAAAGATGATCCCAACCAATGTTCCCAGTTAGAAATCCTGGGGGCTTTATCTCCTCCCCTACAAAGTTCTCCAAAAGAGAAACAGAAGGAGGGAAAGGCAAAGTGCTCTGCCTTCAGATGGGGCCAGTCATGGTCCTCCAGGTAAGTACTAGTTAGGACTGCCTGGCCATCAGCCTAGGAGGGTCTGGTGCCTGCCGCAGGCTGGAGCAGAGAAGCCAGAGCCAGACAACCTGGAGATGAGTGTGGTTGGGGTGAGTCCTTCTACATCCTCGGAGCACCAGGGGGATGGATTCATCCTGTCTGTAAAACTGCCACAGTGAGCCCCTGGACCCTCATCTCACTCCAGCTGGAATCTACACCCACCAGCATCCACCAGGCTGCCATAATCTTGAAGACTGCTCTGGAGACATGAAGACCCGCCCAAGTGGCATCACACAGTGAAAAAAATAAAACCAAAGTCAAGCGCAGCCGGCGTGGTTCAGTGGTTGAGAGTTGGCCTACGAACCAGGAAGTCATGGTTTGATTCCCAGTCAGTGTATATGCCCGGGTTTCAGGCTCGATCCCCAATGTGGGGCATGTAGGAGGCAACTAATCAATGATACTCTCTCATCATTGATGTTTCTATCTCTCTCTCCTTCTCCCTTCCTCTCTGAAATCAATAAAAATATATTTTTTTAAAAAAGTCAAGGGCATAGGGCTGGCTTACCATTTTGTGGGCTGACTACAAAAAAGAACTTTGGATTTATTTCTGATGCATTTTACTCATATTGGAAGGAAGCAATGCAAGGCATTACATAATGTCTGCCATGGAAAATATATCTTGCTATTTTGTCATCTGTTAGCTTTTTGGTCTTATTTTATTGCAAGGAATCTCAATTTTATGTAGTAAAATTGATGAGATTTTTTCATTTCTTTAAAAATATGCTTGCCCTAGCTGGTTTGGCTCAGTGGATAGAGCATCAGCCTATAGACTGAAGGGTCCCAGGTTTGATTCCAGCCAAGGGCACATACCCAGGCTGCAGACTCGATTCCAGTAGGGGGTGTGAAGGAGGCAGCCAATCAATGATTCTCTCTCATCATTGAAGTTTCTAGCTCTCTCTCCCTCTCTCTTCCTCTCTGAAATCAATAAAAATATATTAAAAAAAAAAATAATAAAAATTAAAATGTGCTTGAACAAGACTTTCACCCTTTTAATTTTGATACAGTCATCTGTATTTTCTTCTATTTGTGTCATAGTTTATTATACTAAAATCAGGAGTATATTGCCTAGCTGGTGTTGCTCAGTGGTTGAGCATCGACCCATGAACCAAGAGGTCATCGATTCAATTCCTGGTCAGGGCATATGCCTGAGTTTCGGGCTCCATCCCTAGGAGGGGGCATGCAGGAGGCAGCCAATTGATGTTTCTCATTCATTGATGTGTCTATCTTTCCCTCTCCCTTCCCCTTCTCTCTATAAAATCAATAAAAACATTTTTTTAAAAAAATCAGGAGTATATTGTATACAGCAGTGGCTCTGTGATTTGTGAGCTAATTTACAGAAAAGCAGATTTAGTGGGTCTGGGGTAGAGCCCAGGTCTCTGAATTTTTAATAAGGGAAACACTGATATATAGAATATATAACCAATTTTAATGTTAAATCAGGGAAAACAATCCCTCCACCCCACTGTGATCCTTTTGGAACTGCAAAGTATACCTTCTGGAGAAGTTAACACTCACCGAAGCTTATTAGTCAAACAGAAATTAGGGTTCATGACTCATACTTTTTAAAAAACATATTTTTATTGATTTCAGAGACAAAGGGAGAGAGAGAGGGATAGAAACATCAATGATGAGAGAGAGAGAATAATTGATCGGCTGCCTCCTGCACGCCCCACACCAGGGATTGAGCCCACAACCTGGGCATGTGCCCTGACTGGGAATTGAATCCTGACCTTCCAATTCATAGGCCCAGTGGACGCTCAACCACTGAGCCATGCTGGCCGGGCCCGAGTCATACTTTTAAAAAATTATTAACCACCATCTGTGTCTAGAATGAACAAGATTAATAGAACAAAATCACAGGTTTTATAAAGGTAGTTTAACAGAGGAAAAATAATATCTAAGATATATATATATTGGACGAAAGGGGCCACATGCTAACCTGACAAGCTCAGGGGAGGCCTGCGTGGCAGTCTTGCAAACTCAGAGACCTAAAATAACCACAAAAGATGGTCTGAAAATTAAATATTCAACTACAAACTGAAAGGGTGAGAGCTACGCCCTCCATCTTACCCCATATCCTACAAGACCCGGCTTGCGCCTGGCCAATCGGCAGGGCCCACAGCCCCCTCACTCCACCCCCTATTAAAACCCTGGTTTTTCTCACAGTGAGCTCTCTCCCCCCTTCTGGCCGTTGGGTCAGAGGGGGCTGGGAGCCAGACCCGGGTCTGTACTACTAATAATAAAGGATCCTTTGCTTTT
>NW_005358196.1:13987-15459 GCF_000412655.1 Myotis brandtii
AGGAGGCAGCCAATCAATGATTCTCTCTCATCATTGAAGTTTCTAGCTCTCTCTCCCTCTCTCTTCCTCTCTGAAATCAATAAAAATATATTAAAAAAATAAATAATAAAAATTAAAATGTGCTTGAACAAGACTTTCACCCTTTTAATTTTGATACAGTCATCTGTATTTTCTTCTATTTGTGTCATAGTTTATTATACTAAAATCAGGAGTATATTGCCTAGCTGGTGTTGCTCAGTGGTTGAGCATCGACCCATGAACCAAGAGGTCATCGATTCAATTCCTGGTCAGGGCATATGCCTGAGTTTCGGGCTCCATCCCTAGGAGGGGGCATGCAGGAGGCAGCCAATTGATGTTTCTCATTCATTGATGTGTCTATCTTTCCCTCTCCCTTCCCCTTCTCTCTATAAAATCAATAAAAACATTTTTTTAAAAAAATCAGGAGTATATTGTATACAGCAGTGGCTCTGTGATTTGTGAGCTAATTTACAGAAAAGCAGATTTAGTGGGTCTGGGGTAGAGCCCAGGTCTCTGAATTTTTAATAAGGGAAACACTGATATATAGAATATATAACCAATTTTAATGTTAAATCAGGGAAAACAATCCCTCCACCCCACTGTGATCCTTTTGGAACTGCAAAGTATACCTTCTGGAGAAGTTAACACTCACCGAAGCTTATTAGTCAAACAGAAATTAGGGTTCATGACTCATACTTTTTAAAAAACATATTTTTATTGATTTCAGAGACAAAGGGAGAGAGAGAGGGATAGAAACATCAATGATGAGAGAGAATAATTGATCGGCTGCCTCCTGCACGCCCCACACCAGGGATTGAGCCCACAACCTGGGCATGTGCCCTGACTGGGAATTGAATCCTGACCTTCCAATTCATAGGCCCAGTGGACGCTCAACCACTGAGCCATGCTGGCCGGGCCCGAGTCATACTTTTAAAAAATTATTAACCACCATCTGTGTCTAGAATGAACAAGATTAATAGAACAAAATCACAGGTTTTATAAAGGTAGTTTAACAGAGGAAAAATAATATCTAAGATATATATATATTGGACGAAAGGGGCCACATGCTAACCTGACAAGCTCAGGGGAGGCCTGCGTGGCAGTCTTGCAAACTCAGAGACCTAAAATAACCACAAAAAACCCTGGTTCTCACAGTGAGCTCTCTCCCCCCTTCTGGCCGTTGGGTCAGAGGGGGCTGGGAGCCAGACCCGGGTCTGTACTACTAATAATAATAGATCCTTTGCTTTTGCATCGAACATGGCTGGCTCCCTGTTGGTCTGTGGGGATCTTGAAATCTGGGCATAACATTTGGGGGCTCGCCGGGATCCCCAACACCATCCAGGGACCCCCAGTTCGGAGGACCTGACTGACCGCGGTAGGTGTCTGTGTCGTTGTGTGTTTGTATCTGTTTGTTTCTGTCCTGTGTGAGCTCACTTCTGAAATCTGTATTCGCC
>NW_005358196.1:18050-18966 GCF_000412655.1 Myotis brandtii
AGCCCTGTCTGAGCTCTAAAGACTTGAAGCCAATAAAAGTGCCACAGGAAAAGCCTGGTATCCTGCTTGGAAGCCCTGAAGATGGCTGGCACTGGAGCGTCAGGCCCATGCCCTACCACCACTGGCGGTTGGAAAGAGTAGAAGAAGAGCAGTAAAGATGCCTCTGCGTCCCTGCGGAACCCCCACACACTCTGTGCCGCAACGGGTAGGGGGGCTACTGAGATGGGCCTTAAAGCCTGGAGCGTGGGCTCAGGTGGAGTTGCTAGGGGTGAGGAATTCACCTAACAGCAGATACTGCAGGCAGGCCTGATGGCAGCTGGATGGCTTTGACTTGGCTTCCTGGCCCTACGGGGCACATTAAGATCCAACCATGAAATTCCAGCAAAGGTGATCAGTTACCATTCTTGTTGTGTTTATGCAAACATCAGACCACATTGAATACAGTAGATAAAGTAATCTTAATTTAGCTTTTTGATAGCCATAAAGGAATTTTAAGAAGAAAAATCCTATTTCAATAGAAGTTGTTAAAGCTAAAATGGTTTCTTTCCCTTCCACCGGACCATTTGTTAGGCATATAGAAATAGTTCAGTTGATGATTCTATGCGCCCACTGCGGGCCTCTAGCAACGGTGAAATAAAAATGCAATCCGACTCATGATTGAGCCGGAAGTTCCAAGACAAAGGGGGGAATGAAAGGGTGAGAGCTATGCCCTCCATCTTACCCCATATCCTACAAGACCCGGCTTGCGCCTGGCCAATCGGCAGGGCCCACAGCCCCCTCACTCCACCCCCTATTAAAACCCTGGTTTTTCTCACGGTGGTCTCTCTCGGCCACTTGGCTTGCTGTTGTGTCGGTGAGTGTGGTGGACGGGGAGCTCAAGCTAGCTTGAAATACAGACTCTTATGCTTTTGCATCG
>NW_005358196.1:19417-21739 GCF_000412655.1 Myotis brandtii
CCATTCTCCGGAGCATTATCTCAATTCATTGAGGTTCTGCTTCTCAGCATATGTCCACAGTTTGGCTCAAATAAATTCACAAAAATTCTTTACAGGTCTGAATTCTTTTTTACTATATATATATATAATTTTAACAACTTATAAAGCACTTTTGTTGATATGGGTGGGGTAGAAAGGAAAAGTCCAAGCTTGATCCTTACTTTCCTCTTTAGTGTAAACAAGTTGAGCAAGTCAGCTGAATTGTTAAGGCAAGCCTGCCAGAGAGAGCTCAGCCTAAAGCAAGTATAAAGCAATTAAAACCAAAATCATTGGAGATTATTTGGGAGGGAGGTTCCAATTCTAAGTACACATCATTGTGTCTGGCTCACAAGTTTGCTTCCTAGCCAGGATCCAATGAACTCATGTTTGAGTGCATGGAGAAAAGGGGAGCTTTCAGAAAAAAAAATAGGAAGGACTATTTTGCTAAGAGTTCTTTAAGACATTGAGGTTTAAGCAGCACTGGGATGGTATCCACCTGGGAAAGTATAATATTAAAGCTGGAGGAGGGGCATTCACTGAATATTTGTAGGAGACACAGTTCAGCTTTGGCTCAGCAGGGACTCCAGAGGGATTAGTGAGACTTTGCACCCAGTGATGGGGGTCATGGAAGGAGCAGGACCCAAGAGAAGGACAGCTGTGCCTAGCAGACATGACAGTATCCACAGGAAGAGAATAGCAGGGCAGGAATAAAATGTGGCATTCACCTGGAATCTCACAGGAATTGTGAGTGCAAGTGAGCCCTCCTTCCTGGCCGCGAGTTTGACATGCTTGCTCTAGGGGTTGGGGTCCTGAATGTTGCAGGTCGGGGAAAACACACAGCTCACATGATTTTTACGTCATTTGGTTCCACAGCAGCCCTGTGAGTCAAGTATTACTTCTATTTAAATGGGAAAAGATTGACCTTTAAATATATATTTCTGCCTGAGATTCAGAAGAAACATGGGATTTACTTTTTCAAAGTTCTGACAAGTATTTATTAAGTGCTACATTGTCTTTATAAGGTGATAGTGTATAAATTGCTTGACATTTCCCCCATTATTTGGGGGTGTGGAATTTTTTGCAACACAAGTACAATGTGTTCGTCCTGAAAAAATGAGAAGTTCCAACAAAGCAAAAATGAAAAACACCTATTATCTTACCACAAAACAGCCACTGTTAAGCCTTTGAAGTATATACTTTGTTTTACTTTGCATATTAATATATAAATATACATTTTTTTACAAAAATGGGATACTACATATACTTTTTGAAAATTGCTTTTTTTCACTTCACAATATATAATGTCCATCTTTCCATGCAAATGGATGAGACATGATTGATAGGGAGACTTGCAGATGGGAGGGGAAGGAAGCCCAATTTTACACCAGTTACAAGCGAAACACCTTAAATAAAGCCATGCAAAAAAAAGTTAAAATTAAGAAGATGGCGAGAGGGATTCGAGTGGCAATACTGAAATTAGGCAAACCAGCATTAAAGGCCGGACACATTAACTAGGATAAGGACGGTTCCGTCTCGCCTTCCAGTGCATGATCATCAATTTGTTTCGTACTCTTTTCATCTCTTCCATCTCCTCTGCTACCTTTATCATCTCCTCGTTGCTCAAATTTCTGCCGTGTATGTCCCCTTTAAACTGCGGGCGAGAGCGAGCCAGCCTTTCCTTAAAGCTTCCTTCTTCCAGCTTATGTTTTCCCACTCCGCAAGGAGGCTGCTCCATGGGAGGGCGCGCCTCGAACAGGTCCGGCCCGGAAAGGCGCTCCTCTAGAGGGCGCCCCTCGGCCACCAGCAGCTCGGGAAGGAGCTCGGGAAGGAGCTCCTCGGGAAAGAACTCGTCTTCGGAGGATTGCTCTTCGGAAGACAGCTCCTCGGTAGAAAGCTCCTCCGGACAAGGCTCCTCCCGAGGAGGCTCCTCCCGACGAGGCTCTTCGGGCGAGGGCTCCGCCCGAGGCTGCTCCTCGTCCGTCTCGGGCAAACCCTGTGGCTGCTCATTTGCTTGGCAGGATCTGTCCATGTTGGGAACGGCCTTCGTGAGCACAGTCATTCAGAAGAGACAAGCAAGACAGTCGAGTCAGCATATTTGGTGGCGGGACCAAAACCCCAGCCCCGGATTCTCAAAGCTGCCTTTTCCTGATTGGGGACCAGGTCCTCCCACCTACTCAGGCCGAGAGGCCCTGATCCCCGGGACCCCGCCCAGGTCGCCCCCTCCTTCCCGAAAGCCCACCATTTTCCCAGCAGGCCTTGCCCCGGGTCTCTCCCGCAGCGGCAGGGGCGGGGCGGGAACGCCGC
>NW_005358196.1:22068-26251 GCF_000412655.1 Myotis brandtii
CCTGCGTGCCCCCCACCCCCACCTTTCGGTGCTCGTCATTTCTTTTCAGGCGGGATGTGGAAGCTAAGGATTATTTAGAAACTGTATCTAAGTGTCTGTGGCTCCCTCTCAGGGTTGGTCCACTCACCTCCCCACCCCCAAAACCACCATTTTCTGCACCGAAGTGCTGGCGCGGGGCTGGCACAGGGAAAGGCTTGGACTCTCTGCCATCCTGATCCCTGGGATTACTGGGCAGCACTGACACTCACACCGATTTCAGAGGACCGCGGGGACTTACTTCCTTCTGCTTTTCCCCTCGACCAAAGGGCAGACGGTGTCTGGACTGGCAAAAAGGACCAGGATGAGAGGGACTTGGGCAGACATAGGCTCCTGGTCACGTGAGGGCCGCGCGTCACCGCCGAGCTCAGATCCCCAGTTACCACTTTGACCCACGGCGGTGCTGCAGCTCTGCCAGTGTTTCCAGATCCCCAATGCACTAGGCATCGTCACTCACCTCTCTTTGTTTATATTTGCCTTTTTTCTAGTTACCAGGGACAGTCAGTATCCAGTCTTGGGGGTTATTGACTCTTCCTCTCAGCAGCTTCCCCTGATACCCACCTCTCCCCCTTTCTCATCAGTCACCAAGGCCCATTATTTCCCCTACACTCCAGATCCTGCACTGAAATTTGACTATTTCTCCTTAATGAATCAATACCATATGCCACCTCTCCCAGTTTAAATCCACACCCATAACTCTATCATGTCCATGTAGGCTCTGTCAACATGGTTTGCATCTCTTGTCACTTTCACGGAAGATAACCTTTCATTTTTCCATTACTTAAGAATTTTATTTTTTTGTGAGCCACCATACCTATATCACAAATAGAAGCTCTAGTCCAATTTGGTTATCATTCAGTTCTAGAAATCTAGAAAGAATTAAGTTTGTAAAGTATGTAATTCTAAAAAGATTGAATACTTTGAATTTCATAAATCAAAATACATATTTGTCCAAGTACAGATAGTCTGGAAACTTATCTGAAATGGGAACATTTTTGGTGAAGAGTGTGACATTACATATATACTAGTATTTATGTGTGTGTGTGTGTGTGTGTATTAATGTAAATAATATAACTATATATATACTATTCAGTCATTTTTCATAATAGAAGCAAGAGATTTTGCTGGAACTTGGATCCTTAACTAGCCATCTCTTGGTGTTGCTGGTTGAGGAAGTTTATATTAATTCATTAAGTTAGCAAGTATTTGGGTTGTGGGACCGCTAGACCCAAAAAGATAGATTCAGCACAGAGCACATTCATATTAAACTGTGCAGTAATTCTGTTGACCACACACTGACTAGTGGGATTAAAATCATGCTAACATACTCAATTGTCATTACAAGTCTGTATTTTGGGATCAAATTGGGTTTTATGATCTTCACCCCCATGCCTGAATGCTACTTTCTCATGCAGATGCCCTTTCTTCCAGAGAGCAGACTATACCTCTCTTCTGAATTTTATACTTTCAGGGTAGGTGGCAATCAGATCTGTGAAGATCTTGGGATTGCTTCTCTCAAATCCAGTGTGACCATCTAGTACGTTTCCTAACAAATTCATACGTGAAATTTTCCATTTTGTAACTTTTTGTCCAACATTTAATTTACTCTGGGCTGAGATAGCAGAAAGACAGATATTAGTTCACCTTTATATATTTTCCATAAAGTTGCACTGCACTATACCTTGTTTATTTTTTTCACCAAGGCTTGGCTCATCGTTGATATGGTTTCTTTCCAAGAGGAGCCCCATTTCATTCATTTCTTTATTTCTATCCTTTTTTCCTTACATCCTGTGATGGAGAACTCATTACATTAAAAGAACCCCTATTGAAAGTTCAGGCAATTCTAATCATCAGAATGGGTTTTTGATGTTGTGCTGAAATCTTCTTCCCAATAGTTTACACACATTGAATTGATCCTGGTTCTGCCCTCTGGAAGGTACAAGTATAAAATACAAAAGTGCCTTTTACCCTTGATAGTCTGACACGCCAGAGTCAGTGTTCTGGTTCTTTCCCCTGCCCATCTGTAAAACAATCTACTTGACCTGTGACTCAACTTCCTCATCTTCAAACTTGGAGACATCATAATAGTTCCTACCTTATAGGATTGGTAAGAGGAATGAGTCAGTATATGTGAAGGGCCTGGAAGAGTATCTAGCATATAGAAAGCACTCTATAAGCATTAACTATGATAGTAGTAATAATAATAGTATGACATAGTGCTATTAACACTACTAATTATCATTCTTTTATTAACATTAATTGATCAGTTGCATTGGGCATTTTACTAAGCACTTTCAATATGTTATCTCATTTAATCCTTAAACAGTTATGTTCTTACAAAAAACCTCCTCTCTTATTTCATCTCTTTCTGATGTGATATATCTTTTCAAAGTCACTCACCATCCTATATACTCCTGAATTTGTAAATTTCTCTGAAAATACTAAATATTCTGACTAGTGTAGAATGGAATGATCTTATCACATCCTTCTTTCTAGAATAGCCACTATATGTCTATACATGCATCCTAAGATCATAGCAGATACTGTGGATGCCATATCACAGTTGAATCCAATTGTGTGTGTTTTTTCAAAGAACCAATTGCATCGCCCGGCTGGTGTGGCTCAGTGGTTGAGTGATGACCCATGAACTAGGAGGTTACAGTTCAATTCCCTGTCAGGGCACATGCCCAGGTTTCAGGCTTGATCCCCAGTAGTGGGTGTGCAGGAGGCAGCTGATCAATGATTCTCTCTAATCATCGATGTTTCTCTCTCCTACTCTCTGAAATCAATAAAAATATGTTTTAAAAAAACGAATTGCATAACTGATTTAGGGACTTTTTTATTTTACTGATTTGAGAAAGAGAGAGAAAAAAACATTGATTTGTCACCCATTGATGCATTCATTGGTTTATTCTTGTTTGTGCCCTGGGGATCGAACCAGCAACCTTGGTGTAGCTAAACAATGCTCTAACCAACTGAACTACCTTGACAGGGTTACAGTTGAATCCAGTTTAAGTTGCAATCAACTGAGACTCTCCCACCCCAGATCTGTTTCATACATTCCTGTTAATGCACTTCTATAAGTCCATTTTAACCCAAGTACAGAAGCTTTTATTTTTCTGGGTTAAATGTTGTCTTGTTAGATTCTCTCCCTCATTCTTTGAATCCAGGTTCTGTTATTCAGTACATTAGCTACACGATATTAATTTAAAGCACACCAGTCTCAGGAAAGATCTAGGGGAGATCTCAGCAAAGAGCTCTGACTCCAAATAGAAAATTCCTTTTCCCTGTTGAGTGTGGCAGCCAGGAGTGTGTGCCCTGCTGGGCCAGTTCCCTTCAATTCCTCTCTCAGTGTGACTTCTCAGGATAGGATTACTTTCTAGTGCTGCTGATAGAAGACACAGTTGCCCCTGAAAGCTCCCAAACCAGTATAAATTAATCCTTGATGAGAACTTGGTAAACATGGGGGGTGGGCAGACAAGGGAGGTAGAAGGAATTAGAACCAGGAAAGGAGGGAAGGAAGACAGTGTCTTGGTATTGGCTCTAAGTCTCTGCCTGATTATAGCTGATTTGGGGTTCCCTTGAGAGGAAGGGCTCTCAACAAGGAATAGGTGAAGGTGGTCCTGCGATGGCGACAACCATTTGTTACAAATGAATTGTGATCGGCCCCTTGTCTGTATGTGATCAGGGTGGGGGCTGTGAAATAATCCTTCTGATAGATTTGATTTGCTACTGCTGATGTAAGGTCCTGTGGCGATGTGTTGCTGGGCTCACTATTGCTAGTGAGGGTTGAAGTCTAAGGAGCTCCATTTTACAGGTGAGAAAACTGAGGCTCTGGGAGGTTACAGATTATTCCCACAGAAACAGATGATAGTAAGTAGCTAAGGTGGGATTTAAATCCCAGCAATATGACATGAGAAATTGAACCTCTAACCACTTTGTAAAACTGTTCCTGGGGCCCTAACCGGTTTGGTTCAGTGGATAGACGTCACCCTGTGAAATGAAAGGTCCCAGGTTCGATTCTGGTCAAGAGCATGTACCTTAGTTGCGGGCACATCCCCAGTAGGAGGTGTGCAGGAGGCAGCTGATCAATGTTTCTCTCTCACCGGTGTTTCTAACTCTCTATCCTTCTCCCTTCCTCTCTATA
>NW_005358196.1:26289-36814 GCF_000412655.1 Myotis brandtii
TATATATACACACACACATATACACACACACACACACACACACACACACATATATATATATACACACACACACACACACATATTAAAAAAAAACCACAAAAAACAACTGTTCCTGGGCAGTGGGCTCCAGACACCTTTATGTGCAGCTGGAGTGGGCAGCACAGGCCTTTTCATGTAACAGGAGCTAAAGGCTGGCAAGGCAGCCAGGGTGCAGGGGAAAGACAGTCAGCCCTGGCAGCTGCTGCCATGACAACAGTCTCCAGGGGCGTGGCCGTTCTATAAGGGATCTGAGGAAACCCACAGGTTTCTGGTTCAGGGATTCCTGTACCCTGGTGAGGCTACACTTCTGCAGCATGATCAGAGCCCTCCTCCCTCTGAGCCCCTCTACAGCACAGACTCCTTGGAGATCTGATTTCAGTTTTCACGGCCAGTCAGCCTGGAGTTGAGTTCTGCTCTCCAGCTCTGAAGTTTCTCCCGCTGCCGCTGCCTCTGCATTCTTTCCTAGTGACACCCATGGCAGTTCTTTGGTCTCAAGACTTGCTAATGTGGGCTACACTAGGCCTTGTCCACGCTGTGGCTCTCAGACTCTCCTCCCCCACCTCCACCCCAGAGGAAATGGTCAAGTGGGAAATGCAATGACTAGAGCCTTCTCTTTTCTGCTTCTGGCCTTATCCTACCAGGGCCTACACACACACCCTGTACTTGCCCAGAGAAACAAGGAAGGGTCTTTGAGGAAATGTGGGATAACAACTGAGGCTGCTAGGAAATACTCAGGCCCGGGGAAGGCAGGGCCAATCTGGGTCAAAGGGAGGCAACACCAGGCTCTGGGCTGGGCAGGACTTGGGCTGTCACTCACTCGCTGGAGGGCTCTGGAGGCCTGGGAGTCTTCTACCCCTCTCTGTGCTTCTATGTTCTCCTTTCTAAAATGTAGAGCAATGAGTTGTGGTAGAAAAATGAATGAGATCCCCCCCCCCAGCTCTAGGATGCTACTACTCCATGCTGTCCACCGTGGTGAGGGGGGGCTTCTCGTAGAAACACCACTAGGGCTGAGTGGGGACCTCTGTATTCTGTGGCTGCTGCTGCCTTTCCCAGGATCTAGAAGAGCTCAGAGCATAGACCTCATCATATGCTGGCCTTCTCTGCTGGACTCTGACACACTCACAGCTTTATTCTTAGCCTTTCAGAGACTCAAAAGGGCCTAGACACCAATCTGATGTCTGGGTGACAGGTTGGGACAGAGGCAAGGTAAGCAACATAATTTGCATGGCTAGTGTAAAATGACAATGTGAGGCCTCTTGTTCAAAAGCCGAAAGAATAAAAAATAAATTCTTTATTGTGGAATACTTTTTAAAATATATTTTTAATTGACTTCAGAGAGGAAGGGAGAGGGAGAGAGAGATAGAAACATCAATGATGAGAGAGAATCATTGATTGGCTGCCTTCTGCACGCATCCCAACTGGGGATTGAGCCCGAAACCCGAGTATGTACTCTGACTGAGAATTGAACTGTGAACTCCTGGTTCATAGGTCGATGCTCAACCACTGAGCCACACCGGCCAGGCTGTGGAATACTTTTTAAAAAACAAGAATATCATCAAAAGTACTAAAATACAAGTATAAAGTTTTTCTTTCTATCATCTCTCTTTTGACTTTTCATGTTTTTTTATTTTATTTTTTTATTTTTTTAAAATATATTTTATTGATTTTTTACAGAGAGGAAGGGAGAGAGATAGTTAGAAACATCGATGAGAGAGAAATATCGATCAGTCGCCTCCTGCACATCTCCTACTGGGGATGTGCCTGCAACCCAGGTACATGCCCTTGACCGGAATCAAACCCGGGACCCTTCAGTCCGCAGGCCGACGCTCTATCCACTGAGCCAAACCGGTTTTGGCAGACTTTTCATGTTTTTTTTTAAATAGACTTCCTTTTTTTAGAACAGTTTTAGTTTTACAGAGAAGTTGAGAAGATACAATAAAGCAGTGGTTCTCAACCTTCCTAATGCTGCGACCCTTTAATACAGTTCCTTATGTTGTAGTGACCCTCAACCATAAAATTATTTTCGTTGCTACTCCATAACTGTAATTTTGCTACTGTAAACAATATGTAATTACATATGTGTTTTCCGATGGTCTTAGGCGACCCCTGTAAAGGGTCATTCGACCCCCAAAGGGGTCGCGACCCACAGGTTGAGAACCGCTGCAATAAATAATTCCCATATACTTCACACCCAGTAGCATCTTACAATAGTATGGTACATTTGTTATAATTAATGAACCAATATGGATATATTGTTATTAAAGTCTATACTTTATTCATATTTCCTTTGTTTTTACTTAATGCCCTTTTTTTCTTCTCCTGGATCCTCTCCAGGATACCCTGTTGCTTTTAGTTGTCACATCTCCTTGGGCTCCTCTTGGCTGTGACAGTGTCTCAGACTTTCTTTGATTTTTTTTTTTTTAATCCTCACCTGAGGAGATGTTTTTTAATTGATTTTGAGAGAGAAAAAGGGAAAGAGAGAAACATCGATGTGAGAGAAACATTGATCAGTTGCTTCCTGCACGCTCCGGGATCAGGGATGGAACCCACAACCTGGGTATGTTCCCTGACCAGGTATCGAACCCACAAACTTTTGGTGTATGGGACAATGCTCCAGCCAACTGAGCAACCCAGCTAGGGCTCAGACTGTCTCTGATTTTGATGACCTTTACAATTCTGAGTATACTAGTCCGGTATTTGTAGATTGCCCATCTATTAGGATTTGGCTGGTGTTTTTCTCTTGGATAGACTAGGGTTATGGGTTTTGGGGAGGAAGATCACAGAGATAAAGTGCTATTTCATTGCATCATATCAAGGCTACATGCTATCAATATGATTTATGACCATTGATGTTGCCCTTGTCATGGTGCTTTTTATTTATCATTTAATATTATTCTAAGTAAAGAAAAATTAAAATTTTAAGTTATTAACATGAATTAATTGTACAATGCCAATTTTATTTTTTTTAATATTTTTATTGATTTCAGAGAGGAAGGGAGAAGGAGAGAGAGATAGACACATCAATGATGAGAGAGAATAATTTATCAGCTGCCTTCTGCATGCCCCCTACTGGGGATTGAGCCCATAACCCGGGCATGTGCCCTTGACCAGAATCGAGCCCACGACCCTTCAGTCCGCAGGCTGACGCTCTATTCACTGAGCCAAAACGGCTAGGTCTACAATGCCAATTTTAAATGCAAACATGAGTATCTGACTCATGCAGAGTCACCAGATTTGCACAACTCATATTTCTGTAGCTCATACATGCATATTTACTTCTTACCAGAACAGTGGAAATGCTGCACAAAATTAACTCAACTGTTTTTATTTCACTTCTTGATACATGCACATGTGCATATTCTACAGGACTGAAAGGAAAAGGAACTGTGGTTGCTCTATCTTTCCCTTCTTTGTCATCATTTTCAACGTAAGTGGTTGGCAAATGCGGGGAAGTAACACATGTGAGAAATGCTATGATTGGGTTTCTTGGTCATTTGTCTTTCTTAAAATAAGATTCTGTGTTGGAAGTAAGTTCTGAATGGAACGAAAAGGGTGGCCTTTCCTGTCTGTCAGCAATCATAAAAGTAATAGGCTTACCATTTACATGTTTGAGTGTTGCCAGATTCCCCATACATCAAGAGTGTATTAGAATTTTGTGCTTATGGGGCATAGGGAATACAGTATGCAAGTGAGGCAATGAGAATGGCAGACATACATCTTGCATTTCTTCTTTCCTGTCCTTTTGCGAATACCATGCTGTCTTGATTACTGCAACTTTATAGGAAGCTCAAAGTCAGGTATTGTCAGTCCTCTGATGTTGTTATTTTTAAAGATTGTTTTAACTGCCACAATTCCCATGGATTTCCTCACAGATTTTAGAATCAGCTTGTCGATTCTCACACAAAAAGCCAGCTGGGATCTTACTTGAAATTATATTGAATATACAGATTAATCTGGAAAGAATTGCTACTTTGACACTATTGAGTCTTCTGATATGTGAACATGCTATACTTTGCCATTTTTTTTAGGTCTTCCATAATTATTCTCAACAATATATCATAGTCTTCATGTCATGCATAAAATTTATTCCAAATTACTTCATGCTTTTTAATGCCATTGCAAATGGTATTTAATTTTTTTCATTTTCTAATTATTTATATATAATATACATATTTGATTTTTGTATATTGACCTTTAATCCTGAGACCATGCTAAATGCACTTATTAGTTCTAATAACATTTTATAAAAATATTTTTTTTATTCGAGAGAGAGAGAGAGAGAGAGAGAGAAACATCAACGATGAGAGAGAATCATCAATCGGCTCCCTCCTGCATGCCCCCTGCTGGGCATTGAGCCTGCAACCCAGGCACATGGCCTAACTGGGAATGGAACCCTTGCCTCCTGATTCATGGGTCAATGCTCAACCACTGAGAGATACTGGCCAGGCAGTTCTAATAACTTTTTATAGATTCTAGGGCATTCTACACACTCATGATATTCCTGCAAACAAAAAGTTTTACTTCTTGCCCTAGGTGGTTTGGCTCAATGGGTAGAGCATCGGCCTGTGGACTAAAGGGTTGTGGGTTCAATTCTGGTCAAGGGCACCCATTCAGGCGCATGTGGGAGGCAACCAGTCGATGCATCTCTCTCACATTGATGTTTCTCTCTGTGTGTGTGTCTCTCCCCCTCCCTTCCACACTCTAAAAATCAATGGAAAAATATCATTGGGTGAAAATTAACAATAAAAAAGTTTTACTTTTCCCATCTATATGCCTTTTCTTTCCTTGCCTATTGCACTAACTAGGATTTCCAGTACATTGTTGAATAGCAGTGGTGAGAGCAGATATCCTTGCATCATTACAGGAAGAAAGCATTCAGTCTTTCACTATTATAAGTATGATGTCAGCTGTAGTTTTTTCATAGATGCCTTATTTCAGGCTGAGGAATTTCCTTTCTACTTATAGTCTCCTGAGAGATTTTATCATAAATAGGTATTATTGTCTTTTCTCAAATGCCTTATCTTTATCTGTTGAGACAGTCAATAGATAATTGACTGCTTTAGGATAATTTTTCTCCTTTATTACATTAATTTGTTGAATTAAACTGACTTTTAAATGCTCAGCCAACTTTGCATTTATGGGATAAACCTCACTTTGTCATGATGTATTTATTATATACAGCTGGATTCAGTTTCCCAAATTTTTTAAAATATGTTTTTTATTGATTTTAGAGAGAAAGGGAGAGGGAGAGAAAGAGAAACATTAATGAGAGAGATACCTCAATTGGCTGCCTCCTGTATAACCCCCACTGGGGACTGAGCCTGCAACCTGGGTATGTGCCCTCACTGGGAATCAAACTGACGACCTCTCAGTACATGGGACAATGCTCAACCAACTGATGACCAGGGCCAATTTCCCAAAATTTTAAAAATGTATGTTTATGAAATATATTGGTCTTAGTTTTCTGGTAGTGGGTTTGTTTTAGTATCAGGGTAATTCTGGCCCCATTATATATAGAGGAGAACTCTTCCTCTACTTTTTGAAAGAGTTTGGTTAAAATTGGTATTATATCATCCTTAAATGTTTGATGGAATTCACTAGTGAAGACATCTGGGCCTAGAGTTTTCTTGGAAATTTGTGTGTGTGTTTTAAATGTCCTCCTTTTAAAAAATTCTTTATTGTTGAAAGTATTACATATGTCTCCTTTTTCCCCCCATAAATGTCTTCCTTTTTTTTAAAGGTTTTTTTTTATTGCTTTTTAGAAAAAGAGGAAGGGAGATGGAGAAAGACTGAGAAACAGCTGATGTGAGAGCAAAACATGGATCAACTGCCTCCTGCATTCCTCCTACAGGGGATGGGACCCAAAACCCCAGGCATGTGCCCTGACTGGGAATTGAACTGGCAACCTCCTGGTTCACTGGACAATACCTACCCAACTGAGCCACAATGGCTAGGGCTCTTGGAAGGTTTTTAATAACAATTTAATTTTCTTTTTTAGATACAGGTAGTGACATGCTAGAACTGACTTATACCAGTTAATACGAGCTGATTGTTACCATCTCTTAACCAGTCTTCATTGAGTGATGTCAAATTGATAGTAATTTAAAATTGGCCATGGTTTGCACCACAGAAATTACGTAAGTTTACGAATCAGGGGTTTTATTTTCTTCTAGAGAACTGATGGTTAAATACCACTCTTCTGTTCAGGTTTTTTTTTTCTTTTAGTGAATTTGATAATTTGTGTCTTTCAAGGAATTTGACAGTTTTATCTATATTATTGAGTTTATTGGCATACAGTTGATCATAATATGTCTATACTTTAAGTATTCGGAGGATCTATATTGGTGTCCCCTTCCTTTTTTTTTTCATTTTAACAGCTTTGTTGTGATATTGAAAGTGTACAATTCAGTGTTTTTAGTATATTCACAGATATATGCAACCACAGTCAATGTTAGAACATTTTCCTCACCTCAAAAAGAAAGCCTGTACCCTTTAGCTATCATTCCTTATCCTCCCCTACCCTCCCTAACCCTATGAAACCACGAATCTATTTTCTGTATCTATGGAACCATGTAATATGTTGTCTTTTGTGACTGGCATCTTTCACTTAAGATGTTTTCAAATCCATTCATGTTGTATCATGTATTAGTACTTTATTGTTTTTTTTTAGTCAAATAATATTCCATACCACATTTTTTAACCTATTAGTTGATGGAGATTTGGGTTGTTTTCACCTTTTGACTATTATGAATAATGCTGCTGTAAACATTTGCAGGAATTTTGATAGGGATTGCACTTAATCTATAGATCAGTTTGGGGGTTATTGTCAGTTTAATAATATGAAGTCTTCCAATCTATGGACATGAGATGTTTTTCCATTTTTATATTTTCTTTAAACAATGTTTTTTGGTTTTTAATGTACAATTCTTGCACTTTTGTTAAATGTATTCTTAAGTATTTTATTCTTATTTATGCTATTGTAAATTTCATTTTTGGATTGTTCATTGCAGGTATATAGAAATATAATTGATTTTGGTATATTGAAATTTTATTCTGCTGAACAAGGTAGCAAGATCCAATTTAGTTCTAGTAGTTTTTAGTGGAGTCCTTAGGATTTTCTCTATAACATCATGTCATTTATGAATACAGATAGTTTTACTTCTGTCTTTTTCAGTCTGATGCCTTTTATTTTTTTCTTGCCTAACTTTCATGGCTAGAACCACTAGCACAGTATTGACCAGAAGTGGACAGAGTAAACATCCTTGTCTTGTTGCTGATCTTAAGGGGAAAATACCCAATTTTTCACCATTAAGTATGTTAGCTGTGCATTTCTCATAGATGGTCTTTGTCAAGTTGAGGAAGTTCTTTTCTATTCCTAGTTTGCTGTGTTTTTATTATAGAAAGGCATTGAATTTTTTAAAATGCTTTTTGCACCTTTTGAGATTGTTCTTCGTTCTATTAATATGGTGTTTTACGTTGATTGATTCTTAGATGTCAAACCAACAATTTTATTGATTTCAGGGAGGAAGGGAGAGGAAGACAAAGATAGAAACATCAACGATGAGAGAGAATCATTGATCAGCTGCCTCCTTCACGGCCCTACTATGGTTTTGGTAACAGGATAATTATTCACTCCTCTTCTATTTTTTGGGAAAAGTTTGTGAAGAAGTGGTATTAATTCTTCTTTACATGTTTGGTAGAATTCATGTCTTTCTAGGAATTTGTCTATTTGAGCTAAGTTATCTAACATAGTGGCATACAATTATTCATAGTATTCCTTTATAATCCTTTTATTTCTAAGTCAGTAGTAATGTCCTCTTTCATTTCTGACTCTAGTAATTTTGTTTTTTTTTCTTTTCTTCCTGGATAATCAATCTAAAGATTTGCCAATTTTGTTGATATTTACAGAGAACCGGTTTTTGTTTTTTAAGTCTCTGTTTCATTAGTTTCTTTCTAGTCTTTATTACTTTCTTCCTTCTGTTTATTTTAGGTTTAGTTTCCTCTCTTTTCAGGGTCTTGTGGTGGAAGGTTAGGTTGTTGATTTGAGATTTTTCTTCTTTTTTCATACAGACAGTTAATATAGGCATTAGCAATAAATGTCCCTTTAAGCATTGCTTTAGCTGTGTCCCATAAGTTTTGGTATGTTGTGTCTTTGTTTTCATTCATTTCAATATGTTTTCTAATTTCCCTTTTTATTTCTTCTTTGATTCTTTGGTCATTTTGGAGTGCGTTGTTTAATTTCCACATAATTGTGATTTTCCCAAATTTCTTTTTGTTTACTTCTTTCATTCCATGTTAGCAGAAAACATACTTAGCATTATTTATAATCTTTCACATTTATTGTAGTTTGTTTTATTGCCTAGCATATGGTCTGTTCTGGAGTATATACCCTGTGCACTTCCAAAGAATGTGTATCCTGGAGTATTCTATAGATGTCTATTAGGTCTAGTCACTTTATAGTATTGTTCAGGTCATCCATTTTCTTCTTCATCTTCTGCCTAGTTGTTCTAGCCATTATTAAAAATTGAAATGGATAGAAAACATCAATGGAAGAGAAACATCATTGATAGGCTGCCTCCTGCATGCCCCCAACTGGGGACCAAGCCCACAACCTAGGCATGTGCCCTGACCAGGAATCAAACCTGTGACCTCCTGGTGCATAGGTCGATACCTAATCAACTGAGCCACACCGGCCAGGGCCATTCACACTTTATATTATTACTGATATAGTTGGATTTACCTCTGACATTTCACTGTTTTCTATATGTCTCATATCTATTCCTCTCTTACATTAAGTGAACATTTTCTAATGTTGCATTTTAATTTCATTAATGATTTTTTGCTATATTTTAAAATTATATCCTTAGTATTTGCACCAGTGCTTACTACATACATATTAATTTATCAGAATCAGCTTCAGATTTATACTAACATAATTCTAGTGAAATACAGAAATATTACTCCTATGTAGCTCTTTTTCCTCCCCTTCTGTTTGTGATTTTCTTGATATATATATAATGTCTAAATATCTTACAAACCCAACAATATACCATTATATTTATTACTTTATATAACTATACACAAACACACACACACACACATACATAGATATATGAATATATATATTCATACTAGAGGCCCGTTGCACGAAGAGATTCGTGCAATAGGCCTTCCCTTCCCCTGGCTGCCGGCACTAGTTTTCCTCAGGCACCCGGAACCCAGGCCTTTGCTCCGGCCGGAGCCTTCAGTCTTCCCTTCGCTGCTCCAGCCGGAGCCGCATATGCAAATTAACCGCCATCTTTGTTGGTGGTTAATTTGCATATCTTGCTGATTAGCCAAGGGGAGGCGTAGCTAAGGTATGGTCAATTACCCTGTTTGTCTATTATTAGATTAGATATGAGGGCTTGAAGAAATTTCAGCACTCTCCAATATATGTGTTTATAATATTCTAGATTAAAATGTAGATTTTAGAGCCAGACTACTTGGGTTTGCACCCCAGCTTTGCTGTTCCCTCACTTTGTATAACCAAATACAAATTTCTTCACCTGTCTCAGGAGTCTCAGTTTCCTCATCTGTAAAGTTTGAGTAATAGTAACTTCCATGTAGAAAATTTGTGAGATTAAATGAGTTGATACATGTCAAGACCTCAGAACAATGCCTCACACATTGTAAGCAAAGAGCTCCATTGTTGATAGATATGTATTTATTGTCATTTTATTCTTTTTTTCCCTTTATTTTATTTTCCTTTTTTTCCATCACCATTTATTCCCTCTTCCACCTCCAACCACTTCCCCTCCACATATTCCCCGCCACCCCTGCAATCACCACACTGTTCTCCATGTCCATGAGTTCTCTCTCCCTCTCTCTCTCTTTCTCCCTCTTTTTATTTTTTCCTCAGTGTTTTAAATATACTGAATTTTGGTCTAGAGCTCCACTGCCCAATATGGTAGCTACTAGCTATTTAAATGTAAATATATTTAAATTAAATAAAATTTTAAATTCAGATCCTCAGTCATATTAGCCACATTTCCAGTGTTCAATCCCTACATGTGGCTAATGGCTGCTATACTGAACAGTTAGTTCATTAGAGAGAAAGTTCTATTGGACAGTGCTAGAGTCACCCAATCTCAAAGTTATCCATTTGGCCAACCTGGGCCCCTCATCAGGACCTGCACTGATAGCTCCCTCCCCCAAAGATTTCCTTTCCTTCTGGGCCTGGGATTCCTGGGGCAGTGAGTTGGGAAGTGGCTGAATGAATATGTGAATGAGCATACATGAGTTTGCGAGCATTTCCTGAAGTATGCCTTTATTCTCACTTTGGTATCTTGTTTGTCGTGCATCTATCCTGCCCAGTCTTTATTAGCAGAGGTAGCAGGGGTAACTCTTCTTTCTTTCTTTTTTTTTCTTTTATTCACTTTATTTTTTTTATTTTTTTTTTCAATCTTTAATTTCTTTATTGATTAAGGTATTACATATGTGACCTCAT
>NW_005358196.1:46351-95167 GCF_000412655.1 Myotis brandtii
AGGAAATAAGGTTAAGAATTGGATAAATATGGGGAGGACCTCAATTCAGTATAGAGGAAGTAGAAAAGGGATGAGTGGATAAGAATAGAAAGAAGGGGAACAAAATAATATATTTACAAAAAAATTGATTTAAAAAATGGTATAAAAATAGAAAATAGCAAGTAAAAATAAAATAAAATTGAATGATAAAAAAATAATGTGAAAAGTAGAAAATAAAGCAACAAACAAAAAAGGAAAACAAAGAAAAAAGCAAAAAAAAAAACAAAAAAAGGAAAACAAAGCAAAAAGAAAAAAGCTAACAAAATAATAATATAAAAATGGAAAATTGAAATGTCAATCCTTTGGCTGACTTAAGATCCCAATTTTATGGAATGTCTGTGATTTTTTTTTCTGTTTCTGGGACTGAAGGCCAGACCCTGTTAACTCCCAGGGACTAATCAGATTATTTTAATCCTTTGTACCATTCAGGGTGGAATCTGGGTGTGGCTGTATTCCTTGCCTGGGGGCTGGAGGGAGGGGTTATAACTTCTGGAGAAAATGGCTGCCCAGGTCCTGGGCTCAGGCGTGACTCAGCACTCAACTTGCTGCCACCTCTCCTGGACCCCCTTCTCTCCCCAGCCTCTCCCCAGATTCCACTTGTGCGCACCTTCTCCCACTCCTCAGCACGGTGAGTGTCTGTATCTGAAATGTCCTATGAACAGGGTTCAGTGAAAAAAACAAACAAACGTCGGCCGCAGAAACGGGGAAGACTGAATCCCTGTGAGCTCCTCTCTTACCAGCACTGCATGGTCTGGTCAGTGCTTCAGGCTGCCCCCTCTGGGCTCAATCTTTGGTAATTATGGCACCCAGATCTTAAATCCCCCGGCGCCAACAGTCCTGCGGATCTCCTTTCCCCCCGTCAGAGGCTGTGCCTGTCCCAAGGGATTCGGCTGGGTGCCTCGCGGTTTCCCTCTGACCCTCTGGGCCCAGAGATCTGGCAAACTTTCCTGCCCAGAACCCTGGTTTTTACCTTTCCAGGGGAACTCTGCCCTTCCCGGCTGCAAACTGTCTCACCAGCCGAGTCTGCTTTGCCAATTCGGGGTGGATATTATTCGTTTCAGCTGCTCATTCTATCTGCTCTGGGACAAGCCTTAGGGCACGTCTGCCTATTCCGCCGCCATCTTGTCTCTCCTGTTGCATTCTTTTCCTTTATATGCAGGCGCACCATTTCTAATACTAGCAGTGAATATTTTAGCAGCCGATTGCCACGTTATTAGTCTTGGACTGACTTGTTTAGTGTGCGAAACAGGAAATACTTCACTTTCGGAGAACAAGAAAAATAGGTTTATTTGCGTTACACTTATTAATTTGTGCAGTCATTCAGTGTCTGGTAAGTTAATGTTCAAGAAAATCTTTTATATTAAAATGTATTGCCTGGCCGGCGTGGCTCAGTGGATAGAGCGTCGGCCTGTGGACTGAAGGGTCCCGGGTTCGATTCCGGTCAAGGGCATGTGCCTTGGTTGCAGGCACATCCCCAGTGGGGGGTGTGCAGGAGGCAGCTGATCAGTGTTTCTCTCTCATTGATGTTTCTAACTCTCTATCCCTCTCCCTTCCTCTCTATAAAAAATTAATAAAGTATATTTAAAAAAATAATAAAATGTATTATTTTATGTTAATGATTACTCATTTATTTCAGCCCTTTGTATTCAGCATGTCTCTCAAAATAAACCTATGTTTCTATGAAGATTGAAGCTTTTGTTTTTTTGTGGCCCACATAAACTTAAACCTTGTTTATTTGGCCCGTGTTAGCCTTTGAGTTTGACGTGCTTGTTTTTATTATTTTTCTAAATATTTTTTTAATTGATTTCAGAGAGGAAGAAAGAGATAGAAACATCAATGATGAGAGAGAATCACTGATTGGCTGCCTCCTGCACACCCCCTACTGGGGACAGAGCCTGCAACCTGAACATGTGCCCTTGACCAGGATCAAACCCAAGACCCTTCAGTCAGCAGGTTGAAGCTCTATCCACTGAGCCAAACTGGCAAGAGTTGACATGCTTGTTGTTTTAGATAATTTAGATTATTTTAGATAATCCAACTGTCTCTAAATAAATAATATCTGTGCCCATACAGTATGACACCTCTTATTTTGCTCCTCAGTGGGCACAGCTTTAGGTATGCTCACAGTCAGGTGGTTTTGTCAGGGCTCTCTTTGACTATTTCCCTGAACACACATAGTATTTATTTATTTGTTTGTTTGTTTGTTAATCCTCACCCGAGAATATATTTCCATTGATTTTTAGAGAGAGTGGACGGAAGGGAGGATGGGGAGAGAGATAGAGAAAGATGCACCCCAACCAGGGCCAGCGTTGAAACCACAAGGTATGTGCCCTTGAACAGGAATCAAACCCGTGACCCTTTGGTCCTCAGGCTGATGCTTTAACCACTCAGCAAAACTGGCCAGGACCACAAAGAGCTTTTAAATGCCACTAATTGTCTGCTGATTGCACTATTGTTTTTTAATAGAATTTATTTATTTATTTACTAATTAAATATGTTTCTATTGATTTATTTTATAGAGGAAAGGAGAGGGATAAAGATAGAAACATTGATAAGAGAGAATCACCGATTGGCTGTCTCCTGCACGCCCCCTAATGGGGATTGAGCCCACAATCCTGGCATGTGCCCTGAACAGGAATTCAACCGGGACCTCTTGGTATTCAACCAACTGAGCCACACCTGCTGAGTAAGCACTATTATTTTTAACAATGCCCTGAGGCATAAATTGTTCTAGTGACTGAGATTAGTTCTTCTGCTGGGTCTCCTAGTTTTCTCTCTCTTTCCCAGGTTTTCTCAGGTAAATAGCTGACCTAGAATTTAGCCTATATCTCTAATGAATCTACCATTGTCCTCTCAATAGCCTTTCACCATGTGTGGTGCTATCTGACACTATTTATAACACCAAAAGTGTTGTGTTCTTCAACACCAACCAGTTCTCTAATTCTCCAGCAACTGGGTGTCCTACAACTCGATTCAATTATTTGTTTTACATTTCTATTTATTGCCGAGAGAGAAGAGAGAGAGAGAAATTTTTGTTGTTCCACTTATTCATGGGTTCATTGGTTGATTCTTGCATGTGCCCTGACTGGGGATCGAATCCACAACCATGGTCCCTCGGGAGGATGCTCAAACCAACTGAGCTACCTGGCCAGGGCTCAATTCCATTCTTATACTAATTCATCAAATTAATGCAGACCCAACAGGTTAAGGGGTGAATCCTACAAAAATGCCCCCACCAGCCACAAATGCAGTACCCAGGATACTCACACTTTTGCCCAGCCAGCTACAAATTTGGGGAGTTCTCATGATCCCCTCTTCAATTGTTTTAAAATATATTTTTATTGATTTCAGAGAGGAAGGGAGAGAGAGAAACATCATTGATGAGAGAGAATCATTGGTTAGCCCAGGGGTCCTCAAACTACGGCCCGCGGGCCACATGCAAATACAAATATTGTATTTGTTCCCGTTTTGTTTTTTTACTTCAAAATAAGATATGTGCAGTGTGCATAGGAATTTGTTCATAGTTTTGTTTTTTTTTAAACTATAGTCCGGCCCTCCAACGGTCTGAGGGACAGTGAACTGGCCCCCTGTTTAAAAAGTTTGAGGACCCCTGGATTAGCCGCTTCCTGCACGTCTTCCACTGGGGATCGAGTCTGGAACCTGGGCATGTGCCCTGACCAGGAATGGAACCATGACCTCCTGGTTCATAGGTCGACTCTCAACCACTGAGCCTCGCCAGCTGGTCTCCCCTCTTTAATTTTGATAATTTACTGGAACAACTCAGGGAACTCCAAGTGCTTTAGTTACTATACCAGTTTATTTTAAAGGATACAACTCAGGGACAGCTAAATGGAAGAGAGGCTCAGGGCAAGGCATTGGGAGGAGGGAGTGGTACAGGGTTACATCACATAGGCATGATTGATTAAATCATTAGTCATTGGTAATTGAACTCAATCTCCAGCCCCTCTTATCTCTCTAGAGGTTGGGGGTCAGGGTATGGTGAGACTGAAAGTTCTAACTCTCTAATCATTTGTTTGATCTTTATGGTAACCAGCCCCAATCCTGATATTAGGGGGTCCCACCATGTATCACCTTGTTAATAATAAACTCAGATGTGATCAAAAGAGACTTGTTGTGAATAAAAAAGACACTTCTATCATTTAGGAAACCCTAATGGTTTTAGGAGCTCTGTGCCAGGAACTGGAGACAAAAATCAAATACATATTTTTATTATACCAAATACCACAACCTCCACTGTTTTCAAGAGCAACTTTAGGCTTGATCTCCACACTGTACAAATGAAGTGATTTCCTTTGGGAAGATTTAGAGCTCTCTGTTTTATAGTCTGCTTCTCTCCTTAGGTAAAATATCCAAGCCATGGCTCTGGAGTTTACAATATTTATTTTATATTATCACAGTATACCTTTAAATATTATGTGACTTTGTGGATAATGGAAGAACTTTACAACTATGTATTCCCCCTCTCATTCTTTCTTTATTGTTGTTTTATATTTTACTTGTACATGTGTTATAATTCCACAATACATTGTTATTATTTATTGTATATTTTTTCTCTTTAACAGTGTTATTGAGATATAATTTATATGCCATATAATTCACCCACATAAAGAGTACAAATAAGCCAGCCAGTGTGGCTCAGTGATTCAGCATCAACCTATGAACCAGGAGGTCATGGTTTGTTTCCCGGTCAGGGCACATGGCCAGGTTGCAGGCTCAATCCCTAGTGGGGATGCCTTAAGGAGACAGCCGATTGATGATTCTTTCTTATCATTGATGTTTCTATCTCTCCCTCTCCTTTCCTCTCTCTGAAATCAATAAAAGCTTATTTTTTTAAAAGAGAGTACAAGGCAGTGGTTTTTAGTACATTCACTGGGTTAGGCAGCCATCACACAATCTAATTTTAGAACATTTTCATTACCCCCAAAAGAAACCTGGTATCCATTAGCAATAATTTCCTATCCCTACCCTTTTGTCAGCCCCAAGCAACCCCTAATCTACTTTCTGTCTCTATGTATTTACTAATATGGAAATTTCTTACAAATTGAATAATAAAACATAGTCTTTTGTGACTTCTTTTACTTAGTATATTGTTTTAAAGGTTCATTCATATTATAAAATGTTTCAGTACTTCTTTTAATTGCCAAATATATTTTATGATATATATCACATATTGTTTATCTATACCTCAGTTGATGAATATTTGGGGTTTTTTCCTTGGCTATTATAAACAATGCTGCTTTGAACATTTGTGTTTAAGCTTTGTGTGGCCATATCTTTTCCTTTCTCTTGGGTATATACCAAGGAATGGAATTGCTTGGTCATTTGATAAATCTGTGTTTAACATCTTGAAGCACTGCCAGTCCATTTTGCAAGGCATTTTACATTCCCATCAGCAATGTTAGAGGGCTTGTTTCTCATCACCCTCACCAAAACTTTTTCTTTTCCACCCTTTCCATTTTAGCCATCATAAATTGTCCTGCATGAGAGACTAGAAGTCTTAGCAGATCTACCTAATACATGGACACAAACCCAAACAGGCAGCCAAAATGGAGAGACAAAAAAAGAACAAGCCCCAAATAAAAGAACAAGAGAATTCTCCAGAAGAAGAGATAAATGAAATGGAGATAAGAAAAGTATCAGATATCCCTAGCCGGTTTGGTTCAGTGGATAGAGCATCAGCCTGTGGACTGAAGGGTTCTGGGTTTGATTCTGGTCAAGGGCACATGCCTGGGTTGTGGGCTCAATTCCCAGTAGGGGACGTGCAGGGGGCAGCCGATCAATGATCCTCTTTCATCATTGATGTTTCTCACTTCAATATATATATGTATACTTTTTAAAAGAAGTGTATCAGATATAGAGTTCAGAATAATGATTACAAGGATACTCAACAGCATGAGAAAATACCTAAAAACTATGAAAAATGACTAATAGGAAATGAAGGATGACATAGTACTGATAACACATTGGAAGGAATACACAGCAGATTATGGGAAGCCGAAGATCGGATCAGTGAATTAGAAGACAGGATAGAAAGAAATCACTCAATCAGAGAACCAAAAAGAAAAAACAATTAAAAACAAACAAACAGGAGCATAGCTTAAGGGAGCTGTGGGACAACATAAAACAATGATATTTGAATAGTAGGTGAGCTATAAGAAGCAGGAAGGGAGAAAGGGATAGAGAACATATTTGAAGAAATAATGGCAAAAAACTTCCCTAACCTGGTGAAGGAAAAAGACACAAGTTCAGGAGGCATAGAGAGTCCCAAGCAAGAAGAACCCAAACAGGCCCACGCCCAGACACAGCATAATTAAAATGCCAAAAGTTAAAGACAAAGAATATTAAAGGCAACAAGAGAAAAGGAATTTGTTACCTACAGAGGAGCTCCAATAAGGCTGTAAGCAATTTTTCATCAGAAACTCTACAGGCCAGAAGGGGATGGCATGAAGTATTTAAGGTTAATGAAAAGAAGGATCTGAAACCATGACTACTATATCCAGCAAGGCTATCATTCAAAATAGATAGTGAAATGAGCTTCCCAGACAAAAAAAAGCTAAAGGAGTTTATAACCACCAAACCAGCATTGTAAGAAATGCTAAAGGGACTACTGTAATAATAATAGGAAAGAGAGAGGAGGGGTGGGAGAGATAGGCATAAAGAATTAAAATGGCAATAAATAGTATGTACCAATAATCTTAAATGGAAATGGATTAAATGCTCCAATCAAAATACATAGGGTTCCCCGGCTGGTGGGGCTCAGTAGTTGAGCATCAACCTATGAACTGTGAGGTCACAGTTTAATTCCCGATGAGGGCACATGCTCAGGTTGCTGGCTCAACCCCCAGTGGGGCGTGTGCAGGAGGCAGCCCATTAATGTTTCTCTCTCACCATGGATGTTTCTATCCCTCTCCCTTCCTCTCTGAAATCAATAAAAAATATTTTTATTTTTCATATATTTTTATTGATTTTTTTTAGACCAGCTAGGGCTAAAACATTTTTTTTAAAAAAGACATGAGGGCCGAAACCGGTTTGGCTCAGTGGATAGAGCGTCGGCCTGCGGACTGAAAGGTCCCAGGTTCGACTCCGGTCAAGGGCATGTACCTGGGTTGCGGGCACATCCCCAGTGGGAGATGTGCAGGAGGCAGCTGATCGATGTTTCTCTCTCATCGATGTTTTTAACTCTCTATCTCTCTCCCTTCCTCTCTGTAAAAAATCAATAAAATATATTAAAAAAAAAAAGACATGAGGTAGCTTAATAGGTAAGAGAACATGACCCAAATATATGCTTTCCACAAGAGACCCACCTGAGAAGAAAAGACTCACACAGGATGAAAGTGAAGGGATGGGATAAAATTTTCCATGCAAATGGAAACAAAAAAAAAATGGGGTACCAATACTCATATCTGACAAAATAGACTTCAAAATGAAGGCCATCACAAGAGACAGTAATGGTCAATACATAATACTAAAGGGATTGATCCAACAAGATGATATAATCCTGGTAAACGTGTACCCAATATAGGAGCACCTAAAAAAAACTTCTGGAGGACTTTAAGGGAGAGATTGACAATAATACAGTCATAGTAGAGGACTTTAACACCCCACTGACTTCACTGGGTAGATCTTCTAGCCAAAAAATTCATAAGGAAACAGTGACTAAATGACACACTGGATAAGATTGATTTAATTGACATTTACAGAACATTTCACCCCAAAGTTGCAGAATATACATTCTTCTCAAGTGCACATGGGTCATTCTCAAAGATAGACCACAATTTACAATAGCAAAGATCTGGAAACAGCCTGAATACCCATCAACAGATAAGTGGATAAAAAAGCTGTGGTACATTTACACCATGGAATACTATGCAGCAGTAAAAAAGAAGCATCTCTTACCCTTTCAGATAGCATAGAGGGACCTGGAGAGTATTATGCTAGCAAAATAAGCCATTCAAAGAAATACAAGTATCACATGATCTCACTCATATGTGTAATCTAATGAACAAAATAAACTGATGAACAAAATATATCCAGACATAGAAGCATGGAACAAGCCTGTCTGTAAAATCTCAGAGGGGCAGGGATGGGTGGGTGGTAAGAGACTAACCAAAGAACTTGTATGCACAAATAGTGTGGTGAAGACATGTGGTGGGGGGCAGGGGCGGGCTACAAGAGGTTAGTGGATAAAAAAATGGGGACATATGTAATACTTTCAACAATGAAGTTGTTGTTTTTTTTACCTGTGAACAATAAAGATTTTTTAAAAACTCTTTGAAAAATGTAATATGCTTCAGTTATCTATATATATAAAAGCCTAAGCAACTGGAACAACTGGTTGTTATGATGCGCACTGACCACCAGGGGGCAGACAATGCAGGAGCTGCTCCCTGGTGGTCAGTGCACTCCCACAGCCAACCTCCCGCAGTCCCACCACCTGGCCCCGGGGCTGGGACTGGGAACAAGGGATGGGTGGCGGCAGACACGGTCCCTTTCCCAGAGGTGCCAAGGGCCAGCTCCCTCTGGGCCAGTGACCAATCCCCCATGCCCTGTTTCTCCCCCAAGCCGGCAGGCCCTGATTGGCCCACCACCCATCCACTGTGGTGGCGGCAAGGAAGGAGGAGGGGGGGAGGCAAGGAATCGCAGCGCGTCGGCGTCTGGAGTGTTTTCCTTCCACGCCCGGCCCGGTGACCATCACCTCCTCTCCAGCCTGGCCCTTATCGGCCTAGCCCCAATTGACCCTAATCACTGGCCAGACTTAGGGACCCCACCTGTACACGAATTTCGTACACCGGGCCTCTAGTCTTTTAATAATACTTTGGGAAATTTGTAAAGTGTTGGTGTTTATTCTTCTTTAAATATTGGTAGATGAAAAGAAAAACACACTCCTGTGTGTATCCTCTGCTCTCAATACTCTACTCCCACAGTACTTCACTGCTGACACCATATATGCGGGTTTTCCTCACATCAAGCAATTCTGTGACACCAGCTAGGTGTCCTGTTTTAACTCAGTTCTGACTATCTGTCAGGAGATAGCATCAGATCCCACAAGTAGAGTGTTCAGTCCTACAACACCGCTTCCACCCCCATTTCAGATGCCAGTTGCAAGTCCAGATTACCTGTGCTTTTGATTGGAGGTTCCCATGATCCCCCTCCTCAGGTTTGATTAATTTGCTAAAGCAGCTCACAGAACTCAATAAACCTTTTAATTTACCAGATTATCAGTTTATTATAAAAGGATATAACTCAGGAACAGCCAGTGGAATAGCTGCAAGGTATGTGGGAAGGGGCATGGAGCTTCCATGCCTTCTCTGGAAGAGTGAGTCTTCTAGCACCTCCATGTGTTTACCAACCTCACAGTTCAGAGATTTTTTTTTTATGAAGGCTTCATTACATATGCATGATTAATTAAATCATTGGCCATTGATGATTAGGTCAACCTCCAGCCCCTGTCCCCTCCCCTCAGGTGGGGTGGTGGGAGGGAAGTGGGGAGGAACTGAAAGATCCACCTCTCTAATTATGGTTTTCCCCTTGGCAACCAACTGCCATCCTTAGGTTACTTGGGGCTTTGCAAAGGTCACCTCATTAATATAAACTCTGATGTTGTTGAAAAGAGCTTGTTATGTATAACGAGACAACACCTTTATTGTTCTCATCACTTAGGAAATTCCAAGTGTTCTAGGAGTTCTGTGCCAAGAACAGGATGAAGATCAAATATATATTTCTTATTATAAAGAAAAAAACAATATCACAATAGAATTCACCAGTGCAGCTGTCTGGTTCTAGGCTTTTCTCTGCAGAAAGTTTTAAAAAAGATTTTTATTGATTTCAGAGAGAAAGGGAGAGGGAGAGGATGATAGAAACATCAATGATGAGAGAGAATCACTGATCGGCTGCCTCCTGCACACCCCACACTGGGTATCAAGGCCACAACCCAGGCATGTGCCCTGACCAGGAATCGAACTGTGACCTAGTTCATAGGTCAGCTACTGAGCCACGCTGGCCCAGCAGAAAGTTTTTTTTTAAATAACTAATTTCATCTATTTACTTGTTTGTTTGTTTGTTTTAATATATTTTATTGATTTTTTACAGAGAGGAAGGGAGAGGGATAGAGAGAAACATCGATGAGAGAGAAACATCAATCAGCTGCCTCCTGCACACTCCCCACTGGGGATGTGCCTGCAACCAAGGTACATGCCCTTGACTGGAATCGAACCCGGGACCCTTCAGTCCACAGGCCGACGCTCTATCCACTGAGACAAACCGGTTAGGGCATATTTACTTGTTATAGGTCTTTTCAGACTTTATATTTCTTCTTGACTCATTTTTGGTAGTTTGTGTCTTTCTAGGAATGTTTATTTCTTCTAGGTAATCTAATTGTCATACAATTGTTTATAACAGCAAATTGCAACCTTTTTCATCTCATGGCAGACATAAACGAATTACTAAAATTCTGCAGCACACCGAAAACAAATTATTTTGCCAATATGACAAAAATAGGTATGATTTTGATTCATTCACAATAGACAGATATTGTCTTCTCATTTTTTAAATTTGACAATCTAAGGGAAAAGAGGTCAATGCCCCTAACTAAATAGTCAGGTATTGCATGTTTTAAAAATTCTTGCAGCACACCAGTTGAAAATCGCTTATTTATAGTATTGTCTTACAATCCTTATTTCATTCATGATTTTAGTAATGTGAATCCTCTCACTTTTTTCTCTTTTTCTTGGTCAGTGTAGTTAATGATTTGTTACTTTTGTTATTTTCAAAAACCAAAATTTGGTTTCATTGATTTTTCTCTATTGTTTTCATGTTCTCTATCTCATTAATTTCCTAATTTTTGCATCCTTCTACTTGCTTTGTGTTAAGTTTGTATTCTTTTCATAGTTTCATGATGTGGGAGATTAGGTTATTTACATCTTTTTCCTTTTTTAAAATATAGTTATTTACAGCTATAATTTTTTCTCTCTAAGCTCTGCTTTAGTTGCATCTCATAAGTTTTGGTATGTAGTGTTTTCATTTTCTTTCATCTCAAATTAATGTATAATTTACCTTTGTTCTCTTTTTAAACCCAATAGTTTTTAAGGAGTGTATTTTTTATTTCCCACATACTTGTGAAAGCCCCAGATGTCCTCATGATACTGATTTCTAATTGCATGATCTTTTGATTGTAAAACATTTTGTTTTATTTTAATCCTTTTAAATATTTTGAGATTTAATTTATGGCTTGACATATTACTGGGAAAAATAGAACAAGCTAAACTAAAGCAAACAGAAGGAAGGAAATAATAAAGATTAGAGTGGAAATAAACATAATAGAGTATAGGAAAACAAAATGGACAAACTGTTAGCTACACTCACTAAGACAAAGCAAGAACACTCATTACTAAAATCAGGAACAAAATGGGGACATCACTACTGACATTAAAGAAATAAAGAGAATTATAAAGGAATTATATGAATAACTACATGTTAACAAATTAGGTAACCTAGAAGAATGCACATTTTCTAAAAAGACATACTGGCTCAGCTGGCATGGCTCAATGGTTGAGTGTCGACCTATGAACTAGGAGGCCATGGTTCAATTCTCCGTCAGGGCACATGCCCAGGTTGCGGGCTTGATCTCCAATAGGGGGCATGCAGGAGGCAACCCATCAATGATTCTCTCTCATCATCATTGATTCTATCTCTCCCTCTCCCTTTCTTTCTTAAATCAATAAAAATATTTTTTAAAAAGATATACTGTACTGAAACTGATTAAAGAAGAATTTGAAAATTGGACTAGACCTATATAAAGAGATTGAATTAGTAATCCAAAAACTTCAAAAAGAAAAGCCCAGGCCCAGACAACTTCACTGGTTCATTACACCAAAATTTTAAAGAAAAATTAACAACAAACAGTCCAGCCGGCATGGTTCAGTGTTGAACATCAACCTATGAATCAGGAGGTCACAGTGCAATTCCCAGTCAGGGCATATGCCTGAGTTGTGGGCTTTGTCCCCAGTGTGTAGCATGCAGGAGGCAACCAAATGATTCTCTCTCATAATTGATGTTTTATCTCTCTCTCCTCTTTCTCTCTGAAATCAATAAAAATATGTATTTTAAAAACCTTTAATATTCTTCCAAAAATAAAAGAGAGAACATGAAAAAAAAGAGAGAACATGTCTCAATATATTCTGTGATGTGAGCATTACCCTGATATAAAAACAGAAAAAAAATTACAAAAACAGAAACTACAGAACAATATTCCTTATGGATATACACACAAAATTCCTCTACAGAATACTACAAAAATAATCCAACATCATATACATATATAAAGGATACCATTATCAAGTGGAATTCACTCCAGGAATGTAAGTCTGGTTTGACATCTGAAAATCAATCAACATAAAATGCCATATTAACACAGTCAAGGAAAAACACATGATCATATCACTAGACACAGAAAAAGCATTTGACAAAATGGGAACTTCCTCAACCTGGTAAGGATATACCCAAATGTACTATAACTTACATCATACTTCATGGTTAAAGATTTAATGTTTTTCCCTTAAAATCAGAAACAAGATGAGAATGTCTAATCCCCCTACTTTTATTCAGTATTGAATTATAGGTCTAACTAAGGCAATTAGGCAAGAAAAATAAATAAAAGGCATCCAGATTGGAAGGTCTAAGAAGTAATTCTATCTCTATTTATAGTCATGATCTTGTAGATAATACTCCTAAGGTATCCACACTGAAAAAAAAGCTTTTAGAACTAATGTATTCAGTAAGGTAGCAGAATACAATATCAATATACAAAATGAGTTATATTTCTGTACACTAGCAATGAACTATCTGAAAATGAAAATTAAGAAAATTATTCTTTTAAAAGCATCAAAAAGAATAAAACAAGAATAAAATTTAATCAAAGAAGTGCAAAATTTGTATGCTGAGGAAAAAACCATTGTTTAAAGAAATTAAAGAAGGCGTAAATAAATGTTAACATTTGCTGCTTCATGGGTTGTAAGACTTAATATTGTTAAATTGTCAATACTTCCTAAATTGACCTCATTCATTGTAATCTGTATCAAAACTCCAGCTGAGCCGAAACCGGTTTGGCTCAGTGGATGGAGCATCGGCCTGCGGACTGGGGGGTCCCGGGTTCGATTCCGGTCAAGGGCATGTACCTGGGTTGCGGGCACATCCCCAGTGGGAGATGTGCAGGAGGCAGCTGATCGATGTTTCTCTCTCATCGATGTTTCTAGCTCTCTATCTCTCTCCCTTCCTCTCTGTGAAAAATCAATAAAAATATATTAAAAAAAAAAAAACCCCAGCTAATATTTTTTCAGAACTTGACAAGCTGATACCAAAATTCATAGACATCCAAAGTAACCCAGAATCTCCAAAATGATCTTGAGAAAAAAGTAGAAAGCAGGCCTCACAGTTCTCAATTTCCAAATTCATTACAAAGCTACAGTAATCAAGACAGTGTGGTGCTTGTATAAGGATAGACATATAGATCAATAAAACATAATTGAGAGCCTAAAACTAAGCCTTCATATTTATGGTCAATGCATTTATTATTTTTTTATCCTCACCTGAGAATATGTTTATTGATTTTAGAGAGAGAAGGGAGAGAGAGGAACATTGATGTGAGAGAGAAACATTGATCACTTGCCTCCTGCACATGCCCTGACCAGGGATGGAAACTGCAACCTAAGTATGTGCCCTTCCTGACCAGGAATTAAACCCACAACCTTTTTGGTGTACTGCCGACCCTTCAACCAACTTAGCTACCCCCACCTGGCCATGGCAGTTCAATGCATTTTTGACAAATATACCAAGACAATTTAATAGGAAAAGAATCGTTTTTAAAGAAATGGTGCCAGGTCAACTGGATATCTACATGCAAAAGAATGAATTTGGACCCTTACTTTTCATGATATAAAAACTCAAAGTGATCTCTGGCCGGTGTGACTCAGTTGGTTAAGTGTCAGCCCATGCACCAAGAGATCGCCAGTTTGATTTCTAGTTAGGGCACATGCCTGGTTTGTGGGCCTCATCCCTGATAGGGGGTGTGTGGAAGGCAGTCAATCGATGTTTCTCTCTCCCTTCCTCTCTAAAACTAATAAAAACGTTAAAAATAAAAACACCTCAAAGCGGATCATAGTTCTGAGTGTAAGCGCTAAACCTATAAAACTCTTAGAAGTAGCCCTAGCTAGTTTGACTCAGTGGATGGAGCATCAGCCTGTGAACTGAAAGGTCCCAGGTTCGATTCTGGTCAAGGACACATGCCTGAGTTGCAGGCTCGATCCCCAGTGGGGTCATGCAGGAGGCAGCCAATCAATGATTCTCTATCATCATTGATGTTTCCATTTCTCTCTCCCTTTCCCTTCTTCTCTGAAATCAATAAAAGTATATTTAGAACACAGCCAGTCAGCCTGGAGGTAAAATCCCTCTAGTATTAACTACAACAATCAAGCTTAACTACAACAAGACTGCGCACAAAGACCACTAGGGGGTGTACCAAGAAAGCGTAAAAAATGCGGAGACAAAGAAACAGGACAAAACTATCAAGGGAGGATATTGAGTTCAGAACCACACTTTTGAGGTCTCTCAAGAGGCTTCTAGAGTCTGTCGATAAACTTGATGAGATGTACAGGAAATCTAATGAGACCCTCGATGGTGTGATAAAGGACCATCTAGAAAGTAAGCATACACTGACTGAAATAAAGAATATTATACAGACTCCCAACAGCAGACCAGAGGAGCGCAAGAATCAAGTCAAAGATTCGAAATGCGAAGAAGCGAGAAACACCCAACCGGAAAAGCAAAATGAAAAAAGAACCCAAAAATACGAAGATAGTGTAAGGAGCCTCTGGGACAGCTTCAAACGTACCAACATCAGAATTATAGGGGTACCAGAAGATGAGAGAGAGCAAGATATTGAAAACCTATTTGAAGAAATAATGACAGAAAACTTCCCCCACCTGGTGAAAGAAATAGACTTACAAGTCCAGGAAGCGCAGAGAACCCCAAACAAAAGGAATCCAAAGAGGACCACACCAAGACACATCATAATTAAAATGCCAAGAGCAAAAGACAAAGAGAGAATCTTAAAAGCAGCAAGAGAAAGAAACTCAGTTACCTACAAGGGAATACCCATACGACTGTCAGCTGATTTCTCAACAGAAACTTTGCAGGCCAGAAGGGAATGGCAAGAAATATTCAAAGTGCTGAATACCAAGAACCTACAACCAAGAATACTTTATCCAGCAAAGCTATCATTCAGAATTGAAGGTCAGATAAAGAGCTTCACAGATAAGGAAAAGCTAAAGGAGTTCATCACCACCAAACCAGTATTATATGAAATGCTGAAAGGTATCCTTTAAGAAGAGGAAGAAGAAGAAAAAGGTAAAGATACAAATTATGAACAACAAATATGCATCTATCAACAAGTGAATCTAAGAATCAAGTGAATAAATAACCTGATGTACAGAATGAACTGGTGATTATAATAGAATCAGGGACATAGAAAGGGAACGGACTAACTATTCTTGGGGGGAAAAGGGGTGTGGGAGATGCGGGAAGAGACTGGAAAAAAAAAATAAAAAAAAAATAAAAGTATATTTAAAAATAAATAAAACTTAGAAGAAGTAAACATAGGAGTAAATATTGGTTACCATAGGTTAGGGTATGGTTTCGTAGAGATGATACCAAAGTATAGTCAATGAAGATAAAACAGTTGAACTTAATAAAAAAAAAACTGCTTCAAAAGACACCATCCAGGAAGTTAAAGAAAACCCACAGAATGAGAGAAAAGATTTGCAAATGATATATCTGATAAGGGCTTGTATCCAGAATATATAATGGTCTCTTATGAGTCAACAATAAAAAGGCAAATAACCTAATTCTAAAATGGACAAATGTGTTGAATAGATATTTCTCTAAAAAAGATATACAAATGGGCACTATACCCATGAAAATATATTTGATATCATTACCCATTATGGCAATGCAAATCACACCTCAATGAGATATCACTTCACATTCACTAAGATAGATTTTTCAAAAGACAGACAAGAACAAGTGCTGGTGAGAATATTAAGTAATTGGAACCTCATACATTGTTGGTGAGAATGTGAAATGGTACAGCCCCTTTTAAAAACATTTAGCACTCTGGTGTGGTTTAGTGGTTAGACTGTCGGCCCACAAACCAAAGGGTTGTAGGTTCGATCCCTGGCCCAAGCCAGGACACGTGCAAGAGGCAATCAATGAGTCTCTCTCACATCGATGTTTCTCTCTCTCTCCCCCTGCCTCCCTACCTTCCACTCTCTCTAAAAATTCAATGGAGCCCGACTGGCGTGGCTCAGTGGTTGAGCATCGACCTATGAACCAAGAGGTCATAGTTCGATTCCCAATCCAGGCACATTCCCGGGTTGAGGGCTCAATCCCCAGTAGGGGGCATGCAAGAGGCAGCCAATCAATCATTCTCTATCATCATTGATGTTTCTGTCTCTCTCTCCCTCCCACTTCCTCTGTGAAATCAATATTTAAAATATTTTTTAAAAAATAGAATTAAATTTTCCCTAGCTGGTTTGGTTCAGTGGATAAAACATCAGCCTGAGGACTGAAAGGTCCGGGGTTCGATTCCAGTTGAGGGCACATGCCTGGGTTGCAGGCTTGATCCCCAGTGGGAGGTATGTAGGAAGCAGAAGATTGATGATTCTCTCTCATCATTGATGTTTCTACCTCTCTTTCCCTCTCCCTTCCTCTCTAAAATCAATAAAAATATATATTAAAAAATTAAATTTAAAAAATGGAAAAAATATCCTTGGGTGAGGATTAACAAAATAAAAAAAAACATTTAGCAATTCTTCAAAATTTTAAACCTAGTTACCACATAACCCATTAATTATATTCATAGGTACACATACTCCAAATAATTGAAACATGTGTTCAAACAATAACTTTTTCACAGATGTTTAAAGCAGCATTATTCATAATAGCTAAAAATTAAAACAGCCCAAATGTTCATCAACTGATGAACAGATAATGAATGTGGTATACCATTTAATGAAGTATTATTGGGCAGTAAAAAGGGATGGAGCACTGATACATGCTGCAGCACGGGTGAACCTTCAAAACATTATGTTGAGTGAAAGAAGTTAGTCACAAAAGACCACATATTTTTATTCCATTTGTAGAAAATGTCCACAATAGCCAAATCCATAGATACAGAATGTAGATTAGTGGTTGCCAGTAACTGGGTTGGGGTAAAATAGTGGAGGAGGGGAATATTTAGTGTTTGCTAATGTACAGTGTTTCTTTGGGGCATGATGAGGATATTCTAAAACTAGAGGCCCGATACACGAAATTCATGCATCAGGCCTCTAGTATCTCAATAAAACTGCTATCTTAAAAAGCATGATTATTTCCATTTAAAGACAGAGTAGTCTCTCTGATGTGGAAGAGGTCTCCTGTAATCATTTTTTCCAAATTGATGACTGGTATCCCCTAGAAATGGTGCCATGTTAGGGGCTCAGCATTGGTTCTGTACTCAGCTGTGACAGTAGTTAGATAAGGTTGGTAAGGGGAGTCAATATTGTTGAGCTTTTGCATAGCTCTATTCCTCCTTCCATGTCCACTTTGCACATGGGCTCATTGAGCACACTGGGATTGCTGTGAGGAAAGGCTGAATGATATCTACAGAAATGGTCATTTTTTTTCTCCCAGTTATTCAGTTTCCTCTATAATGGATGCCCTCAGTGGGTACATTCACTATCTGAATAAGTATGGGCTATGTAGAAGGGAATATGGACTGGTAGCCTTTAGATCCCAAGATCCCCCTACTGAATGAATGGGGTTAATCGCATTATAAAAGAGATACCAGAGAGCTCCCTTGCCCCTTCTGCCATGTGAAAACATCTGTTAATGAACCAGGTATCAGGCCCTCACCAGACACCAAAATGCTGGCACCTTAATCTTGGACTTCCCAGACTCCAGAACTGTGAGAAATAAGTGTTTGTTGTTTTAGCCACACAGTTGGTGGTATTTTTGTTATAGCAGCCTGAATTAAGACATCCAATTGTTCTAGCATCACTTGTTGAAAAATCTATCGTTTCCTGAATTACTTTGGGACCTTTTAAAAAATGAATTGACTATATACCTATGTGCCTTTTTCTGAACTGTTTTAGTCCACTGATCTATATGTCTAGCCTATGCCAATACTACATAGTTTTGATTACTGTAGCTTTATAGTCTTGAAATCAGTCAATGAGTCCTCTAACTTTGTTCTTCATATTACAAATATTTTGGTTATCCTATGTCCTTTGTTTTTCCATATAACTTTTAGAATCCTGTTTTGCTGGAATTTCTATTGGGATGGTATTGAATTTATAGATCAGTTTTGGAGAGAATTATCATATTAACACTATTCAGCCTTTAGTCCATAAGCGGTATATCTCTTTAAACTCAGGACTCCTGATTCAATCGTAATTTATTAAGTAAATGTGTCAACTACACTGTAAGGAATATAGAATGAATAAGAAAAGTCTATTTTGCCCTAACTGGTTTGGCTCAGTGGATAGAGCGTTGGCCTTCGGACTGAAAGTTTCCAGGTTTGATTCCAGTCAAGGGCATGTACCTTGGTTGCGGGCAAATCCCCAGTTGGGGGTGTGCAGAAGGCAGCTGATCGATGTTTCTCTCTCATCGATGTTTCTAACTCTCTATCCCTCTCCCTTCCTCTCTGTAAAAAAATCAATAAAATATATTTTTTTAAAAAAGTCTATTTTGAGAAAGGAATATACTGGTTGGTTAAATAAAAATGTCTCACATTGAGAGTTTTTAATATTTTCAAGAGCACTATTACCCTTTCAGTTGGAATTGGTTTGGAACAGGAAGGGATATTTTCAGCTTGGGACTCAGTTGTGTAACCCTCAGTTCTGTGTGGACAAGTCTCTTGATTTTGTATAGCAAGCAAGCCAGAAGACATTTTAGAAAGCAAGCACACTAAGAAAGGCATGTAAATTTAGATATGGTTTCCCTGGGGTACTGCAGTGTGGTGTTTAGTTCAAATCACCATCCATTGCCTGGTCCATACATTACTCTCAGGACACAGCCCCCAGTGGACCCAATATATCTAAGTCTTATGAAGAGAAAAGATATTATAAACAAATATATAATGAACTAAAAATAGTAATGACTAATTTGCTATGAACTATGTAATACAGTGGGGCCCAAGCAGCCCCTGGGCAGTATCACCTGAGTAGGTATAACTCTGAAATTGGGGCATGAGCTTTATCCACACTCCTGTAGGAGTCAAACAGGGGTTTTGGCCCTTTGAAGACTATAGGGAATCAGAGGACCTTTGTCACCATGAGGACTCCATCATATCAATAGCTGTCAGCAGAGGGTATATGGTAATATCCAGAGAAGGATGGTACCTCTTCTCAGCTACTTGGATTTGTTCCTGGGCACAGGTCAACTCTCCCCTAAGTGTCTGACAGGATACAGGTTACTTCTACTGCAAAGGAGCCAGCCCAACACAGCTCACATAGTACCTCATTTGATCCACTCAGCAGTTGTTAAAACCACCAGATTGATTCCTCTAGCTATGAACCCTAGAGATAATGTGTTTTACTTATCATTTTACATTCTGACAAGAATTTTAAGCATTTTCATTGCCCTCATAAATTCACTGAACATTTCGATGGTTTATCATGTATTGATTTCCTCATTTTGTTTTCTTTTTCAGATTTTTTTGGATTTTTTTTATTATGACAAACATAATCCATATCCTTTAGGAAAAAGTGGAGATTAGTGAGCAAAGCAAAGAAAAAGAATCACAGATGGAGTCATAGAGCAGTACAGGACCCAGGATATGGGACATCAGTGCCCACTGACATTGTTACAACTAGGGGATGACATAGGGATGGTCATGTCCACAGAGGAATGGCATGGAGGTACCTAACCATCAGGTGACTGGACTTATTTTTGAGTATAGGCAAGACCTCTTTTTGGCTACCATGCAGGAAAAACCACCACCTGCTTTTTAGTGTATACATTTTCAGAGTCTTCTCTGTGCATAAATGCATTATGCAAACATATTCACATTTTTACAAAATTGGGCTGGCACTGTAGATTTGGTTCTAAAAACAGTTTTATTGTTTTACAAAGTACCATGACCTTCTCTTCCATGCACATGAATGAAAATCCAGTACTGAAACAGAGAGCACTGTATATTGGACCAAAAGGTGGCTGGTAACAAGAATGGCAGACACCTACAGCAAAGTATCAGCTTAAGGTTAAAGCACATTGCCTGGAAAATACCCTCCCCGCTCCCTGCCCAAGGGAAAGCAGGGTTGGAATATTCTTATCAGAGAAATCAGAATTGAAGTCCAAGGGCTTTAAAGATATGGGATATTATGTACACCCCTTTGGCTCCTACCTCCACCCCTCATTCCCCTGACACCCCATTGGCCCCTTGGGAAGAATGGATCCTGTACATCTCTTTGCATCCAGTGAAAACTACCTGTTTTCTGTCTTTTCCTTAGCTCTTCCTGAGCCCTTGACACATCTCCACATTCTCTCATCCTCTCCTCAATGCCCAAATGCCTTTTCTGTAAGTCCTCCTGATAGTCCTTGAGGGAATCATCCGTCCACCTGTCCGTTTTTTGCTTAGCTTTCCGGGGCACATACTCTTCAGCCGGGCGTTTTTCGGCAGCTCGCAGCTGGCTCTCTGGCTTGGCCTGGGGTTCTGGCTTGCCCTCACTGCATGCTTTCCCCTCACCTTGGGACTTGCTCTGCTTTTCTTGTTTCCCCGCGTCATCTAGCTGTCCTTGGTCTTGGAGCTTTTCCTCTTGCTCTGGCTTCCCCTCCACTTCTGGGTTTTCTTTCCCGTCTGACTTTCCTTCATCTTCTGTATCTACTTCATCTTCTGGCTTTCCCTCGATTTCCAGCTTTTCTTCATTTTCATTATAGAATTTTTCCATATTGAGATGTTCCCTCCCTTTCCTGTACTAGGAATGGGGTGGGGTGGGGGAGGAGGAGAGAAAGAGAAGACAAGGAAGAGTGAGGACTGGCTCAGATAGTACTGGCATCTGGCCCATGGCCAGGGTTCCCCTGAGCTGGCCTTCTGCCACACTTTTCCCCACTGTACACACAAGAGCCAACCATTTCTCTGGCAAGCCCTGGTATCTTCTGTACCATCCTTCAGTCTGATGGGGTGTGTTTATATTATATGTGGAGGTGAGCCCTCAGATTTTGCCCAAGCTGTGTCCTCCACACTCACACACCCCACTTCAGTGCCCCACCCCCACTTCACTGACCTGCAGGGATTCTGGACAGGTTTTTCCTTTCTGTGTCTAGCAGAGTGCTGGGGTCAGACACACAGACCTGCAGACAGACAAGAAACCGGGGCAGTGGCTGTGCGCTCAGTGGACTGGTGTTCCTTTCCTGAATCCGGGCGCTCCACATCCAACGTTGCCCTCCCCTACCTGCCCCGCACCCAAGTGGCCATATCGCTTTTCAGGCCTGGGGCACCAGATCAGGAAGCTTTCCAAACTGCTTGTGCTTCTGTGTACCCCTACCCTGCAGTTAACCCACCCCACCCTCACCCCTTTTTCGTGGAGGTCAATATTTCCTCACAGGCCCAGTGTGAGGTGGGGTGGGTGGGGAGGGAGTTATTTCCAGAATATGCCTACGTTTCACTGTCGCACTGCGGTACGCGCCCCCTCCCATATTGGGCTCGAAAATGGATGGAGGGCTCAGAGGTGGGGCGTTGAGGAGGTGGCGGGGCCCGTGATGGGGTCTTCTTTTCTCACCTGCCTGCGCCAGCGCCAGCGCCAGGTTCACCTCCTCCCCCATCTCCGCGATTCTTTAGCTTCCCCATCCCACCGCTGTTCTCCATCCTCGCATCCACCTTCACCCCAACCGAGGCCGCTGGCAAGGCCCACCGGCACACTCACCTGCGGGCCCGGGCCAGGCCTGCGCCTCCTCAGGCTCATGGAAGCCCACTCTCCCCTCGCCTGCTGCCAGGGCATCTCAGGGAGGTGGCACCCCACAGGCAAGGGGAGCGAATGGCACTGGGATTTGTCTGGGGGCGGGTGCTGCTGCCCACGTGGGCACTCGGTGGATCACGTGATCGTCGCATCACCCCCAACTAGAACCCCCCCTCACCCAAATCCTGGGAGACCTGGCTGCTGCAGACCGGAGGTGGTAGTGGGTGGGGGGAGGGAGGCGGGTGATGGCCATGGGGGTACTCACTGAAACTTTTCTCCACATCCTTGACAGCAGGAGGAGGCAGCTTTCTGCCCGCAGGTTCTTTACCTGGTGCATCTCAGGTCCTCGCCCACCATCCCTGTGAGATACCCATTATCTCCAGGTGTGACAGCTAATCACAGGGAGGGTACCCTACATCACTAAGAGTGCTCAGCAACTCAGCCCCACAGCCCACTTTCAAGACCAGCTGTGCCTGACTGGAGTCTGGTGGTGGTGCCCGCCAGAAAGTTGTGCTGCCACTTTAAGTAAGGTGTTTCTGAGCCTCCTCTCTTCTCAGTCCACATGTTCTCTCCCTGAGTTACCTCTGTTCATTTTCCTCCAAGCACAGAAGATTCCCAATTTAATTACATCTCCAGGCTAGTCCCTCCCCTGAGGCTCAGATCCGTTTTTTGCTTTCCCACTAGCAATACAGGAGTGTGTTTCCCCACACCCTTTCTACCATGTATGTCACTTTTTAATTTCCACTAAAATGATAGAAGTCTCTCAATTGCATTTTATTTTGATATCATTGTAAATTGTATGTACATGTCTTTCCACATATTGCTATTGGGTGGTTGTTCTTTCTCCCCTCATTTTCAAGTGTTCTTTATACATTAAATAAGGCTAACTGGCTTATTTCAGGTCCATCCATACTGTCTCAAAGAGTAAGAGATCCTTCAATTTTACAGCTGCATAATATTCCATTGTGTAAATGTACCACAGCTGTTTTACTAGTATATACTCATCTACTGATGGGCACTTGGGCTGTTTCCAGATCTTACCTATTGTAAATAATGCTGCTATAAACATAGGGGTGGATATATTCTTTCTAATTGGTGTTTCAGGATTCTTAGGATATATTCCCAGAAGTGGGATGGCTGGGTGAAACAGCGGATCTATTTTTAATTTTTAAGGAATCGCCATACTGTTTTCCATAATGGCTGATGTCTGCATTCCCACCAGCAGTGTACTAGTGTTCCCTTTTCTCCACATCCTTGACAGCACTTTTGTTTGTTGATTTATTGATGGTAGCCATTCTGGCAGGTGTAAGATGATACCTCATTGTAGTTTTAATTTGCATTTATTTGACGATTAGTGACTTTGAGCATTTTTCATGTGTCTATTGTCTGCCATACATTTTAATATGTAGTCAAATTTATCACACTTCTTTGCATCTAGATTTTGATTCATACTTAAGAACTTTTTCTACATGAGGTCAAAGAGGAATTTACCCATATTTTCTTTTATTTGTCTTGAGGGTATCTGTTAATGAATAAAGGTTAAGGAGTAAACCAGCACCAAACTGAGTTGAATCTAAAGCTGACTTAAGGTACTAGAGTTAACAAAAATCAACACCAAACCCTGACCAGTTTGGCTCAGTGGCTAGAGTGCTGGCCTGTGGATTGAAGAGTCCCAGGTTTGATTCTGGTCAAGGGCAAGTACCTTGGTTGCGGGCACATCCCCAGTAGAGGGTGTGCAGGAGGCAGCTGATGGATGTTTCTCTCTCATGGATGTTTCTAACTATCCCTCTCCCTTCCTCTCTGTAAAAAAAAAAAAAAATCAATAAAATATATATTTTTAAAAATCAACACCAAAGGCCCACTGAAAGAGAAGTTTCCTAACAAACTGTCACTCATATAATGCTGGGAACCAAAATGTTGTTTCAGGTTAAGGGTAATTACAAACTGGAAATAAACTAGCCCTCAGAAAGTCTTTAAGCTTGGTTTTGCAACATGTAGGTGGACTCTGAACATAGATTATGGTGGTTCCATATAGGAATCACCCTTACTGGACTAGCAAACAAAATCTTCTCTGGAGTAAAATACTGTTAACTTATTTCTCAAGTTATTTCAATAAACAAATGTTCATGTACAATGCTGACGCCCAAAAATAACCAGAAACACAAAGAAAAAAGACATAATTACGTGAGAAACAGTAGAGATAACAGGTAACAGATCCATTAGGTTTGAATTATTGGATACAGACTATTAAACCATAATGCTCAGTGCAATACACAGTCTCATAACATAGAAATCCACATCTGACCCTATCAACCAATGTCAACCCAATAAATTTAATGAAAATAAATAAAAACAACAAAAATACTTAGTGTATTAAAATCCAATCTTGAAATTTCAACAGATAACTAGAAGCAAAAAAAAAAAAAAGAGGAAATTCTAAAACTAAAAAATAACTTAGCTGAAATTGGAATCTCAATGGATAGCCTTAACAGCCAAATAAATACAGCTCAAGAAAGAATTAGCTCTTGCTGGTGTTTTTCAGTAGTTAGAGTCCAGACTGCTGCACCAAAGCACTTTGATTCCTGGTCAAGGGCATGTACATGAGTTCCAGGTTCTTCCATCCCCAGCCCATTGCAGCATGTGCAGGAGGCATTCAGTTGATGTGTCTCTCTCACATCAATCAATCTCTCTCTCTCTCTCTCTCCCGCTCCCACCCTCCCACTCTCTCTAAAATATCAATGAGAAAAATATCCTCAGGTGAGGATTAACAAAATAAAGAAAGAATTAAAGGACTTGAAATTATATTCAGAAGAAACCATCTATAAGGCTGAACAGGTAGTAAAAAAAGATGTAAAATACATATGAGAGGGTATAATAAGGTCTAACATGCTTTGTTTTATTGAATTTATTGGAGTGATATTGGTTAAAAAATTATACAGGTTCCAGGTGTACAATTCTATAATACATCATCTGTATATTATAATGTGTATTCACCACCGAAGGTCTAACCTATGTTTAATTAGAGTTCTGAAAGGAAAAGAGAAATTGAAGTGTTCAGAGGCAATGTTTGAAGATATAAAGGCTGCGGATTTTTCAGAACTGATGAAAGACATTGATCCATAGATCCAAGAAGTCCAACATACCCCATACAGAATAAATAAAAAGAAACTCATGCATAGATGTATAATACTGAACTTGCATAGAATCAAAGACAAAGACAAATAACAAAAGTAGCCAGAAAAAATAAGAGTATGCCTTGAAAAGAACAAAAGTTGGGCTGATTTCTGGCTTCTTGACAGCAACAATGGAAGCATGAGGTTGGTGGAATATCTTTAGTGTCCTGAAAGAAAATAAATGCCAAGAAATTGATAACCAGCAAAAATACCCTTCAAAAATAAAGGTGAAATAAAGACCTTTACAAATAAATAGAAACACACAGAGTTTGCCAGCCACAGGCATGAACCAAAAGTAATACTAAATGATACAGGGAAACTGGAAAATGATTACAGATGGAAGACTGAAGATGAAGGAAGGGATAAATAGCAATTAAAGGGATAAATATCTATGCAAGTTTAAATTAATGCTATATAAGACAATAATATTATCTTATTAATGCAAGTTGAAAAAGAATGAATCAAAAGGTCTGGAGCAAAACTATTTAAGTTCCAGCACTGCCAAGCCTGTGTGGCTCAATTGCTTGAGCATAGTCCCATGCACTGAGAGGTGCTGGTTCGATTCTAGGTCAGGGCACATTGCCAGGTTGTGGACTTGATCCCCAGTAGGGGGCAATGTTTCTCTCTCATCATCGATGTTTCTCTCTTTACATCTCCCTTCCTCTCTCTGATATCAATAAAGACATATTTTAAAAAAGAAATGTAGCCCTAGCAGGTTTGGCTCAGTGGATAGAGTGTCAGCCTGCAGACTGAAGGGTCCTGGGTTCAATTCCAGTCAAGAGCACGTACCTCAGTTGCAGGCTTCTCCCCTAGCCAGGGCCCTGGTAGGGCGTGTGCAGGAGGCAACCAATCAATGTGTTTCTCTTACATCGATGTTTCTCTCTTTCTTTCCCTCTCTTCCACTCTCTCTAAAAATCAATGGGAAAATATCCTTGGGTGAAGATAATAAAACAAAACAAAACAAAAACAAAAAACAAACAAACTGAAAAACAACAATAATAAAAAAGAAATGTAAAAATATTTTGAACTAAATGAAAAAAATCACAATTTGGGGAATGTAACAAAAGTAGTGCTTCATGGGAAATTTCTAGCTTAAATGAGAAAAGAAGAAAGATCTAACATCAATAACCTAAGCTTTCTCTTAAGAAACTAAAGAAAGAAGAATAATTTAAGCCTAGAGCAAGCAGAAGAATGAAATAGAGAAGAAAAAAATGAAAGTAAAAAAAAGAAAATTAACAAAACATTTCTGGTTCTTTGAAAAGATAAATGAAATTTATAAATCTCTTGCCAGGGTAACCAAGAAAAAAGAAAGACCTAAATTAACAATACCAGAAATTAAGGTGGGATCATCACTCCTGATCCCATGGACATTAAGATAATGAAGGAATACTGTGACTAACTCTATGCCTACATATTTGATAACTTAGGTGGGTCGGCAAACTGCAGCTCGCGAGCCACATGCGGCTATTTGGCCCCTTGAGTGTGGCTCTTCCACAAAATACCGACTTCTGCGCATGGGCCACAAAGTTTCAATCGCACTGTACATGCGCGCCCGCACGTAGTATTTTGTGGAAGAGCCACACTCAAGGGGCCAAAGAGCCGCATGTGGCTCCCGAGTCACAGTTTGCCGACCACTGACTTAGGTGAAATGAACCAATTTCTTGAAAGACAAACTACTAAAACTCACACAGAAATAAATAACTTGAATAGCCATCTGTTTATTAAAGAATTGAATAAATAATTAATAACCTTCCAAAGATAGGCATCATCAGGACCAAATTCTACCAAATATTTAAGGATCACCAGTGAACATTTAAAATATTTTTTAATATATTTTATTGATTTTTTACAGAGAGGAAGGGAGAGGGATAGAGAGAAACATCGATGAGAGAGAAACATCAATCAGCTGCCTCCTGCACACCCCCTACTGAGGATGTGCCGCAACCAAGGTACATGCCCTTGACTGGAATCGAACCCGGGACCCTTCAGTCCGCAGGCCGACACTCCATCCACTGAGCCAAACCGGTTAGGGCCACCAGTGAACATTTAGAAATCAGTGAATTCTACTAACCATTAAGGAAGAAATAATACCAATTCTCTACAATCTCTTCCATAATTTAGAAGTAGAGAGAACATTTGATTCATTCTATGAGGCTAGTATTACCCTAAGTCCAAAACCAGATAAAAAACAACACAAAAAAGGAAAACTACAGACCAATTTCTTATAAACAGACACAAAATCCTCAACAAAATATTAGCAAATCAAATCCAACAATGTATCAAAAGAATCATACACCTAACAGAGGAACTTATTCTAGGTTTCCAAGGCTGATTCAACATTTGAAAATTAATCAATATAATCCATCATTAACAGACTGAAGAGAAATCATATGATCTTATCACTTGATGTATAAAAGGCAATTGATAGAATCCAATACACTTGCATGATCAAAACTCTCCAACTAGAATTAGGGGGGAACTTCCTCAATTTGATTTTTTTTAAATCTACAAGAAGCCTACAACTAGTATCATACTTGACGATTAAAAAGAGGACACTTCACATAGCAATATCTTTACTGATATACTCCTAGGGCAATGGGAACTAAGGAGAAAATAAACAAATGGGACTACATCAAAATAAAAAGCTTCTGCACAGCAAAAGAAACCATCAACAAAACAACAAGAGAGCCCACTGCATGGGAGAACATATCTGCCAATGTTATCACCGATAAGGGTTTAATCTCCAAAATTTACAGGGAACTCATACAACTTAACAAAAGGAAGATAATCAATCCTATCAAAAAATGGGCAAAAGACTTAAACAGACACTTTTCGCAAGTGGACATACAGAAGGCCAAGAGACATATGAAAACGTGATCAAAGACACTAATCATCCAAGAGATACAAATCAAAATGACAATGAGGTACTATCTCACACCTGTCAGAATGGCTATCATCAACAAATCAACAAAAGACAAGTGCTGGAGAGGATGCAGAGAAAAAGGAACCCTCGTGCACTGCTGGTGGGAATGCAGACTGGTGCAGCCACTGTGGAAAACAGTATGGAGTTTCCTCAAAAAATTAAAAATGGAACTCCCATTTGACCCAGTAATCCCACTTGTAGGAATATATCCCAAGAAATCAGAAACACCAATCAGAAAGGACATATGCACCCTATGTTCACAGCAGCACAATTTATAATAGCTAAGATTAGGAGACAGCCTAAGTGCCCATCAGCAGATGAGTGGATTAAAAAATTGTGGTACATCTACACAATGGAATACTATGCTGCTATAAAAAAGAAAGAACTCTTACCATTTGCAACAGCATGGATGGACATGGAGAGCATTATGCTAAGCAAAATAAGCCAGTCTGAGAAAGATAAATATCACACGATCTCACTCATTTGTGGAATATAATGAACAACATAAACTGATGAACAAAAACCAGATCCAGAGACAGAGAAGCATCCAACAGATGCTCAAACTTCAGAGGGAAGGGGGTGGAGGGGGAGTAAGAGATCAACCAAAGGACTTGTATGCATGCATATGAGCATAACCAAGGGACACAGACACTAGGGGGGTGAGGGCATGTGCTGGGGCAGTGGGGGTGACCAGGGAGAGGTCAATGGGGGAAAAAGGAGACATATGTACTACATGTAATACTTTAAACAATAAAGAATTTAAAAAACAAAAGAGGACACTTCACCCTGTGAGCAAGAACAACGTAAGTATATCCTTTCTCATTGCTCCTATTGAACATCATACTGGTAGTCCTAGCTGGTGCAATAAGACCAAAAAGTAAATAAAATATATACAGATTGGAATGGAGGAAATATAATTGTCTCTATTTTCAGAGGACATGATTGTCTATATAGAAAATGCCAAAACATTGACAAACTCCTGGTCACAAAGTTTCAGGATGTAAGATTAATATACAAAAGTTAATTATTTTCCTATATACCAGATATGGACAATTGAAATTTGAAATTTAAAAATAGTTTATAACAGTACTCCTAAAATGCAGAATGTAAGTGTATTACAAATATGAAACAACCTTACTGAGAGGGATGGGAGGAATAAAGTGCCGACATAAGTAAGTTTGGAAATGAATGTAGTCTATAAGACTATAGGCAAAATTATCTCTGTATATAAATATTAAAAATATATAAAGAAGTAAACATATATAAAGATGTATATATGTATACATATATGTATATATATACAGATTATTATATATCCATATATCTCCTTACTCTGTCAACTCTGAGGGCCTAGAAGCAATGATATCCCAACAGTAATGAGTACACCTAGCACCCAGATCCTAGTTTTTAATACTATTCTCCAACTTAAGGTATCAGGACTCCTTGGAGAAATGGCTAATTCTAGAATTTAGGCAAGAAATATGCAAAACTAGTGTATCTTGTAGTGCCAGAAAGTGTTACACACACACACACACACACACACACACACACACACACACACACACATCAAATAGATACAAAAGCCAACTGAAAGAGCTCCCTATGGCCAAAATTAAAATGAGTGCAATCAAAACATTAAAAGTAGCATTAGATTATAATCTAAAGTATCAAATAAATATTAATGAAACCATGCTGATATGAATAAAATAAAAGGGGGAGAAGTCAAATATCCCATGCAGAATTCCAAATAATTTTGAAGGTACTCTACCCTCAAGTAGGTAGAACACTCCTTAAGTGTGGACTGTGCATAGTGACTTTCTTCGAAAGAGTACATACAGCCCTGGCCAGCATTGCTCAGGGGCGGGAGGCAACTAATCGATTTGTCTCTCTCAGATTGATGTTTCTCTCCTCCCTCTCTCTCTCCTTTCCCCTCCCTCACATCCTCTCTAAAAATCAATGGAAAAAATATCCTCCCATGAGGATTACCAACAAAAAAGAGTATATACAATATGGAAAAGGAGATATAAAAGAGTAACTTTACCATGGAGAATCCTGGCAAACACTATCTCAGTCAGATGACCAAAGTTAGCATCAACAGAGATAATACTGATAGTATATATCCTTTATATGATGTGATGAGAATGGCACTTTATCTCTGTGGTCCTCTTCCTAAAAGCACTTAATCCCTGTGTAATCACCAGAAAAAAAAATCAAGCAAACCGAAATTGTGGGACATTATTCTTTTTTAAGATATCTTTTTATTGATTTCAGAGAGGAAGGGACAGGGAGAGATAGAAACATCAATGAGAGAGAGCCACTGATGCCCCACACAGGGGATCAAGCCCACAACAGGGCATGTGCCCTGACCAGGAATCAAACCATGACCTCGTGGTTTATAGGTCGACTCTCAACCACTGAGCCATGCCAGCCGGGCTTATTGTGGGACATTATACAAAATACCCAACCAGTACCTCTCAAGGGTGTCAAGGGCATCAAAAACAGAGAAAGTCTGAGAAACTGTCACAACCAAGAGGAGCCTGAGACAAGAATGACTAAATGTAAGGTGGTATCTATCCTGGGTGGGATCCTGGAACAGAAAAAGGACATTAGGGAAAAATTGAGGAATATGAATACAATGTATACTTTGGTAAATAATAATGTCTTAATATTGGTTCATTGTGGCAAATATACCATACTATTTAAATGTTAATAATAGGGGATATTGAGTCTGGTGGGTGTGGTTCAGTTGGTTAGCCATTGTCCTGTGCACTGAAAGGTTGCTGATTTGATTCCAGCCAGGGCACATGCCCGACTTTCCTGGCTTGATCCCCAGTAGGGGTCCTGCAGGAGACAGCTGATCATGTTTCCCTCTCACATCAATGTTTTCTCTCTCTCTCTCTAAAAATCAATTTTAAAATAGGGGATATTGAGTATGGGGTACACAGAACTCTACCATCTTCGCAATCATTATGTAAAAATCTGTGACTGCCTTAAAATAACTTTATTTTAAAAACAATATAAACCAACAAAAGGCTAAGAACCAGGGTGGGGGCGGGGGGACCACATGGGCCTGTTAAAATGGTAAGGCAGGGCTTAACAGAAATTTCCCGGGAGACAATTCCTTTGAAGAAAAAAAGAGTCAGCAGACAAGAGATTAACAGGTGAGAATAGCACAGCATCTGGTCAGTCAGATTTTTCTCCTGGTTCAATCTCCAGTATCTAAATCCAGTGAAGATTGCTGTATGCAAAAACACACACAAACCAACAAAAAAAATTGGAAAGGAGTGTTTTCTAGGAACTTTTTAAAATATTAAGGTCCAAGTGACAAATGGGTACTACCCACCTGAGTTAGGGTTACCTCTATTGTAGACAGAGAATTCTCCACCCTTCTATTGAGATACTGTACTGCTTTAGTCCATCATGATCTCCGGCCCACCAGCAATAGGGGCCTTAAGAGGGTGCAGGACCCATGAGACGAGGCACAATGCCCAAGAGACATGGCATTAACCAGGAGAGAGTGGCAACTACCTCTCAGCTACCTGGACTTATTCCTGGACACAAGTGGAACCTCCCTTAATCCTCTCCCAAACATCAAAAACAGGGAAAATTCAGGGGCTCTGGTCCTGCTAGTGCAGGGGAGAGGGTAGTAGCTAGCCCAATACAGTATCTCATCTGATCTTCTCCACAGTCCTGGAAGGCACGTTTATCCCCAATTCACAGATGACAAGACTATCCCTTGCAACAATGCATATGTAACTATGAGGTTGATTCCTCCACAACTTTTGAGTCCCAGAAGTAATGTTTTACTTACCATTTCGCATGCTGAGAACAAGAATTTTATGTGTCCCCAGGTTTTCCATAAGCACTGAACTGTTCTTTTGATTGCTTGGTATTGTTTTCCTATTTTTTATCTTTCATTATTTTTATGATGAAAGTAATATGAACAAAAAAATTACCCACAGATAACCACTATTAATCTTTTTAGTAGACACAGCTTTCAGAGGTTTTTTTTCCTGTACATAGATCATTAGATACATATCTTTGCAGTTTTACAAAAATGGATTGATACCATATATATGGTTCTGCAAACTTTTCTTTTTAATTTTACAATGCATCATAAACATTATTCCATGCAATGGACAAAAATCTGCTACTGAAACATAGAGGGCTGCAGTTGGATAACAGAGTGACAACTAAAGCAAAACATTAGCATAAGGTTAAAGCCCTGGGCCTGGCAAATGCCTGCCATGGGCACTACACAAAAGGAATGTCTTCAAAGCCCCTTTGTGGGGCCCTACAGCCACCCCTGAGTTCCCTAGGGCCTCTGGGGTGGAAGGGGTCCTGTAAACTTTTTTGCATCCACATAAACCCCCCCAATTTCTGTCTGGTTTTCTTCACCTCATCCTCTACCCTAGCCATCTCATCAAATTCTCTTATCATCTCCTCATTGCTCAAATGCATATCGTGTATGGCCTCTTTGTATTCCTTGAGGCACTGAGCCAGCCCCTTGTTGGTTTTTCTTTTGGCTTTTCTAGGTACATCATCCCCTGCTGGGCGCTTTCCTGCAGCCCTTGGTTCAATGGCTGGTTTTCCTTCTTCTTTTGGCTTTCCCTCACTCTCTGGTTTTCCTTCTTCTTTTGATTTTCCCTGGCTCTCTGACTTTCCCTCTATCACTGGCTTTCCCTCCTTCTCTGGCTTCTCCTTATCCTCTAGTATTTCCTCATTTTCTGTCTCTCCCCTGTTTTCTATCTTTCCTTCATTTTCTGACTTTTCCTTGTCTTCCAGAGTATGAGCTACTTCTGGCGTTGCAGCATTCTGAGGCTGTTCATTTTCCATCTTTCCTTGATTCTCAGGCATTCCTTCATTTACACTGCAGAGTTTTTCCATGTTGAGATGTCCCCTCCTTTTCCTGTCCTGGGGGTGGGGTGGGGGAAAAAGGAGACACAGTGGAGACAAGGGAGACTGAGGACTTCGGCGTGGAATGCAGGTCTGGATAGTACTGGCATCTTGCCCCTTGTCAGGGTTCCCCTAACCGGGCCCCGCCCTCCTTCTGCACCCTTTCCTCACCATTCCTTCCACACACGTGAGCCAACCATTTCTCTGGCAGGCCCTGCCATTTTCTCTACATTTGCTCGGCGTGGCAGTGTGTGTGTAAATGTGTTGGAGGAGGACAGCGGGACCCCAAATTCTGCTTGGGACGTGCCGCCCACACTCCCCGCCCCTTTGGGACACCCCTCCTTTAACTGACCTGCGGGAATTCTGGATAGGTTCCTTCCTTTTCTAGCCTAGCCGAGTGCTGAGAACAACAGACACGCAGACCTGCAGACAAACAGGGGAGACAGTAGCACAGGGACTCCGATCCCTTTCCTGAATCCTGGCCCTAGTCACCCAACGTTTTCCTCCCCGATCTCCTCCGCTCCCCACACCCCAGACGCCATTTCTTGCCATTTCTTTTCACGCCTGGGGCGCCAGATCAGGACGTTTTCCACCCTAATTTTGGATTTCTGCGTCCTTCTCTCCCTGAGGCAATTCGCCTCCCCACCATGAAGGTCAACTTTTTTTTCTAGGCACAGAGTAGACGAGGGGGTTAATCTCCACTGTCTCACTGCCGGGGTGTCCCCCAGTTCACCATCTCCGACTCCAAAATGGACGGAGGGCAGCGAGAAGGGGGTGCAGAGAAAGGGGGCATGGATACTTGGGGGTGTCCGCCTTCCCCACCCTCCACCCATCGGCCGCTCGCTCCCTCTTAGTCATTTCCCCACCGCCATCTCTATCTATAGTCAGGCCGGCTTCCCTCCACCCCGACCCCATCCCCAACCTTTTTCCTTTCCGTGCCCATTCCTTCTCGCCCATTCCAGTATTCCGCGGGCAGCGAGGAAGGCCCTCGCACTGACCTGAAAGAACCTGGAGCAACAATTAGGAGTTTGCAAGCAGCTCCGGTCGGACCGCAGCGAAGGAAGGCGGGCACCCGGACTGGTGCCCACAGCTGCGCCCGGCAGATCACGTGAGCGTGCGTCCCCCGAGCCCCGCCCACTAGCCGGGACTGCCAGCCACACACCGCCTCTTTCCCGCAGGTCCCCCTTTACCTCCCTGAGCCCTTTTGTCTTTTACCTCTTCTTGAGAAGTTTGTCAAAGAAAGAATTTTAATGAAAACCGCAGAGACTTTTTTTCTTCAATGGGTTGGGCGGTCCAGGGGAAGAGTCTTAAGAATGTTGCTCTTCAATTCCATGGAAAGACCGAAGACCAACCCCCATAAAACGGTAAGAATGTGAACTTTAATATTGTACAAAGAGCAGAATGTTGCATTTAGAAAAAAATAGGAACAATATTTCCCTCAAAATGAAATGTTCCTTTTTTCCTTACAGGCACAAACATAAAATTTCTAATGAATTAGTATTTAAATCTAAATGAAATTATACTTGAAGTAGAATAAAAGAATGATTGAATATAACACAGACAATGACCAGACCATATATGACAATAGAACTGTGACCCGCAACCTCTACAGCAAGCAGCCCAGGAAGCCAAACAGCCTCTGATTCAAACTTCAGGACTTGAACAATGACTGCAGCCAACCCAGTCATAAAAAATGCCTTGCTTCTAGTTAACGTTCCTCCAGGTTCCCCATGCCAATGACCTCTAATCAGAATACCTGAAGCCTTCCCTGTTTTCACTCTAAAGCTTTCCTATTCCCCTGCCTGCCTTTAAGTTTGCCAAACACAAGTGAAAGTGCCTGACTCTCTTGTTATAACAAGATCTGAATAAGTAGCCACCGTTTCCACATAAGTTTTTTGTGTGGAAGGCTTTTAAAAATATAACAGAGATGAACACTTAAGGAAAACAGTGCCCTAGCCGGCATCAATATTTCTCTCTGGCTTTCCCTCTCTCTTCCACTCTCTCTAAAATCAATGGAAAAATATCCTCTGGGTGAGGATTAAAAAAAAAGGACAATGTTATGGGTTCACTCAGCGAGATAGACCACCGACTCAGAATTTAAATTTAAGAGCCTTTATTAAGCTGGCCAGCTGACTACAGTCACAGCACCCTGCCGAAGCAGAGGCTGAACTGCAGTGACGTTCTACAGAGACTCCAGCCACAGGGATCGGTCCTGTTCCCATCTTTTTAATGGTTTATTTTTTCCGATTACAGTTTACATTCAATATTAGTTCACTGGTTTCAGGTGTACAGCATCGTGGTTAGAGAATCATATACTTTACACAGTGTTCCCCCTGATAGTTCCATCACTCACCTGGCCCCGTACATCACAGCAGTCCCGACTATGTTCCGAGGCTGTACTTACATCCGGGCCTGTTTGTAATGACAATCTGCACGTCCCAGTCCCTTCCCCTTTCTCACCCAGCTCTCCAACTCCCTCCCCTTCGGTAACCATCAGTCTGTTCTCTGTATTTATGAGTCTGCTTCTAGTTTGTTCATTCATATTGTTTTTATATTCTACATAAAAGTGAAATCATATGGTAATTGTCTTTCTCTAACTGACTTACTTCATTTAGCATAAAGCCCTTTAGGTCCATCCAGGCTGTCACAAATGGTAAGATTTGCTTCTTTTTTATGACCCCGTAGTATTCCACTGTGTAACTGTACCACGGCCTTTTTATCCCCTCATCTCCTAAGCTGCTTCCAAACCTTGGCTGCTGTAAATAGCGCTGCAGCGAACAAAGGGGTGTCTATGTTCTTTTGAATTAGTGTTTCTGGTTTCCTTGGATATATACCCGGAAGTGAAATCACTGGGTCATAAAGCAGTTCCATTTTTATTTTTTGAGGAAACTCCATACTGCTTTCCACAGTGTCTGCAGCAATCTGCATTCCCACCCGTGGACTAGGGTTCCCTTTCTCCACCTTACCAAACATGTTTGTTGATTTGTTTATGGTAGCCAGTCTGACAGGTGTGAGCTGGTACCTCGTTGTAGTTTTAATTTGCATCTCTCGGGTGATCTGTGATGTGGAGCATGTTTTCATATGTCTGTGTGTCCTCTGTTTCCATCTTTCTAAATGGCAGTGAACAGTGTCTCCATTAACAGGATAACTTTCATGGCTCCGTGTTCAAATACATATGCATCTTGGAGTTGAGCATTCCAGAATGGCTTCTCCTGAGAAATATTGCAGAAGGAATCAAGTCATGTCTTTCTCCATTCCCCCCACTTTTCTCTTCAAAAGCAGTGTGAGAAGGTGGGCTCAGAATATGGCGCCCATGAGCCCAGCAGCTAAAAAAGGACAATGTTATGGGTTCACTCAGCGAGATAGACCACCGACTCAGAATTTAAATTTAAGAGCCTTTATTAAGCTGGCCAGCTGACTACAGTCACAGCACCCTGCCGAAGCAGAGGCTGAACTGCAGTGACAACTACAGGAGTTACATTTTATTATTAAATTCTGTGGAGGCACAGAGAAAATGTGTCTTTCAAATTCTGGGCCTCCCAATATGGAGGAAACTCTCTTTATTTATACTTTTTCCAGTCCTTTGTCTCCCAAATTTGGAATGAGACTTCCGGGCCTTCTGAGAAAGAAGGCCTGCATGCTGGGAAGGGGCCATGAGACCATATCTCAAGGCCTGGCCTGATGTCAGTACCTTCCTATCTGTGTGTTCTAGGAACAGACAGCACAGCATGACCCGTCTGGCCAAAGTGCCAAATATGCAACCCAGCACAGACAACAGTGATAGGTTTGATTACAAGAAACTGTGTAATAGATTTGTTGAAGGATTAGGGAACACATGCACTTTTCCCTGCCCTTGTTGAGTGTGTTGGTAAAATTTTTCTGAAGGGCAATCCTATATAATAAAGAGGTGATATGCAAATTAACCATCATGCCCTAGCATAAGATGGCCACCCTCATGTGGTAACAGGATGGCTGAACCCATGTAGCCACAAGATGGCCGGCAGGGGAGGGCAGTTGGGGGTGACTGGGTCTGCAGGGGAGGGCAGTTGGGGGTGACTGGGTCTGCAGGGGAGGGCAGTTGGGGGTGACTGGGTCTGCAGGGGAGGGCAGTTGGGGGTGACTGGGTCTGCAGGGGAGGGCAGTTGGGGGTGACTGGGTCTGCAGGGGAGGGCAGGGAGGGCAGTTGGGGGCGACCACGCCGGCAGGGGAGGGCAGTTGGGGGGAACCAGGCCGGCACAGGAGGGCAGTTAGGGGGACCAGGCCGGCAGGGGAGGGCAGTTGGGGGCGATCGGGGTGGCAGGGGAAGGCAGTTGAGGACAACCATGCTGCAGGGGAGGTCACTTGGGGGTACCAGGCCAGCAGGGCAGGGCAGTTGGGGACGATCAGGCCGGCAAGGGAAGGCAGTTGGGGGCAATCGGGCCGGCAGGGGAAGGCAGTTGGGGGCAATCGGGCCAGCAGGAGAGCAGTTAGGCGTCGATCAGGCTGGCAGGGGAGTGGTTAGGGGGTGATCAGGCTGGCAGGCAGAAGAGGTTAGAGACAATCAGGCAGGCAGGCAGGTGAACAGTTTGGATCCAGCAGTCCTGGATTATGAGAGGGATGTCCGACTGCCGGTTTAAGGATCAGGCCTAAACCGGCAGTCCGACATCCCCCAAGGGGTCCCAGATTGGAGAGGGTGCAGGCTGGGCTTAGGTACACTCTTCTCCGCCCCCTCCCCGTGCACGAATTTCATGCACTGGGCCTCTAGTTTTCTGTATTGTTTTAAAATAAAAATATTTGCTCTAGCCAGTTTGGCTCAGTGGATAGAGCATTGGCCTGCAGAACAAAGGGCACACATACCTCGGTTGCAGGCTTCTCCCCAGCCCCAGCCCTGGTCCAGGGCTTACAGGAGGCAACCAATCAATGTGTTTCTCTCACATCAATGTTTCTCTCTGTCCTTCCCTCTCTCTTCCACTCTCCCTAAAAATCAATGGAAAAATACCCTCAGGTGAGGATTAACAAAATAAAAATATTTGATATTTTGGTTCAGTAATTCCACTTCCAATATTTTTCCAGGGAGATAATTAATAATGCATTAAAATATAATCTTATGTTTTAAAATATTTTATGTTTTAAAATTCCCATAACAATTGTTTTTTATACATTTATTCTTTGCTGAAACTAAGGCTTCATGAGTGATTCTGTAGGCTTTGTTTACAATAGGGGGAAATGGAACATCAAAATTGTCCATCAGTACAGATTTAGTTAAATAATCTTCTTAGTATATTTGTTTACCTTGGGTATCTTTGGATACTTGGTTTAGAAAAATAATTATTTTTTTATGTTGGGTGCTCAATACACAGTAAATATAATTATAAACTGTCATAATCCCATATTACTCTGGGTAGTGGGACACAACATATAACCACAGGATGTGGTATTGTCCTCTAGAGAATGCCACCTATGTGCCAGGCACTGTGCTAACTACCTGATCTTATCTGATATGGATTTCATTTATACCTGATTGAGGAACTCATATTTCTTTTTATAAATATATTTTTATTGATTTCAGAGAGGAAGGGAGAGGGAGAGACAGAGACAGATAGAAACATTAACAATGAGAGAGAATCATTGATTGGCTGCCTCCTGCATGCCTCCACTGATGATCGAGCCAGCAACCAGGGCATGTGCCCTGATTGGGAATCAAACAGTGATCTCCTGGTTAAAAGTTGACTCTCAACTACTGAGCCACACTGGCTGGATGGGAACTCATATTTCTTTCTTTTAAAAAAAATCTTTATTGTTGAGACTATTGCAGATGCACCTCCCCACATTGTCCCCTCCACCCGGTTCCTGCCCAGCCCCAGGCCTTCACTACCCTACTGTCTGTGTCCATAGGTAAGATCTTTGGTTAATTTCTTCGCCCTTCCTTCTGAGATTCATCAGTCTGTTCCATGCTTCCATGCCTCTGATTTTGTTCTATTTACCAGTTTATTTTGTTCATTAGATTTCTTATTGATTTATTTTGATTTTTAGATTTGATTGTTGATAGATATGTATTTATTGCCATTTTATTGTTCATATTTTTATCTCTTCTTTTTCTTCTTCTATATCCTTCAACATTTCATATAATGCTGGTTTGGTGGTGATGAACTCCTTTTTTTTCTAAGCTCTTTATCTGACCCTCAATTCTAAATGAGAGCTTTGCTGGGTAGAGTAATCTTGGTTGTAGGTCCTTACTATTCATCATTTGGAATGTTTCTTGCCACTCCCTTTTGGCCTGCAAAGTTTTGGTTGAGAAATCAGCTGACAGTTTTATGGGCGATCACTTGTCAGTAACTAACTGCTTTCTCTTGCTGCTTTTAAGATTCTCTCTTTGTCTTTAATCCTTGGCATTTTAATTATGATGTGTCTTGTGTGGGCTACTTTGGGTTCCTCTTGTTTGGGACTCTTTGTGCTCCTTGTATTTGTAAGTCTATTTCTTTCACCAGGTCTGGGAAGTTTTCTGTCATTATTTCTTCAAATAGGTTTTCAATTTCTTGCTCTCTCTCTTCTTCTTCTGGCACCCCCATAATGCCTATGTTGGTATGCCTGAAGTTGTCCCAGAGGCTCCTTACACTATCTACATATTTTTGGATTCTTTTATCTTCTGATTGGGTGTTGTTTTTTTCTTTTGTTTTGTTTTGGCTTCCTCATATTCCAAATCGTTGACTTGATTCTCAGAATCCTCTACTCTACTGTTGAATCCTTGTAAATTGTTCTTTATTTCAGTTAGTGTATGCTTAATTTCTGACATTCTATTTCATGTCATTGAAATTCTCACTAAGCTCCTTGAAAGTCTCACTAAGTCCCTTGAAGCTCTCATGAAGATCCTTGAGTAACCTTGTAACCATAGTTTTGAACTCTGTATCTAGTAGTTTGCTTGCTTCCATTTATTTCATTTGTGACATGTTTCTTTGTCTCTGCATTTTGGCTGCTTCCCTGTGTTTGTTTCTATGTATTAGGTAGAGCTACTATGTCTCCTGGAATTGGTAGAGTGGCTTTGGGTAGTAGGTGTCCTGTAGGGTCCAGTGACTCAACCTCCCTAGTTACCTGAGCTGGGCACTCTACATGCACCCTGTGTGGGCTGTGTGCACAGTCTTATAGTTGAGCCTTGGTTGCTGTTAGCATCTCTGGGAGGAGTTGACCTCCAGGCCAATTGGCTGTGATTGCAGTGGGAGAGCTGCTATGTAGGAGGCAAGGCCCAGCTGTGAAGCAAGGCAGGCTGGTGCTAGTGCCAGGTCTTGGGCCTTTTATTGATAGGTTTGGAGCATGCTGTCACCAGCTGCAGCTTGTTTGAGAGATTTTAGCAAAGTCTGAAGCTCTTCCACCCTGAGCAGCTCATCACAGTCAAGGAAGATGCTGCCAATAACTATGCCCTTGGATACTACACCATTGGCAAGGAGATCATTGACCTTGTCTTGGACTGAATTCAGAAACTGGCTGACCAGTGCACAGGTCTTCAGGGATTCTTGTTTTTCCACAGCTTTGGGGGGAAGTAGTTCTGGGTTCATTTCTCTGGTGATGGAACATCTCTCTGTCAATATGGCAAGAAGTCCAAGCTAGAGTTCTCCATTTACCCAGCCGCCCAGGTTTCCACAGCTGTAGTTAAATCCTACAACTCCATCCTCACCACCCACACCACCCTGTAGCACTCTTTTTTTAAAATTTTTTTTATTGATTTTTTACAGAGAGGAAGGGAGAGAGATAGAGAGTTAGAAACATCGATGAGAGAGAAACATCGATCAGCTGCCTCCTGCACATCTCCTCCTGGGGATGTGCCTGCAACCCAGGTACATGCCCTTGACCGGAATCGAACCTGGGACCCTTCAGTCCGCAGGCCGAAGCTCTGTCCACTGAGCCAAACCGGTTTCGGCTGTAGCACTCTTATTGTGCCTTCATGGTTGACAACGAGACCATATATGACATCTGTCATATAAACCTGGATATTGAGAGCCCAACCTATACTAATTTGAATAGGTTGTTAAGTAAAATTGTGTCCTCCATCACTGCTTCCATAAGATTGGATGGAGCCCTGAATGTTGATCTGACCCAATTTCAGACCAACCTGGTGCCCTATCCCCATATCCACTTCCCTCTGTCCACATATGCCCCTGTCATCTCTGCTGAGAAAGCCTACCATGAACAGCTTTCTGTAGCGGAGCTCACCAGTGTGTGCTTTGAACCAGCCAACAAGATGGTGAAATGTGACCCTCGCCATGGTAAATACATGGCTTACTGCCTGTTGTACCATGGTGATATGGTCCCCAAGGATGTCAATGCTGCCATTGCCACTATCAAGACCAAGCACATCATCCAGTTTGTGAACTGATGCCCCCTTGGCTTCAGAGTTGGCATTAATTACCAGCCTCCCACTGTGGTACCTGATGGAGACCTGGTCAAAGCACAGTGGGCTGTGTGCATGTTGAACAACACTTCAACTATTGCTGAGGCCTGAGCTCTACCAGACCACTGGTTTGAGCTGATACATGCAAAGCATGCCTCTGTCCACTAGTATTTGGGTGAGGGCATGGAGGAAGAAGAGTGTTCTGAGGCCTGTGAGGACATGGCTGCCCTTGAGAAGGAGTATGAGGATGTTGGTGTAGATTCTGTTGACAAAGAGAGTGAGAAAGGAGAGGAATACTAAAGTTAAAATGTCACAATGATGTTGCTTTTTACAGAGAAGCTTATTCTGTTTTGAACATTGAAAATTGTGGTCTGATCAGTTAATTTCTATGTAGCAGTGTATACTCTCATATACAATTATTGGCCTATGCTTTAAAACATGATATTTGGTTACAGACCTAACCTGTCCATTTCTTTGATGGTTTTAAATAAAGAATTCTTTGTCTTAAGTGAAAAATAATCGAAAGATCTGGTGCCTAGACCAAATATGGACAAATGCAGAACTGACTAGTTAAACCCTGACAGACTGAAATTCCTTTGTGCCTTCTCTTGCGCCTGGACCCTACACCATAATTGGCCAAGTTCCAAAATGCTTTAATCAAAACTTCACCCACCAGCATTACCTCATGCCACTCTGTTCTCCCTAACCCTTAAAATTTGTCCAGACCCCAAATCAGCAAGACAGATTTGAGCAGTATCCCCTGTTTCCTGTGGGTTGACTCAGCAATAAATAAATAAATATCTCTTTTCTCAAAGGCCTGTGTCTTACTTTTGGCTCCTTTGCCCATCAGACAGCAGGCCCTTGCTCAGTAATGAAAGGGCTAGCTAGTTAGCTTAATTAGGAAGGTTTAGGGAATAAAGAGGACCCATGGGAGAGGAATGCATAGATGGGGACTTGAAGACGCCAGGGTGTTTATCTTACTTGTACAGAGGATAGAGAAATGCCTTAGGAGGGAGGGGTTCAGGTAGATGGAAATATTTCTGGCTGAGCAATTAAAATAGCCATAAACCAAGGACAGGGATATTTCTGGCCTGAGCAATTAAAGTGACCATAAGTTAGATCAAAAGTAGCCCTGATCTGATCAGCTTGGAGAGCTATAAGATAAAGCATCCCCAGGCCAGCACAACTGGGAGAAAGCCATCGATAAAATCAAAAGTGACTCCAACCTAAACAGATAAAATGACCAAATGAGGAAAAGTATGGATGTGGGGGTCATGGGAGCTGATTACAGGGCTAAGGTCCCACAGTAGAAAAGGAGGGTCTCCAGCCTGTTTAATGCTTCCAGACAAAGAAAACAGCGGTCACCCTTCTTAGGGGGCCCTTTGTCCATCCAGAGGGACAGAGTCTTAGGATTAGGAACTTAGAGGACACCTTTCTTAGGTGACCCCTCTGACCCCCTGTGCCAAGGGGGACAGAGTCTTAAGCTTAGAATTTAGAAGTAAGGTTTTAGAGGCAGTATTTGCAATAAAGTTTCTGTACTTTTTACCTACCACCTTTTGTCTGTGGCTTCATTCTTTGAATCCATCTGGACAAGAACCCAGGAAAGAAATCACCCTTGCATCCTAATCACTAAAACATCCTGAATCAGTAATAACAGCATATTTCCAGCACCTTAACATTTTTGCATGTATTCATGTTGGCCATATAGGCAAAGGTTGAACCATTGCTCATCTAAGTAATGGAAGTGTGGTAGGCAGTTAGACATGAGCAGAGCAAGGACAATGGACCAGGTACAGAAGGTCACCAGGGTAAAAAGCCCCAGCTGCCTAGCAATGGAAAATCAATTGTAGGGTGGAACCTCCCCACCAGGGTGACTTTTCCTCTCCTAGTGAAGCATAGTAGCATTCATCTCGGGTAAAAACTGCTGTTTAAATTTTAACCCTGCTATTTCGGCTTCTGTAATCATTTGCTTGCTTAAATAATAGAGAGGTTATTTTGATCTCCTGGAACTCATGTAAATCACCCCATTTGGTTGTATACCCCATTGTGGTCTTTACAAAAGACATTCTTCTGTACCTGAGAACCAGAACCGCAAAAATTGTTTTAATTGCTTCAATGGCTCTGGGAATGTTTTCCGTTGACTCAGTGACTCCAAGAACTGTAATTAATCTTTAGATAACTAACTTTGCTCAATTTAGCTTCTGTACCAAAATAGTTCCTCATTCCAATGCTAGGGATGTAATTGCTGCCTTTGTGAGTTTTGCCTTTATAAGCCTAATACTCCTGCCATTTGGGGCTGCGAGATTTGGAGAGCTAAAGCCCCCTCATAGCTGCCAGCTTTTGAATAAATGACTCCTTAATTCGACTTCTTGACTTGAGGCATCCTTTGTGCGATTCACAGGGTACGTTACAACATTAGCATATCCCTGGTCATGCGGTTTGGACCCCCTGATATTTCTTCCCTAGAGATAACATTTAGACATCAATTGTATTTCAGCTCCAGGCCCACATAAGCAACAGAACTAGCTAAAGCAGACCTCAGGACTATCATTATGGAAAGATTTACAACCTCGTGGCTGAAACAATCTAGTCCCAGAGGCGCCTGCCTTCTGCAACCCCTCCAGCCCACATGACTTGTAACCTGTAATGATTATCCCGTGCCTATTTCCCCGTGCCAGTAATTCTTACTTTCCCATGTAATCTTTGTCCTTCTACCCAATATAAGCAGCTGGCTTATCAGGAGAAGCAGACCAGTTTTTTGTGGGTTTTTTTTGTGGATGACCTACTGCTCTCCCATACAGTTCAACCCTGTCTCTGCTTAATTGACACAAGTAGTCGTAGGCAGCCCAGACCCCTTAGCTGTCCAGTTACAGAACCCTTATATCTATAACTGATGGGTCAGAAGCACAGGACTTTCAATTGGTGAGAAGAGTATTGTAGGACTGAGTGCTTAACCTGTGGTATCTGACACTATGTCCAGATAAATAGTGTCATAATTGAGTTGAACTCTAGGATAACTAGCTTGTGTCAGAGACTTGCTGGGTGGTATGGAAAAAAAATACTTCGGAATTGGTGTCAGATTGGAGAAGATGACATAGGCTTAAAATGTCTGTGTTTAATTTATTGATGGTAATTTTCTGAAGTGAAAGAGCTGATGAGCTTATAAAAAAAATGACTGGCAAGGAAATTTTGTTCTTTCTGTAGCATGTAAAACAATGATAATAAAACCAATTCATAAAGCTTTAGACAAAAATATGTATTAGAAGAAGGAGTTCTTACCATTTGCAACAGCATAGATCAGTGGTCGGCAAACTGTGGCTCTCGAGCCACATGCGGCTCTTTGGCCCCTTGAGTGTGGCCACGAAGTTTCAATCGCACTGTACGTGCGTGCCTGCATGTGGTATTTTGTGGAAGAGCCACACTCAAGGGGCCGCAATTTGCCGACCACTGCTTTAGACCATCTCAACAGAGATCCTCATTAGGGATTCAGCTTTTAATAACGTCTATTCCCAGGAATTCTAGAAGCCTAGAGCTGCATACTGGCACCTCCAATCTTAAGGGAGAGTTGGGTTCTCTCATGAACAGGTGTTTTCTAACCGGGATTCTGAGTTGCCCACAGTAGAATTCCTTTCCCTTAAACAGCCTGGCCAGAGCTCATCTTTAAGCTTTAGCCTGATTAGTTTTATTCATTATCCAGTCATTCCTTTATTCTCACAGTCATTTGTTCAACAAATATGACACATCTGTTATATATGAGACACTGTTACAGGTCTGAATAAAAAAATTATGCGACACACACCTACTGTTGCTATCTGGTAAATTACATGCTGCGATGAACCCAACATTAACAACAGATAGGCATGAGTGGGAGGGATGGGGGCTAATGGGGGGATGAGGACACATATGTAATAACTTAATTAATAAAAAATTAAAAAATATGTATTAGGATTATTATTATGCCTATTTTCTACAAAGACAATAAATGTTATATTTGATTATATTATATTGGAAATTCAGCAAGCTAAACAGAAGGCGCCATAATCAAAGAGCCAAATTTGGAGTCTTTATTTCAAAAGCCGGAGGACATGGGAGTACTTGGGTCTCTCAAATTCTCACAGCCCCGAATGAACTTAGGGGTTAGCTTATAAAGGCAAAAAAAAAAAACCCATGTGCTGGGATGGGGCAGTGTTCTTAGCAGATACCTTGCAGAAAGCTTGCAGCCTTGAGCACAGCTCAGATAACCAGAAGACACCCTGGCATGGAGGAACCAAGGACTGACCAGATCCCCAATATGGCAGAGCAGCTTGCAGGACCAGATAATTAAGAGGGGGCAGTGACTAGACTATAGGCTGATAAGAATGTACATTAGGATACTGACACAGATTCAGATTGCTAGCCCTTCCCCAAAAATGTCTTGTTTTCCCCATTATCCTAGCAAGCGTGCTTATAGAAGCTAGAAATAATAAAGTTACTTCTACCAGGGAGGCTATCTGGTTTAGTTAATTCCTGGAATTAACAGAACAAAGGACCACCTGTGTTTAGTGGAAAATTTTAAATGGCAGTTCTTACAAAATGGAGGTTACAGGAACAAGATGGAGTGCCTATGGTTCAGATGGAGGGCAAGGGACAGGATGGAGCCAGTCCTTTCAAGGCCCATTGTTCAATTATAAAAAAATACATGAACATAATTTTTATAAAGGAAAAAAATCCCAAAATATAACATAGAATAATCCAGGCACATAATGTACATAATATACCATGAATATACCAAGCATTCAGTAAGAATCTATACCAAAATAAAGTCAAAGAGATTTATTAAGTCTGGAGTGAGGACAAAAAGGGGCCACATGCTAACCTGACTAACTCAGGGAGGGCCTGCGTGGTGGTCTTGCAAACTCAGACCTAAAGTAACCACAAGGATGGTCTGAAATTAAAACCTTTTAATTAAAAAGCAGTTGATAGTGGGTAGTCACATCCTAGGCCAGTATCTTCCCTGACGAAGGTCAACTTCAATCTTTACTGAGCCTATTGTCTTTTTGCATCTAAGATAACCTACCTGTGGAATGTCAGGGTAACTTGTAACTTCCGTTATTTTTCCAGACCCCTCAAGGCACAGACCACTGGGGCACAGACCACAAATTCCCTCATTGTTATTGTTATCATGTTAGTTGTTGACTGTTAATCATCCTATACCCACCTATGTAAAAGAAGCATGTGTCTATCATTTTACTTTTTATCCAATCCCAGAGGTTCCCCCCCCCACTTTGCTTTCTCCCACCTCCTTAATCTGTCACCAATGGTTTTCATGTAACCCAATAATGTCTCCTCTTTGACGGTAATTTATAAAAATAGGTGAAAAACCACCAGTCTCAGGAGCATTGTTTCAATGTGTTGAGATTCTGCTTCCTGGAAATTGCCAACAGCTTGGCTCAAATAAACTCTCAAAAATTCTTTACAGATTTGAATGTTTCTTATGTTAACAGGAGTAGGTCCTAAACATCTGTATTTTAATAAAACTTTATAGGAAAGTCTTTGCCAGTATGTATACATGGATTTAACTAGTGTCATTGTGTGACTTGCAATTTTCATCACACATTTTGTTTCAGAGCTTCATCTATATTCTAGTTGCTATAGCCCTAGTTTATGCATTTTGATTGGTATATTGTTTTTTGCTGTGTGATGGTACTATGATTTATTTATCCAGAGCAATCTGTTGATGGATGTTTGTGTTTTTTTTTTAAATTTGTGTTTTTAAAAAGAGTAGTGCAAAGACCTTTCTTATATAGGTCTCTCTGAGAACACCTGCCAGAGGTCTGAGTATATACTTGTGGATCCATTTAAGGTGTCATCAGATAGGAACAATCTCCTATATATGACCAAATTGCTCTGCAAAGTTGATGTACCAGGACACAATCCAACTAGTTGTGTATGGAGGTTCCCATTGTCCATCTAAAGATGAGACTGAGTGCCTCCTTTCAAACACAGGCCTTTGAGTCAAGCACAAGAGGATTATGATAGCAGCTCTTTCTCTTAGCTGTGTAACCCTTAACCTCTCTGAGCCTTACGCTTATAGTCTGTAAAAGGATATCCTGATAACAGAGTATATAGAACATATAGACCAGCAACAAATGTTTGTTTCCTTCCAATTCCATCTTTTCCCCTCTTTAAAAGTGATTTTTGTTTTAACCTTAAGATTATCACTATGTCTTAGAGAAAATTTGGGGAATGTTAAGAGAAAAAGGACAACAAACACACTCATGTATATTATGGAACAGATTTAGGACTATTTCTGTAATAAAGAATGCTATCACAAAAATGAGTTGTGTGTTGGAGTGAGGTGAGAGAAAAACAGTCTTTCCTGAATGACTATGTGTTGAGGTCCAGCCCCAGCAGGTCCAGGGGTCCCCAAAGGTGTGGACGGAGTCGGAGAAGAATGAATGACACGGAGACAGCTTTCAGGTGATCAGCAGCCTAGCCAGGATCTCTAGCCAGGATCTCCAGCCAAGTTCTGTCCAGGATCTCCAGCCAAGTTCTGTCTTCTATTGTCTTGTTACATCTGTATTTATACCAGTTGATTTTAATCCTGTCAATTTCTATTCTGCCCGAAACCCAGGTACATGCCCTTGACCGGAATCGAACCTGGGACCTTTCAGTCCGCAGGCCGACGCTCTATCCACTGAGCAAAACCGGTTTCGGCGAGTTAAGGGGTTTTATTCCCTCCCTAACTTCAGGGAAAAATCCCTACCTGGGGAAACAACCTTTCTCGGAGAGGTGACCTTGGTTAAAACACATAGCGCCAAGAAGGTGAGTAAACATATTAAGAACAGTATGCCATATACGCCAGGTCTCTTGAAACATATGCTGTGCAGATGTTTCTTCCCTGCAGCAACTGTGTCAAGCAACAAGGATGGACCGGCTTCCGGCAACTATGCCTTTGTTCTGGCCTCTTTGGGTCCAGTAGGTTCAATTTACCTATACCTAATGAGCTGGGAGTTTGGGCTCTTCTTGGAGCTCCAGATAGATGAGGCATGATTGGCAGGAAGGGACACTAGAGTGAGAGTCAGAAGCACTGCCTGAGTCTCAGTGCCTGAGCTTCACTGTTGACAGGACCTTGGATGAGTACTGTATTTTTTCATATATAAGATGCCCCCATGCATAAGATGCCCCCACTTTTCCAACCCCAAATTAAAAAATCAATATCGCCGAAACCGGTTTGGCTCAGTGGATAGAGCGTCTGCCTGCGGACTGGAGGGTCCCAGGTTCGATTCCAGTCAAGGGCATGTACCTGGGTTGCAGGCACATCCCCAGTGGGAGATGTGCAGGAGGCAGCTGATCGATGTTTCTCTCTCGATGTTTCTAACTCTCTATCTCTCTCCCTTCCTCTCTGTAAAAAATCAATAAAATATATTAAAAAAA
>NW_005358196.1:95462-97014 GCF_000412655.1 Myotis brandtii
CTGAGGCGGAGGTGGTTAGGGGAGATCAGGCCAGGAGGGGAGGCCAGTTGGGGGTGATCAGGCAGGTGGGGGGGCAGTTGGGGGCAAGCAGGCCAGAAAGGGGGGCAGTTGGGAGTGATAAGACTGGCCGGGGGGGGGCAGTTGGGGGCAAGCAAGCCAGCAGGCAGAGTGGTTAGGGACTATCAGGCAGGCAGGTAGGTGAGCGGATATGAGCCAGCGGTCCAGGATTGTGAGAGGGATGTCCAACTGCCGGTTTAGGCCTGATCCCCCAAGGGGTCCCAGATTGGAGAGGGTGCAGGCTGGGCTAAGGGACATCCTCCCCGTGCATGAATTTCGTGCACTGGGCAACTAGTTTTAAATAATAAAACAGAACACATTTTTATTTAGTAACTAGAGGCCTGGTACATGAATTCATGCACCAGTGGGGTCCCTCAGCCTGGCATGCAGGATTGGGCTGAAACCGGCTTTCTGACATCCCCTGAGGGATCCCGGATTGCAAGAGGGTGCAGGCCAGGCTGAGGGACACAACAGGTGCAAAATCAGGGCTGGAGAGGGACACAGGAGGTTGGCTAGCCTGGGAAGAACTGCAGGAAAGCTCTAGGGCATGTCTGGCCCATCTTGCTCAGTCCCGATTGTCCGGACCTCAGCAGCAAGCTAAACTACCGGTCAGAGTATCTGCTCCCTCGTGGTCAGTGCACATCACAATGACTAGTCAACCAGTCAACTATCTGCCCCCCTAGTGGTCAGTGCATGTCATAGTGAGCGGTTGAGCGGTCTTAGCATATCATTAGTATATTACGCTTTGATTGGTTGAACGGATGACTGGATGACTGGACACTTAGCATATTAGGCTTTTATTATATAGGATTGCCACAGGTAATGTTTACACACCAGTCCTATGATAGTATGTAGCATATCACTTATTCAGCCTCTGTTGCACCACTGCTCTCTTCTTCATCACTGTTAGTTCCAGACATATCAATTCCTTCAACTTCTATAATATCACTGCTATCTTCTGAGTCACTGTCTATATATGTGAGATCATCCTCATAAGCTGGTGGCATTTTTCTGAGCTAACTTTGTGTTCTCATGGCCAACTCTTCTCTCCTCATGAAATTGAAGCACCATGCCTTTCCTGTGAAATCAACAATGTTCATTTTGATTGCAAACATTCTTGCCTGACATTGAATAAGCTTGGTTGACACACAAAAGCCACTCTGGTGCTGCTCCATAATCCAAGTCTTAAGCCTCTGCTCCAAGTTTGCCATTTTGCTGGTTTTCCTCTTAAAGCCTTCTTCTTTTTTGGCACCTTAAGGAGTTATTTTTCCTGTTTTCTCCACTGTCTGATCATACACTCAGTGGGAGGAGGTCCAAATTGTCTCTCTGCAGCTCTGTTTCCATGCTCTTTTGCACAGCTGATTACATTCAGTTTGAATTTTGCAGAGTAAGACCATTGCTTACCGGTATTTATATTTTTACTAGAGGCCCGGTGCATGAAATTTGTGCACGGTGTGTGTGTGTGTGTGTGTGTGTGTGTGTGTGTGTGTGTGTG
>NW_005358196.1:97062-102166 GCF_000412655.1 Myotis brandtii
GGGAGAGAGAGAGAGAGAGAGAGAGAGTGAGTTGGTAAAGTAAAAACAATGCATGTATGCTCTAGTCCAGGGGTGGGCAAACTTTTTGACTTGAGGGCCACAATGGGTTCTTAAACTGGACCGGAGGGCCGGAACAAAAGCATGGATGGAGTGTTTGTGTGAACTAATATAAATTCAAAGTAAACATCATTACATAAAAGGGTACAGTCTTTTTTTTTTTTTAGTTTTATTCATTTCAAATGGGCTGGATCCGGCCCGCAGGCCGTAGTTTGCCCACGGCTGCTTTAATCACTCCTCTGCCAGCCTTTTCGACGCCTAACTGCTCCCCTGCCAGCCCGATTGCCCCTAACTGCCCTCCCCTGCCAGCCTGGTCTCCCCCAACTGCCCTTCCCTGCCAGCCTGGTCTCCCCTTACTGCCCTCCCCTACAGGTCTGGTTGCCACCAACTGCCCTCCCCTGCAGGCCTGGACCCCCCCAACTGCCTTCCCCTGCAGGCCTGATAGCCCCCAACTGCCCTTCCCTGCAGACCTGGTCCCTTCCAACTGCCCTCCCCTGCAGGCCTGATCGCCTACAACTGCCCTCCCCTGTTGGCCATCTTGTGGCGGTCATCTTGTGTCCACATGGGGGCGACCATCTTGTGTGTTGGAGTGATGGTCAATTTGCATATTACCTCTTTATTAGATAGGATTTTTTGACATCTTTATGGGCTCAGAATGCTCTGGTCCCTGTTGCATCTGCACACTCTCCACCTCCACCTCCAATTACGGCATCAGCTGACATCAGTAACAATAAGGCTCATGATTGGAGGAAGCCTGTTTGACAAGGTATGGGCAGTTACACACCCAAGGGCTCCCTTCTCGGCTGAATTCTGTGTATAAGACGCCCCTCGATTTTCAGTCTAATGATTTTAGAAAAAAATAGTGTCTTATACATGGAAAATATGGTAATTTTCTCTCTCCTCTCCTCAGCTACCAAAGAGAATTTCACCAGGGAGCCAGGTCAATGAGGGTATGGTACCAGGAATGAATATGTGCAATGTTCGAGGTACTGTGCCATCTGCTTTACTTGCATTTCTCCTTTTTTGTCAAGTTCTTTTGCTCCAGTGGCCTTCATGGAGCAAAGTCCAGCATTCTATGAAAGAGAACAATATTAGAGATCTAATTTGGATGGTAAAGAGACACAGAAATTCTCTCTGAAAAATTACATTTAAAAGGTAACCTGCCTAGCTGGTTTGGCTCAGTGGATAGAGCATCGGCCTGCAGACTGAAGGGTCAAGACTCCTGGCCCTGATCAGTGGCATGTGGGAGGCAACCAATCGATATGTCTCTCTCACATTGGTGTTTCTCTCTGTCTCTCCCTCTCCCTTCCACTCTCTCTAAAAATCAATGGGAAAAAAAATATCCTCCCATGAGGATTAAACAAACAAACAAAAAACAACATAAAATAAAAGGTAACCTGAAGTGTGAAAAGGAGAGAGCTAGGGTGGGAGATTCCCAAGCAGGGGGAGCAATATGTGTAAAGAATCAGTGGTGGGAAGTAGATTGACCCTTTTGGAATAGAGTGAGGCTGGTTTGGCAGAGGGAGTGTGAGAAGCGGGTGGGCCCAGATGGAGATAGGGAGGAAGGCAAGGGCCAGAGCTGGCAGGGCTCTCTAGGCAGTTGTCAGGAATTTACATTTTACCTGCTGAGTTCAGACAAGACACTGGAGAGTTTGTAAACAGGTGGGAGCCCACATGTTTTTGGTAGCCAGGAAGGTGTTCAATTATGAGAGTAGAAATATCACTCTTCCTATGAAAAGAACAGATAAATCAGGAAGAGTAGTCTTGTGGAAGGAGCCTCTGCTGCTGAGGTGCCAGAATGTGTCCTTGTTACTATGGTGACAATGGTGATGAGGGCATGTGACAGGACTTGGGGTGGCCAGTGAGACTCTCCCGATTCTCCCACCCCAGTGAATATATTGCACAAGGTAAACAGAGTTGGGAGGCAGCTGATCCTTCATGGGGTCCAGCTAAGAGAGGATAGAGGTCACTGAGACACACAGCCTTACTTCCCTTGTCTGTGTTTGAAACACCTAGAAATTCTTCTGTTCATGACAAGAAGTCCATAGTCCCCCTGATATTTTTCCTATTATAATCACACTCATCCACAGTTCCTAAACATTTGATTTCCTCCCTCCCTTCCTTCCTTCCTTCCTTCTTTCTTGGTTTGTTTTGCTTTCTTAAAAAAATATGCTTTTATTAATTTCAGAGAGGAAGGGATAGGGAGAGACATAGAAACAGCAATGATGAGAGAGAATCATTGAGTGGCTGCCTTCTGCACACCTCACACTGTGGATCAAGCCTGGAATCTGGGCAGGTGCCCTTGACCAGAATCTAACCGTGACCTCCTGGTTCATAGGTCAACACTCAACCACTGAGCTATGCTGGCCGGGCAACATTTGATATTCTTTAAAAGATACTCAGGACATAACATTTTCCCTTAATGGACTATAATTCAAAAAGAACACAGATTACATTTATTTGAATTTTTAACTGTAGCCACTGAACATGATTTTATTTGTTGCATTTTTAGATCATAAACCACATGGAGCTAATTATCATTTCCACATTAATATTAGTGGGACAAAGAGTTAGACAAATGTTTTTAAAGTGTAAATTGAATGATTTTTATTCCCCTCAGTACCCTTCCTGCTTATCAGAATATCTTCCATATATCTTCTCTCATAATGGATTGTAAATATAAATAATTCATGTGTGGTTTAAAATATCTCACAGCCAGAGAAAGTAAATGGCTCTTTCCTAAACAATATTCCCCCATCCCACGCCTCAGAGGGAACCACTGCCATCATTTGATCTCTGCTTGGAGTATATTTTTCTATGCATATAGAAATACATATACATGAATGGATACATTGGTCTATTTGTGAAATGGTTTATTTCTTTTTATATACAAATTTGGAATTACAGAATAATACTGATCTGGTACTTATGTTTTTCTCTTAAACTACATGCTTTTAAAATTATTTTCATTAAGGTGTGATTTAGAGAAAATAAAATTCATTCCTTTTAGTATACAGTTCTGAGTTTTGAGAACTGCATAGAGCGGGTAATCATCACCACAATTGAGATACCATGCCTAAAAATTCTTCTGTGTTCTGTTGTAGTCAACCCATTCTCTCTACCCCAACCCTGACAATGGCCTATTTATTTTCTGACCCCCAAATTTTGATAGCTGTAGGTTTTCATTTGGTATTTTCATTTTAATTTTGTTCTATTTTAATTTCTCTTGAGACTTCCTCTTTGACCTATGAATTAATTAGATATGTGTGTAGTTTTCAAGTTCTTGGAGGTTTTACTGTTATCTTTCTATTATTGATTTCTAATTTTATTCCTTTATTGTCAGATAACATATCCTGTTTGATTTCAATTCTTTAAATTTGCTAGGGGTTGTTAAGGTTGGTGAGTTGACTGATTCAATCTCTGGTAATTGTGTTTGAGTTTACATTGTCTGATAATATAGGCACTCCCACATTCACTTGATCAGTGTTTGCATGGTATATTTTCATCCATCCTTTTACTTTCTAGTTATCCATATCACTATATTTGAAATGAGTTTCTTATAGACAACATATAGTTGGACTATTTTTTTATTTTTGTTGGTTTTTTTACATCTATTCTGACCATCTCAGTCATTTGGTTATGTATTTAAGCCACTAATAATTAATGTAATTATTGATATGTTTTGATTTAGACCTACCACTTTATTATTTATTTTTTGTTTGTCCCCTCTGTTTTTCATTATCCTGTTTCCCCTTTCTTGCCTTCCTTTGGCTCTTTTGAATGGTTTTTAGTACTCCATTTTTTTTTTCTATTGTGATTTTGAATATATCTCTTTGTATAACATTTTTGCTCTATGGATTACAAACTATCTGCTTACTTTTCACAATCTACGTATTTAGAATCAGTACTTGACCACTTCAGTGGATATATAGAAACCTCACCTTAATAGGTCTTCTAACTCTCCCCCCTTATGCTATATTTGCTTTATGTATTAATGTCTTCCTTGACATCTAATCTACATAGATATCTACTATACCTACATTAGTGAAAGCTCCACCAGTCAATGTTATATTTTGCTGCGATTTTCCAGTATTTGCCATGCTTCTAGAAACCCATTCAGATGTGTCTTCATATTTACTTCCTCCCTATATCTCCATGTATCTCAAATTGAGGGTAGGAAACAGTGGGAATGAAATTTTGCCATGCATAGTATCTTAAAATTTGGATTAATATTCTACTTTAAAAGTAATATAGGTCATTATTAATAATTAAACAATACCCTGGGGGCATCAAATGGCAGTGTCCAGAGACATTAGAGCATTGAGATTACTGGTGACTCCAGGACACAATGGGAAAAGCTTTAGATCAATATCAGGTCTCACTACTGAGCAGGTATTGAAAGCAATTTCCCTTACTTTCTTAACCTCGCCTCACATCCTACCCTGGTCTGAATTATAGGATTAAATAGGTAATTTGAATAATTGTTAAGATTAAGGGAGATACAATTTAGGGTACCAGTTGTGTAGATTAATTTTGTAAACATTAATTTTCTATCCTCCATATTATCTTTCTCAGAGAAAACACCTGTTCTGACTGATCCCTTTCTATCTACCATCTTAAAAACCAGTCAATTCACATAATCCCTAGACCAAATTCTCTTGACGCCGGGGAGGGGGAGGGGCAGGATTTCATTTCGATCATCATCACCATTGCCAACACCAAGAGTGGTTGTTAAATGAGTAACCATGAGGAAGTTTAAATGACCTGTCCCTAACTACTGGTGGCCCCTCATCTACATGAGAGGTCACTGTTTATACTAGTATAAGTGTAGGTTAAACTTCTTTCATTATCAAATCCCAGGAGCTTTTCAGACTTTTTTTTTGCCTAAACACCCCATCCCCCACCCCCCATCCCCTGTGCTAGGGTGAGGGACTGTGGCATGGAAGGGTTACAGAATGTTACAGAATGTGCTAAGGGGAGGAAATGAGACATGAGAAATTGAATGTGCTGGGAGGGGGGACTGACGTATGGAGAAGGATTGTGTTGT
>NW_005358196.1:107893-112602 GCF_000412655.1 Myotis brandtii
AAAACAATGTGTTATGATACGCTCCAGCCAGGTGTGACTCTGTTTACCCCCCCTTTGTTCTTATGAACTTTCTGTGAACTTCTAAGGTAACACTGTTTTGCTATAAAGGATCATACTGCACCCTTGATCTCTGCCACATGCTCCGAAGCTCCTAGAGGGGGAGCTAGGTGCTGTGGTCAGCTGGCCAGCTTAATAAAAGGCTATTAAATTTAAATTCGGAGTCGGTGGTCTATCTCGTTGAGCCAACCCATAACACCCCCAGATGAATGTGAAATTTTTAATGCCACAGACATAGTTTATCTATTTATATACTGTGGTCCTTTGGAGGTTCGCAGACTATTGTAATATCTGTGAAAACCCTGCCCTCAAGAATCCCTTTGGGGTGATGTCACCTTTGTTGAGAATGCACGCTATATTATGATTAAGGCAAAAGCTGGAATCGTATTCCTGCTCCATCTATCCCTGGATCCACACAAGAAAATCTGTCATGACTGGATGCCCAGCCTCGATGAACCATCCATGGATCCACCTAAGTGTTGATATGGAATAGTACTCAGGTCGCTACTCTTGAACAGACCTGTAGACCTCCATCCTCATCCCTGTCTGGAAGAAATCTTCCTTCCATCTCTATGTCCTCAGAGGCCCTTTCCTCCCTACCAGGTACATTTCCATAAGTTTAAGTCTTCACAGCGGATGGAAAAAACACAGGATTCAGACAGCTTCTGCTTCCAGCTCCCTCACCAACCTCCCCTGAGGCAGGGGGAAGAGGCACTGGGCCTGGCTCCCTGCTGCAGGGAGGGTAAACACGGGGAGAGCAGAGATTAACCACTTCAGCAGTACATGTTCTGTCCCTTTGCTAAAGTTCTGCCACCAGTAACTAAAGGTGCCCAGGTTGCCAGGTTCCATCCCTGGCTCTGCCAGTGGCACGGGGAGCAGTCAACCTCTTTGCCATCCAAGTGTGTGCTCAGGAGAGGATAGTGGTATCTTACCATCAGGGTTGTCATGAAGAGTAAATCCAGTTAGTAACATGAAGAACCTGGAGCTAGGTCCCTGTAAACAATATGCTCCATTAAATAGTAGCTATCTTTCCTCCCTGGATCAGGAAACTCCTGTGGTCCTGACCTGCCCCCTCAGCCAAGGTCTCTTAACCAGATTGCTGATCAAAATCATCTCAGGATACTTTTCTAAAGCCTCATATGAATTTCCCTTGTTGGTAGAAATAGGACTTCGATATCAAAGGCCATTCAAGTTGTTCAGGTGTAATAATATAAGCCTCATAAAATGGATATGTGCATTTGGCACCAACAGTGTATGTGAATGTCCGTTTCCTCTCCATTGCACAAGCATCAGTTGATTGAAGCCACAGAGAGGTTATTGCTTTTGTCATTATTGCCAAACCTGATCTCTTCCTTTTTCCCAGACCAACCCCAATGGAAGAGTCATCTCAGAAGTTCTGTTGCTAAACTTATAAATGCACAGGTTCCTCCCCTTGAATTTGAAATAAACAAAATAATATTTTGCATGCGACATGCACTAAAATTATTTGTTGTTTATCTGAAATTCAAAATAATGGGTTAAATTTAACCTGGCCTCCCTACACATGGAGGGATCTCAAGGAGAGCCAAGGTCAACAGCCCAGCTGAGCCCCCATCAGATGCCAGCACCAATTGTCATCCATGTGAGTGAGTGAGCTCTCTGATGTCCCAGCCTAGTGGAACTTTCATAAGACTGCAGCCCAGGTGACAGACTTCACATGGAGCAGAAAAAGAGCCAGTCAAGCCCAGCCAATCCACAGAATCCTGAGAGATAAAAAAAGGGCTATTGTTTTGGTGGTGTTTGTTGAACAGAAGTGGATAACTGAAACATGGTTTTGGTGAACTCTCCCTCTCCTGTTTTCTGTAATCACTAGATAAGATAAGGATTTGCTGATCCTTGAAGAATTGATAGTGTGGACAAAAGGGGCCACATGCTGACCTGACAAGCTCAGGGGAGGCCTGCATGGCAGTCTTGCAAACTCAGAGACCTAAAGTAACCACAAAGGATGGTCTGAAATTAAACTTTAAAAGTAGTTATGGTGGGCAGTCAGTTACATGATAACATACCCTTGAAATGTCTGGGTAACTTGTAACTTCCCTTTTTCTGGAGCCCCTGGGGCACAACCAAATGTGCTGGGCGCCAGGACAGATACTACAAATTCCTTCATTATCATGTTAATTGATCCTGCACCCACCTAAGTATGTGTCCATCATTTTACCTTTTATCCAATCCCAGGGGTTTCCCTGCTTTGCTTTATCCCTCCTCCTTAATCTATCACCAATAGATTTCATGTAACCCACCTACGTCCCTTTCCTTTGATTGCAATGTATAAACACAGATGTAACCCGCTCTTCTCAAGAGCATTATCTCAATTTTGTTGAGGTTCTGCTTCCCGGCATATGTCGACAGTTTGGCTCAAATAAACTCAACAAAAATTATTTTCAGGTTTCAATGTTTTTTTTTTACGTTAACAATAGGACTTGTTATAATTTTGGCTATGGCCTGCCTGTGTGCATATTTATGTGTGGGTATAGATTTTGCATATTTCTTTGATTCCTTCTCGAAGGGATTTCTAAGAGAAATTTGCATGATGTATAATTTTCATCCTGTTCTTGCAATTTAGAAATTTATTCTAATTGTTTTACACAAGACAAGCTCCACTGCAATCATGCTTGTTAAGGGAATGAGAGGGTATTTCTACAAAGTACTCCCTGAGACACAAAAAAGTCATGTCCTTAGAAGATGGCTTGGTGAATATGCAATCAGGACAAAGGATATTTATTCACTTTGAGAAATATTTCTCAAAGGTGTCCTGAAACACTTTCTCCTACTACAAAGGATAGCCTTGCAAGGAAGCCACTATTCTTTTTTCTCTTTTTAAAAATTTATTGTTGAGAGAGAGAGAAACATTGACTTGTTCTGTAACTGAGCAACCAGGGAATCCAGGCTGCCTGTCAAACTTAAGCCAATTAAGCAGAGGCAGGGTTGAATCATATATGAGCGTTTATTCCAATACTGCCTGCAGCATGGGAGAGCAGCAGGTCATCCACAAAAATCTGCTCTGCCCCCACCATAAGCCAGCTGCTTATATTGGGTAGAAGGACAAAGATTACGTGGGAAAATAGGAATTACAGGCATGGGAAGGTAGGCACAGGATAATCATTACAGGCTAAAAGTAATCCGGGCTGAGGGGTTGGAGGAGTCACAGAGGGCAGGTGCCTTAGGGCCCCCAAGGGCCAGATTACAGGTAATAGGTGCTGGTGTTGTAAAAAGGAGGTGCCTCCGGGACTAGACTGTTTCAGCCACCAGGTTGTAAATCTTTCCATAATGATAGACAGTTCTCAGCACAGGAGTATGGACTGCATTCAGATGTTAGCTCCCATGTCCCTGGGCATACAACTCTCAGCCAGGTTAGAATGTGCTTTCTCTAATCAGAACAGAACGACCATGGTTAACAGAGCATGAGTAATATTTCTTTAATTGTAGCTGGTCCCCAATATTATATTTCTGCTCTCAGCAGTTCCACCTATTTATGCATTCATTGGTTGCTTCTTGTATGTGCCCTGATCGGGGATTGAAGCCACAACCTTGGATAGTGGGATAACACTAATCAACTGAGCTACCTGGCCAGGGCAGAGCCACTATTCTTGAGTACACATCGACAGAAAATAGATATGCATGGCAATCCTTGACTTTTCTGTCTGTCCCAATGCAGCATTGCTGGGTAGATAACTCTGTCTAATTCTGGGACTCATTAACAGAAAGCCTATTTGCCTTGTGGCAAATCTAAACCATATTCTCCAATATCGCCTTTATAATGAATAAAGTCAATGTGTTTTCCTCCTTATTCTTTTGTCATATTTCTTTGTTCTGAGTCCAGATGTGGAAAAGAGGTGTATTTTGGGGGTCCCTTAAAGACCCAAGCATTTTGAAGCAAAAGCATAAGAATAGTGGGGAGCCTGTAAGACACAAAAAAAAGGGGAGAATAGCTGTGGTTCTATTTTTAGACCCACCCCCTATGGTAGAGTAGAACACCTCTCCTTTAAAAGGGCAACTTGCTCCAAGAGTTTTGAAGGGAGAGGCCCTGGACTGTGCAACATTATCCTTTCAGCCTCACTAATTAGGTAAGTGATTCTCAAGATAGACAAGGGGCTGTATAGAGAGGTTGGATATGTTTGGTCATGGATATCCCTTCACTGGGAAGATGTCAACAAAAGATCACTGCCACCAATTCATAGCCATCAGGAATACCCAGTCCCTAGTGTGCTGAAGGGAGAGACTTTATGTGAGTGAACCACTCAAGTAAAGCAGCCCAAGTATTCTAGGGTTACAGCTCAAGTCTAGAAAACACAGCTGATAGTGTGCATCACTGATACACAGGGTAGCTGGCTTATACAGAGAGAAGTTCTGGCTCCTAGTCCCTGATTGGCTCATTTCTATGCAAATGAGTACTCCAAAACCATGAAGTTTGATTGGTCCTGATTGGTTGGCTCCATGCATTCTGATTGGTTGTTGTGGAGCCACTGTGATTTGTTGATAAAGATGCAAATGAGTATATAACTGCACAGCTCTGGTTGGACAGGGAAAGACTCAGACCCATTGATAGAAATACCATTCCAGGAGCTTCTTTATAAGGGTCCGCTTATCAGGTAGGACCACAGTGCAGGCTTGGA
>NW_005358196.1:112671-126581 GCF_000412655.1 Myotis brandtii
GCTTGTGATGCCTCTAAACAGTGGCTGCTAGACTCTGGCTATGAATTGGGGCCTTACTAACTAGTTTTTCTTAGCAGATATATCCTTTCTCAGGGTTGAGAATTCTTCAGGAAAAAAAAACCCACCAATGTATGGTTCAACTAACTAGGTTACTACCTACTAAATGTAGTATTTTCATACTGAATCCCTGAAATAATTCTTGAGATTTCTTAAATGACATTTTTGGTGTATGTACCTAAATCATTTAGTCACATGATTATAGACAGTCTTCTAGATATCTGCAACACATAACTAACTACTTAGCATGGCCTGTGTGCCCTGACACATTCACCCTCCTATTTCCAAGACCCCTAGCTTACCTCCTTCAGTCTGTGTACTGATAGTACTCCCTTACTCTCTCTATGAAACAAACAAAATTCCTGACAACGGGGACTTGCTTTGTTCCACCAAACTGGGCAGATTATCACAATGGCCTGGGCCCAAGCTTTGTGGACCTAAAGAGCTAAAGTGTTTTGCTTTCAGCTAAAGTTCGGGGGCGGGGGCAGGGGGTTTGCAGAGGCATTTTCAGTCCTAGCGACATATTTGCCATAGAAACCTGACTGTGCAACCATGATGTATTTTTTAAAAGAGACAGGCATGACCTGGTGAGAGCAGGTCCTCCCTGCAGGTGTTTGGGACTCAGCTGAAGTTGTAGATGTCCGCAGTGGGGGCTGAGTGGCCCTGGGATGTAGGGATACAAAGTGGGTCCAGATCCAAGTCACCTCTTTCCCATTTTGGGATTCAGTGCAAACAGTGGTATCATAGGTAAAACCATTGTGGTCTCAGCCATTACCAGTGAGTGTGGTGTCCTGCCCCAGGGGTGTCCTGCAACTACTTTCTTTCTAAAGCAGTGGTTCTCAACCTTCTGGCCCTTTAAATACAGTTCCTCATGTTGTGACCCAACCATAAAATTATTTTCGTTGCTACTTCATAACTGTAATGTTGCTACTGTTATGAATCATAATGTAAATATCTGATATGCTGCAGGATGATAGGCGACCCCTGTGAAAGGGTTGTTCGACCAAAGGGGTCGCGACCCACAAGTTGAGAACCGCTGTCAGGGGTGGGGGAGGTAAGACCAGTAAGGTCTCTCTCTGAGCCCCAGCGCCCCCCTCTGTGAACCCGGGATAAGAATGTTTAACCCACAGGGTGGCTGTGAACGTGGAGTGATGACACATGAGTAAGCCCTCGGCCCTGTGGTTATTGGGGGATCATGATGCCTGTATGAATCCAGGCCACTCCTTACTCCTTTCCAACTGTGTTGTTAGGGGATAGAGGAGGGAAGGAGAAAGGGCTCTGTGAGCAGCCCGTTATCACATCTGGTTGTTAGGACCACCACCCACTTGTGTTAGTGTCAGTGTCACCAACCCAGTGCCTCGCCTGGTGGGGGCACTTAGTTACACCACGAAAGCATGGTGATGCTGGATCTGTCTCTCCCCACATGAGCAGCCCCTCATGCCGGCGGCCCAGCTCCTCTCAGGTGTCTGACGGAGGCAGGTTCTGAAGATCTGTGTCCAGGTGGCTGCTGAGGCTTCTGCTCCAGGTTCCAGGACAGTGGTCCTCAGGAGACCCTGACACTTCACATCCGCAGTGGGACAGGACACCTGGCTCCACTGAGTTCATAGACCCGATAAAAGCATGTAGTGGGATCGCTCCTGTGAGGGTCACACACCAGCCTCAAAGTAGAGAAGCTGCTTTGATCTCATCCTGGGAGAAGAGGTTGAGCAGGTGGAATTTTAGTCCATTGGCAGCTATGTGCTTATCAGTAGCCCTGAGGCCCATCTTAGAGAAGCCTTCTTTGTCTAAAAGCAACAAAGTGTCCAGCTTGAGGAAGGACCTAGATATGTATCATGGTTGGGCAATACATCCTTCCTATAAATAAAAGGCTAATATGCAAATTGTCCCCATGGTCAGGAGTTTGACAGACTGGGGGTTAGATGCGCACTGACCACCAGGGGGCAGCACGGAACATGGCAAGCATCAGCTACGCGACACTGGCAGCAGGTGGCAGTGGAGGTGCTGCCAGCCATGATGGGCCCTGATGAGAGCAGGACTGCGGCAGGATGGTGGAGCAGGCGAGCAGATGGTGCCAGGCCAAGGCAGGTGCGAGTGGGGGCCCTGATCACTGGCCAGGTCTAGGGACCCTACCACTGCACAAATTTCATGGACTGGGCCTCTAGTATACATAAATTTTGGCTGTATAAATAGTAATCAGTTATTCCCATCTGTACTATCAGATGGTTATTGAAAATGTTTTCTTTACAAGGTATTGTGAGATTATAATATGGATTCTTTCCAGGTAGCCAGGTTTTCATCCATTCTATAGTGAAATTGTGTAGAAACAGGGAATTTTACTGTTAGTTAAAAAAAGACTTATCATTTAAAAAAATAACAGTTCTAAAGTTTGTCCTGTTATAACATACAGCCATGTTCTGTAAAAAATAAAGCACATAATATTCTTAAATATTACTGATTTTTTGCTTGGTGGTAACATTTTCAGTTCTGTACTTAAGATGGAAATGTGCATTAACTTTTCCTAAATATTTAGATATATTTCATTGCAAATGGTTATTTCTGTTATTGATATATGTATTGTGTATTAATTTTATAAGATATAGTATGAATCTGTTAATATATGACAAGAGCATGTTAGTGGGAATTGTCCAGATTCATGTAATCTCATCAGACTTAGAAAAATACAATTTAAATGCTCTATTGAGGTATGATTGGTATCCAAATACACTGCACATATTTAAAGTATTTGCTTTACCAAGTTGTGAGATATGTATACATTGTAAAACCATTACAGTCAAGGTTATGAACATAGCCATCACCACCAAAACCTTTTTCCTGCCCCTTTGTTGTAATCTTCTTATTTAACTAAATCCAGCCTCTCTGTCTCTCCCACCCTCCCTGTTTTCACACAACCACTGATCTGGCACAGTAGATGAATTTTCATTTCCTATAATTTCATATAAATGGAATAATACAGAATGTTTTCTTTGCCTGTCTGGCTTCTTACATTCAACCTACTTACTTTTAGATTTATGCATGTTGTTGCATGATTGAATATTTCCTTTTGATGGCTGAGTAGTATTGCATTAGATGGATATGCCATGCTCTGTTTTACCATCCAGCTTTGGATGGGTGGTTGAGTTGTTTTCAGTTTGAGGCTCTTAAGTAAAGGTGGCTATAAACATTTGCATCATGTCGTTGCATGGATGTATTCTTTCTTTCTCTCGGGTAAATACTAGGAGTGCAATAGCTGGATCCTAAAGTAGATGTAAGATTAACATTGTTAAGATGCTGACATTTTCATTCTCTCCAGCAGTGTATGAGAGTTCTATCTTCCACAACCTTGCCCATGCTTGGTGTGTTCAATCTTTTTAATTTTAGTAATTCTCACGGAGGTGTAGTGGTGTCTCATTGTCGTTTTCATTTACATTTTCCGAATGAGTAAGGATGTTGAGCATCTCTTCATGTGATTACTTACTATTTGTATATTCTTGGTAAAGAGTCTGTTAAAATCATCTGCCCATTTATTTAGTGAAGTGTCTGGTGGTTTCTTATTGCCTTTGGGGAAATTTTCTGTATTTTGGATACAAGCCTTTTGTCAGATATATGATGTGCAAATATTTTTCCCAGTCTTTGGCTGATCTTTCCATTCTCTTAACAGTGTCTTTTGAAGAGAAGGTTTTAATTTTGAGGAAGTCCTATTTATGTATATATTCCTATATAGTTGAGATTTTGCTTTGTTGCCATATATAAGAAAGACATAACTTACTTAACCCAAGAGCACAAAAATTTTCTCCAAGAAATTTCATAGCCTTAAATTTTATATTTAGGACTAAGATCCATTTTGAGTTGTATTTTCTATATGGTGCATTTATGAATCAGAGTTAATTTATTTGTATATGGATATCCACTGTTCAGCACCATTTGCTGAAAAGATTAGACCTTCCACACTGAATTGGCTTTTTTGAAACTGGTTTTGATCTATGTAAACATCAGATATTCATGTAAATTTGGGTCTATTTTTTGTAAAATGTTAATAATAATTATTTTAATTTTGGGAGGTGACACTGGTTAATAAAATTATATAGGTCTCAGGTGTACAATTCTGTAATACATCATCTGTATATTGTATTGTGTGTTCACCACCCCAAGTCAAGTCTCCTTCCATTACCATTTACCCCAACTTTACCCTCCCCTACCTTCCCCCACTCCCTTTCCCTCTGGTAATCATCATACTTTTGTCTAGGTCTATGAGTTTTTCTGTGTATTTTTTAAAAAATCCCTTCACCTTTTTCACCCAGTCCCTCAACCCCCTTCAGTCTGAGAGCTGTTAGTCTGTTCTCTGTATCTACAAGTTTGTTTCTATTTTGTTCATTAGGTTCCACATGTAAGTGAAATCATATGGTACTTGTCCTTTTCTGACTGGCTTATTTCACAGCATATTTCTTATCTCTTTATTCTGTTCCTTTGATCTTGTCTACCTTGATGCCAATATTATACTGTCTTGATTATTGAAGGTTTAAAATGAGTTGATATCAGGTAGTATTCATCCTTCAGCTCTGTACTTTTCAAAATTGTTTTCATAGTCTAGGGTCTTATTGTTTTCACGTGAATTTTAGAATTACCCTGTAAATTTTCTTTTTTTAAATGTCTGTGGAATTTTTATTGGGATTGAACTGAAACTGTAGATCAGTTTGAGCAGAACTGAAATCTTCACAATACTGTCTTCTGGACCATGTACATGAGATATCTCTCCACTAATTAGGTCTTCTTTGATGTCTCTCAGCAATTATTTGTAATGTTCTGTGTACAGACATTCCACATCTGTGGGCAGATTATTTCTAAGTATTCCATACTTTTTTAAGCTACTGTAACTGCCATTATTTTTATGACAATTGCTAATGTTTATATTTTCCCTGAATTGTCAGCAGCCAAATGTATAACAATAGATGTTGAGGAATCTTTTTGTTTGAAAGCACAGGCTACTCTGGGATAGAACAGATAATTGATGCATAACATGCATTTGCATGTATTTCTCAATCAGCTTTTATCTGTTATTGATGATCTATTGAAACTAGGGAGAAAAATGTCCAGATACAATTCTACAGGACATCTGCAGAAAAGCCTGTCACTGAAAGAATATGGTTTATAGCTTTCAAATGTATATATGTAGATAGAATTAAGTCTGTTGAATTGTGAGGCTTTTGTTTCTTTGTTTTTTTAACCTCACAGTAAATCTACCCTAATGAATTCCTGAGTATCTGGTTGCTGAGAGAGACAGAAAGGGGAAGAGCATTATATATGTGTGATATGTTTGAATGTATTTGTATATACTGAAGCTGCCAGGATCACTTATTGTGAGGAATACTTGCGGTTAATTTCTGTGTGTTGTGTCAGTCCTGTTCTGTTCCAGCACATGTTAGGAACCAGATTTTTCCAGCTTTCCATGGCCAGCATGGTTACCATGGTGACTTAGTGCCTGTTGTGGGAGTTGGTACAGACTGAGCATCTGTTCAGGACTCTTACCTCAATCATTACTATGGTAGTTGTCAAGTGTTGCTTTTCTCTTTCTTTCTTTCTTTCTTTCATTCTTTCTTTCTTTCTTTCTTTCTTTCTTTCTTTCTTTCTTTCTTTCTTTCTTCCTTCCTTCCTTCCTTCCTTCCTTCCTTCCTTCCTTCCTTCCACCTCATCCAAGGATATTTTCCCATTGATTTTTAGAGAGAGTGGAAAGGAGGGGGAAAGAAAGAGAGAGAAAAACATTGATGTGAGAGAGACACATCGATTGGTTGCCTCCTGCACACACCCCAACCAGAAACAGGGATCAAGCCTGCAACGGAGGTACTTGCCCTTGACTGGAATTGAACCCAAGACCCTTCAGTCTGTCTGGGTTGATGCTCTATTCACTGAGCCAAACCTGGTAGGACAAGTGTTGCTTTTCTTATTGCTCATTCCTTCTAGATTTATTAGGTGGCTTCATCTTAGGATAGAGCTTTCCCTTCTCCCTTCTTATTCAACTAGTGGCCTGGTGCATGAAATTCTTGCATGGGGGGGATTCCCTCAGCCTAGCTTGCACCCTCTCCAATTGGGGACCCCCTGTGGGATTGGGCCTAAACCGGCAGTTGGACATCCCTCTTTCAATCTGGGGCTGCTGGCTCCTAACTGTTCACCTGCCTGCCTGCCTGATCGCCCCTAATTGCCTCTGCCTGCCTTCCTGATTGCTCCTAACCCCTCTGCCTGCCTGCCTGATTGCCCCTAACTGCCCTCACCTGCCGGCCTGATCTTGCCCTTAATGGCCCTCCGCTGCCAGCCTGACCTCACCCCTAACTGCTCTCCCCTGCTGGCCTGATCGCCCCTAACTGCCCGGGTTCTGATTGGTCGGTTTCTATGCCAGTTGGTGTCTCTGGGCCTATCTCCAGGCCTGATCAGAGAGGCAGGGCTGATCAGCAGGCCCCATGGCTGCTGGCAAGGCCCAGAGAAAAATAGAGGCAAGGGCTGATCAACAGCTGCCATGAAGGCTGTGGATCAGACCCTGCTTCTCTCTCCAGGCCTCTCTCTGGGCCTGATCCGCAGCCCCCTTGGCAGTCAGCAGCGACCCAGCACTGACTACAGGACTGACTTTTGGTGTTCAGTAGTCCATTCTGTCGTTTTGGATGTTATGGACCCTGGCTCTTTATATATATGAAATTTATGTATTTATTCAAGTTTTATTTGTATCACTGTGACTCATAGATTCCTATTATGGTCAAAGAGTTATACTTTGTTATTATTATTATAGATTTTGATGCTCCAGTTGTCCCAGAATTAGCCAGTATAAGGTCCTTCAAGATGGCCTTTATGTCTATTGGACATTTCCCTAGACGTCTTTGAGCAAGTACTTTGCTCTGTGAGCTCATCTCACCATCTGTCAAAAGGAAGTAATGAGGCCCACTTCAGAGCATCACTTTCAGAAATTGAACAGAAAAGGTGTGAAAACAACAACCTACAATGTGTGGCATCTAGTGTGCCCTCACCAAATTTTATTTCTCCATTCCTACTTTGCCACCTTTATTCTGTCAGTGTGATGCCCCTGGCATTAGCATGATAACATGACTGCCAGAGAGAACACTGGGACATGTAACAGCAAGCAGGGATGAGCCCACTTTCCACGATGTGTGAGCTTCAGTGCCACTGCTGTGAGGGGTGTGATCAGCTGGGGAAGAGGCAAGACGTCATTGCACAGCCTCCAGTGAACTGAGTGGGAACAGGCAAGTACATCCTCACCCCTTTCCCTGCATTTCATGCGCTTTCCCGTCCTCTCATGTTCCTTTCTGTCCATGTTCTGTCTTATCCCCTGACTCTCCCTTCTAGTGAAACCTCAGGAAAGGGTGTGGACTCTGAGCCCCAGAAACAGGAGCTGATGGAGAAGGACCAAGTGCTTTGTCGAGTGTGCTAGACAGGCCCCTGGAGCGAGAGTGAGGATTCCCATGATTGTGACCCTTCAGGTAAGTCAACACCCTTTCCTCCAGTGTCTTCTATTCAACAGGATAGCAATACCCAATGCTGCAGGAACATTGTGGAGTTTAGGTCTGATCCAGGTAGGAAAGCGAGCTGTGGTTTTAGGAGCGGGGAAGGACCAGTGCACTTTTAAAAAATATATATTTTTTATTGACTTCAGAGAGGAAGGAAGAGGGAGAGATAGAAACATCAATGATGAGAGAGAATTATTGATCAGCTGCCTCCTGCATGCCCCCTACCCAGGATCTAGCCTGCAACCCAGGCATGTGCCCTTGTCTGGAATTGAACCGGGAACCCTTCAGTCCATAGACTGACACTCTATTCACTGAGCCAAACCGGCTTGGGCAACCAGTGTACTTGTGAGTAATTACATTAACGTAGACACGCCTCCCGCATACCATAGAACTTTGCATTAAATTAATGTTGCATAAATGTCAGCTATTTAGGTCAGGGTTTCCCTAAGTGTGGCCTCAGACCCCTTCATTGAAACTGTCAGGGGGGCTTGTTAAAATAGCAGATTCTGGGCCCACCTCTGGTCTGCTGTATCCAGAACAGGGTGGTGGGGCCTGAGGTGTGCACACTTTGAGCAGTTTCTCCTGTTGGCTGTGCTACTCATCCAAGTGTGAAAAGCACAAAGCACTGCTGTGGAATTGCAGCAAGTTGTTCTTAAATTTTTGAATCTTTTAGTGTGTAATGTTGGTGCTGATTTGTCCTGCATCTTAGCTTTAAATATATGTGTCTGCTCTCAGTGGGTCAGAGAGGTGGCAATTCTTCCTCTTCGGTAGTATTAGCCAGTGTTTCATATGTGAGGGACTGCACTCGTTTCCCAAGGCTGCCATAACAAGCACCCGGAGCTGGGCGCCTTAAGCATAGAAATGTGCTGTCTCCCAGGACTGGAGGCTAGAAGTCTGAAGTCAAGGTGTTGCCAGGGCCATGCGCCCTTTGAAGCCTGTCCGGGGATCTCTCTGTGCTGCTTGCCGGCTTCTGGTGGTTTGCTGACAATCTCTGCATTTCTCACTTGCAGCTCTGTAGCTCCATCCTCTGCCTGTCGTCACATGGCTTTATCCCTGTTGTTCTGCCTTCTCATGGCTGTCTTCTTATAAGGACACCAGTCACATGGGTTCAGGGGCCCTCCCTACTCCAGCATGACCTCATCATAACTAATCACTTCTCCCACAACTATAGTTCCCAGTAAAGGCACGCTCTGAGCTACTGGGGCTAAGATTTCAATGTAAACTCATACCAGCTGCTGAACTAGTTGCTGAAGACAAAACACAGTGAACAAGACAGTGCAGTGTCCCTGGGGGATGGGGGTTATTTTAGTTTGGGAAAACTGGCAATGAGCATGGAAACAAATGAACAAGCAGGTCAATCTTATATGGGGGGATGAGTGCTTTGAAGAAAATAACATTTCTTGAGTAGACAATGATCAGGACTGTGATTATTATAGATGGGGTTGTCAGTGGTTCTCTTTCTCAGGAAGTGACACTGGAGCTGACTACTGAATGACAAGCTTTACTAAAGTCACATGAAAACATTTTGTAAAACTATAAAAACTGTAAGAATCGGAACTTGAAACCAGACAACAAATGGGTCCAGGCTCTCCCTGTCACTTCCTGAGCCAATTATGTAGAGACAGGGTTGAATCACATATGAGCATTTATTCCAATAGCTGGCAGTATGGGAGAGCAGCAGGTCATCCACAAAAATCTGCTCTGCTCTCCCCTCCCCATAAGCCAGCTGCTTATATTGGGTAGAAGGACAAAGATTACTTGGGGAAGTAGGCAAACGGCATAGAATGGGTAAAATGGTTACAGATTACAGGCATTGCGGCTGGGGATTGCAAAGGGTGGGTGCCCCCTGGACTCCAATGTTTGTTTCAGCTACAAGGTTGTTAATCTCCTCATGATGATAGGCAGTTATCAGAAATGGTGAATGGACTGTATTTCCAGGTTAACGCCCATGTCCAGGGGCGTACAACTCTCAGCCAGGTTAGAATGTGCTTTCTCTAATCAGAACAGAACAATCATGGTTAACAGAGCATGAGTAATATTTCTACCCCTAACAAACTTACATATATTCATAAAAATTTTACATTTATTGATCTTTTTCTGTATGCCTCACACTGTTCTAAATGTTTTCATGAATTAGTTCAACTAATTCTCAAAACAAAAACCTGTTAACCTAAAGATGAAAGGCCAAAGTGAGAAATTTGTTTGAGATCCAATAGAATAGCTCTTGTGGGGGTTCAGAATGAGTCACCACAAGATGTGCCGCAATGGTATGCAGATTGTTTTTGACTAAAGGCAATAAAGGCTTCAGGCTCACGAGAAACTTTTTCCTGTCCCTTTAACTACCTAAAAGAACTTGAATTAGATGCCTTGTTCATAATAAGAGATTACTGGCCATGACGGTTTTTGACCTACCTTTATGGCAGGGAAAACTTCTATTTACTAAACATCTCTTCTTCTTATCATCCTGCAATGACCCTTTGAAGCCCCCCAGGTGAATTACCTCACCCCTAACTCAAGATGCATTATATCCCTCAATTCCCCTCTCTAGCTCTGATTTCTCCTGCATGTGGAGTCACTGGCTCTCTCATGTGTGTGAGGTTCCTACACATATGTATGTATTAAATTTGCTTATTGTCTCTTGCCACTATGTTTCATGTCAATTTGGATGTTAGACCAGCCTTGGGGAGTAGAGGAAATTATGTTCCTCCTCACACTCTCCAGGAAGCACTTATTCAGGCAGAAACTCAAATCATGTTCTGATTAGGAGGTGAAGGTAAGGGGTGTTTTATGAGAAAGAGAAGAGAAAGAATTACATGTGTCAGTGTAAAAAAATGTGCAAACCTGTAGAGAATTATAATAAGAGTTTACTTGAGCCAACTGATGACATGCTAGGGAGCAAGATGTAAAATGCAATGAAGAATGACAGTTTTGCAGTTTAAAAATATTTTTATTGATTTCAGAGAGGAAAGAAAGGGAGAGAGATAGAAACATCAATGATGAGAGAGAATCATTGATCAGCTGCCTCCTGCATGCCCCCCACTGGGGATCGAGCCCACAACCAGGGCATGTGCCCTGACCAGGAATAGAACAGTGACTTCCTGGTTCATAGGTGGATGCTCAACCACTGAGCAACACTGGCTGGGCTGTATTATATTTCTAAGAGAATATACATCATCATCTTCCCTCCAGGGTTGCCCTTCTATTGTCTTATAGGTAAGAATTTTTAAACATTCCTTCTTCCCATTATTTCCATTCGGCTGCAAAATCAATATCTACCTGTCCTTTACCCTTTAAGTCAAATTCCAGAAAGAGTTTTCTACATTCTCTGTTAACATTCTTCACTTTCCAATGACTCCTTATCTCAGTGCACCCTAAATCCAATATTATCTCAACGTTAATTATGTATTCTCAGACCATATTTCCAAATAAGGTCACATTCAGATGTATAGGTGTTTAAGGCTTGTGCCTATCTTGTTGAGAGACATAATTCAACCTACTACAGTGATATAAGCATGTTAAAAAAAACTAAAATATGATCTTATCTCTTATACATAAATATATGAATATATCCATACAAACAAATATAAAAATTCCTGCATAAGAAAACTTCTGGGAGAATATAATGCACATGAAAACATTATTAGGGCTTATCTTACGGTGCTATGTTTGAGGTATTATTATCTCCTTTTCTATGTTTTGTATTTTTACCCATAATAAACACTTATTGCTCTTGTAAATACACAAAATAATAAAATCACTGAGAGAGAGAAGCAATTTCTACTTCACCCCCAGGAAAACTGTTAATCCTATATAATAAAAAGCTAATATGCAAATCAACTGAACAATGGAACGACTGGTCGCTATGACACACACTGACCACCAGGGGACAGATGCTCAATGCAAGAGCTGCCCCCTGGTGGTCAGTGCACTCCCACAGGGGGAGCGCTGCTCAGCCAGAAGCCGGACTCATGGCTGGTGAATGCAGCAGTGGGGGCGGAAGCCTCTCCCACCTCCATGGCAGGCGGACATACCCTGAGGGCTCCCGGACTGCGGTGGTGCAGAACATGGCGGGCATTGGCAATGCGGTGCTGGCAGCAGGCAGCAGTGGAGGTGCTGCTGGCCCTGATGGGCCCTGATGTGAGTGGGACTGGGGCGGGATGGTGGAGCAGGTGAGCGTGCGGCGCCAGGCCAAGGAGGGTCTGAGTGGGGCCCGATTGCCCTGCTGATTGCCCCTCAGATGACGACCAGTGCGGCAGCGGGAGGGCAAGGCTGACGCCCGGCTCCCAGGCGCTGAGGAAGCTGTCCCCAAATGGGAAAAACCTGCTCTCTCTAATGGGAAGAATCTAGTTCAGTTTCTGAGTTTCTTTGTCTACCAGTTTATATATGCTGGTAGCTCTTTGTCCATCTCACTTTCTAATTAGACCCTTCCTTAGTTTATGTCCACCGTGCAATTAAGATTGGTCACTCTCCTGCAGAATATCAGTTTCAAAGTTCAAACCCCACCAGGTGCCCCCCTCTTCCTTTTCCCCTTAACTTGTAACATTCCTCTATCCTCTGTCTTCCTCTCCCACAGACCCCATTTTTTTTTGATACTGCCTTTCCTGTCTCTAAAATTCCTTTCAATTTCAAGGGGAAATGAAGTAGATTTTTAAAAACTGGGTTGATTCTCCCTCCCTCTCTCTCTCTCTCCCTCTCTCTCTCTCTCTCTCTCTCTCTCTCTGTGTGTGTGTGTGTGTGTGTGTGTGTGTGTGTGTGTTACTATGTTCCCTCTAGCTTTATCACCTGAAAAACACATACACAGTTACAATTTTACTCTCACTTTGAACAGGAGCTGGACTTCCAATCTGAAGGTTAGATATGCCAGAAAATGTGCTTTTATATCCTAAACAAGTGGTGGGTACAGAAGGATGGTTAAGTGAAAATCCAGAAAGCGCTGGCTATACCCACAAAGTCAACCTCCCAACCTCCATCACTCCCTCTGGCCTTACTCAGCCCCTGGTCTGATTCTCAGAGCTGCAATCCTGAACCAGGCCACCAGGTGGCATCACATCTATCAATATTTATTCTTTTTTACTGAAGAGGAGTACATTTGGAAAGAGTAAGAATATTATGAAAAGTTTTGTTTACTAAGATGCCAATTCTCTTTGAAAGATTCATATGTATATTAAAGCAGTTCCCTCTGCCATTGACCCCAAATTTACATCTCTTTCATTGATTCATCTCTTCCCGCATCAGTGCCGGTGTATGTACAGCGTGGACTGTACAAGACAGTCCTTACCAGAAAGCAGGCCTTTCACCTTCCATTATTACCCCACCCCATACAGGCTGCCGTGTCCTTCTCTTCCACACATTCTTCCTGTCATCCCCGTCCAGGACACTATGGACACAGCTGCCCAGACCCCACTCTATGCCCCATGCTCTCAGTCACCTCTTACCCCCTGCCCCCTTGCCCCCCATCACTGCTACCTGGTGTTTCATCAGGTGCAAGTCCTAGGCTGTATGTTTTTACAGTCTTCTTTTACACCTTCATTATTTTTCATTCAGAATTAGAGTCATTCTATGCATAGATTTATAGGCTGAATTTTAAGGGAGAGTATTATATTTTTCGCTCTAAACTTACTTGTGGAGGAATTTGAAAGTGGTGGTACTTGGTGCCACCTGCTGACAGAAGTCTGAACTGCAGCTTGAACATCAAGAAACCTGAAGGTGTGAAGGAGAGAGAGAGGAAGTGCCTGTGACCCAAACCCACCAGTCAGAGCTTTCTGGAAATCTGGGTGGAAGAGGGGGATTGCTTGAGTACAGCTATACTGATGGCCTGTTTCTGGAAATGTCATATAAATGGAAGCATGCAATACGTGGTCTTTTGAATATTCACCTTTCAAGAGCATAATGTTTTCAAGGTTCATCCTGTTATAGCATGTAGCAGTACTTCATTCCTTTTTATTGCCCAATGATGTAGACATTTTGTTTATCCATTCATTAGTTTGTGGACATTTGATTGCTGTCACATTTGGTTATTATGAATGTTGATGCTAGGTACATTCCTATACTAGTTTCTATTTAGACATGTTTTCATTTCTCTGGGCTTTGTACCTGGGAGTGGAATTGCTGGGTCATATGTTAAGTCTCTGTTGTTGTTGTTTTTTAACATATATTTGTATTGATTTCAGAGAGGAAGTATACTAGTTATTTAGACATGTTTTCATTTCTCTGGGCTTTGTACCTGGGAGTGGAATTGCTGGGTCATATGTTAAGTCTCTGTTGTTGTTGTTGTTTAACATATATTTGTATTGATTTCAGAGAGGAAGGGAGAGGGAGAGAGAGATAGAAACATCAAAGATGAGAGGG
>NW_005358196.1:126980-133293 GCF_000412655.1 Myotis brandtii
GCCCCCTGTCACACACAGAGCCACAGGGCGATCAGGGGGTTTGGGCGCTGCCCCCTGTCATGCTGATCCCGGTGCCGGGAGCCTCGCTGCTCCGCTGATCCCGGTGCTGGGAGGCATATTACCCTTTTACTATATAGAATAGAGGCCTGGTGCACGGGTGGGGGCCGGCTGGTTTGCCCTGAAGGGTGTCCTGGATCAGGGTGGGGGTCCCCACTGGGGTGCCTGGCCAGTCTGGCTGAGGGGCTGAGGGCCGTTTTCAGGCTGGCAGGTGACTGAAGCTCCCAACTGTCCCCCCTTTTTTTTTCTATTCTGGGCCAGCTTTAGCTCTGAGGCCTCGCTCCTGAAAGCAGGTTTCTGGCCTTTACCTTCTGTATTTGATACAATGTTGTGGTCCTGCTGGCTGAAACCCGGCTGACTGAAAGCCAGTTTCTAGGGTTTTGTTTAGCTTGTATATTTGCAACATAGTTGCTTAGAGTTGCAGCTGAGAGGCCGACAAGTCAGGCGAGGAACGTTGGAGTTCGCCATCACTGGAGCAAGCAAGCCTCCCTGTTCACTTCAGTGCATGGCTGCCGGCCGCCATCTTGGCTGACAGTTAATTTGCATAAGGATATGCTGATTAGCCAATGGAAACGGTAGCGGTCGTACGCTAATTACCATGTTTCTCTTTTATTAGTGTAGATATAGCACATTAGCCCTACCTGATTTGGCTCAGTGGATAGAGCCTTGGCCCATGGATTGAAGGGTCTCAGGTTCGATTCCAGTAAGAGCACATATATTGGTTGCAAGCTCAATCCCTGGCCCTGGTCATGGTGTGTGCAGGAGGCAACCAATCAATGTGTGTCACTCACATGGATGTTTCTGTCCCTGCCCCTCCCTTCCACTCTCTTTAAAAATCAATGGAAATATATCCTAGGGTGAGAATTAACCAAACAAAAAAATAAATAAGTATAGCATGTTATACAATGCTTTTTTTTAACTTGTTTTTACATTTATTTTTATATTTTTACTTATTAGTATTTTCCCTGTACAGTGATTGAAATTTATTTTATTTTATTCTTTTCCATTGCCATTTATTCCCTCTATGTCCTCTTCCACCTACACCCCCCCAGCCCTGTCCTGCAATCACCTCACTGCAAGACAATGCTTTTGTTTATTTTTATTTTGAACAAATATTTGAGTGCCTATAGATGCCAGGCATTGTTCCAAGCATGTGGGATACATCAGTGAGCAAAGTAAACAAAGATCCCTGCCTACAACAGATGAACACAACAGTGCCTTTAGCAGAATGAACACAGTAGTGCCTTGCTTCAATTGAATGTCAGATCTCTTAACTCAGAGTCACAGGGAATAGGGTTTCAAAAGGGTTCCTCTACTCCAAGCATGTCAAACTCAAAGACTAACACAGGCCAAATAAACAAGGTTTAAGATTATGTGATGTGGGCCACAAAAAACAAAAGCTTCAATTTTCATAGAAACATAGTAATAGAAAAGGCTGAAATAAATGAGTCATCTTATCTAATAAAGAGAGAATATGCAAATTGACCATCATGCTATAATGGTCAAGATGGCTGTGCCCACAGCAGAGGCCGAGGTCTCATAATGAGCCTTAAGGAGCAATCAGCAGGGACCTGAGGCTGCATTGTGCTGGGCTGGGGCAGGGGACCTGAGGCTCCACCTCCCACCTGGCAGGGCTTGACAGGGGACCTCAGGCCGTGACCCCAACCCCAGCACCAGGCTGGAGGACCTAAGGCCGCACTCCCTGCACTGGCGCAGAGCCGGGGGACCTGAGGCTGTGCCCCCTGCCATGTGGGACTTGACAGGGACCCTGAGGCTGAACCCCCACCTGGGGGGGCTTGACAAGGGTGGGGCCGGCTGAGTCTGGATATCACCCAATGGGGGTGGGGCAGGCTGGGTCTGGGTCTCGCGCGATTTGGACGCGCTGTGGGTGTGTGGGGACTTGACTCTGGATCTCACAGCATGCCCTAGACTCTGACAGGAGGAAGATTTTCATATACATTTTACTAATTTTCTTTCATCTCTGACACTTCTGTTATAGAGAAAGGGCAAGTAGCAATATTAAAATATTTCCTCTAATAAATCCCCTTTTAATGTGCACAAATTTCATGCACCGGTCCACTAGTCCTATATAATAAAAGGCTAATATGCAAACAGACCAAATGGTGGAACAACCGAAAAACCGGTCACTATGACGTGCGCTGAGCACCAGGGGTCATGCACGGAACATGGCGGGCATCGGCCCAGGTGGGATAGTGGAGCAGTTGAGCAGGGGCACCAAACCAAGGTGGGGCACCAGTTGCTGTCATCGGGGTGAACCTCGGGTGGTTACTGAAAATTCTTTGTTCCCCCGCACCGCGGTCCCCACTGGCACTTGCATCTGTTGCCGGTGCTGGCCCCAGTTGAATCCACTGTCAGAACCCGGTGCCTGCCCCGATCTCTCAGCGCCATCAGCGGGTGCAAGTGGTGACTGCCAGCGCCTATCACGCCTCAGGGCTTCTCCACCTCCTCCTGCTCCTGAGGGGAGATCAGGGCTGGCAGCCGCCTCTCGCACCTGCTGCCTGCAATGGCCCCCTGCTCGCACCTGCTGACAGTGCTGGAGCCGCTGCTCACACCCACTGCCAGCGCCGGCCCCCACTCACACCCACAGTTGGTGCTGGAGCCACTGCTTGTACCCATGGACAGTGCCCGGCACCGGTCCCGATTGCTTGCTGCCATCAGCAGCAGCTGCTGGCCCTGATCTCCCTTGAGGGTTTCTCTACCTCCCCCTGCTCCAGAGGGGCAGTAGGGGCAGCAGCTGCTGCTTGCACCTGGTTCGCACCTGCTGATGGCACAGGCCCCAATAGCTCGATGCCTTAAGTGGATGTGAGCGGGGCCAGCACTGTCAGCACATGGGAGCAGCAGGGCGGGAGCAGGGCTGCCAGCAGACATGGGACCAGAGGCTGTGGCAGGAGGGGCCGGGCAGAGGATGGGCCAAGACCCGCCCCTGAACCTACTGCAGCCTTGCAGCCCACACTTCCTTTCAAGGTGCACAAATTTGTGCACTGGCCCCCTAGTCCTTAACATAAAACAATAGAACATTTTAATAAAAATTAATAGTTTTTATTTACCATTAACTTACAAGACACAGAATAACTGCACAAATTAATAAGCGTAACACAAATAAACCTATTTTCCTTGTTCTTCAAAGGCAGGGACTTCTCTACAGTCAGCTGCTCTCTGCCTAGAAGAGCACACTTTCCATTCCAACCTAAGACTGTTTCCAACTGAAACACTGAAAACACTCCCCAAAAGAGAGTGAGGATGTCCTGTCTAGGCTAACTGGAGTAGAGCTATCTTGGCAAAAGCAGAGTGGACCAGAGAAGAGCTGAGCAGAGCAGACCTGTCTATCACTGGGCTGGGCTGCCTTATCCAAGGGCTGCCTCCCAGCCATGCTCTATCACAGTTGAGCTGTCTGCTGTGAATAAAGTCTCCCTTCACCCCAAATTGGAGAGTCCTGGTGCCATTCAATTGGTGCCAGTGACAATCTGTTAACATTTATGTATTCAAACATGTATTATATGGGTATGGATTCATGTATACTTATTGTGTAGTCGGGTTGTTTTTTAACTCAAAGTAAAGTCCTGCATGAAACTTACCGAGCAATAATTTTGATTTGTCAACCAATGGTCCTTAGCACCAATGAAATCCCCAGTTTGGGGATGCAGTGAAAAGGAAACTTTATTCTGTATAAACAGCTTAAAGGTGATATAGATGCCCATGAGAAGAGCTGGCTGTGGAACAGCGCAATAGTGCAACAGCTCAATTGTGAAGTAGCAAAGCTTGAAAGAGCATGGTGTGAGGAGGCAGTAAAGCAAGGTGGCCCACTTGTAGGGAGGGCGGCATCCAGCTCCAGGCAGAAGACTTCAGTGTTTCAGTTTCAGCAGGGAAGTCTTCAGTGGAAAAAAACTGTGCTCACCAAGACACCTGGGAGCTCATTTATATAGATAGAAATCTCCATCCCTGAGTCATGATTGGTCTGCTCTCATATAAGGACACCAAATCCTCACAGTTTGATTGGTCCAAAAACCACTGTCCTGATGGGTCATAACAGACCAAATCTGATTGGTCAGTGAAAATGATGGGGGGGTGGGAGGATAGAGCTGTGCAGCTTGGATTGGACACGGGAAGCCTCGGTTCTATTGGTAGAAATACAATTCCTTCGTAAGGGCTGGCTCAGATGGCAGCAACACAGTGCAGACGAGGAGTTTAGCTCAGACTTCACCCTGAAGCAGTTTGCCTGAGAGGGACCTGTAGAAATGGCTACTAGACTCTTGCTTTTAAATTTGAGCCCAGTTAGCCACCAGGAGCCTTTCTTAGAAGGCATCTTCTAAGACTTTAGAGTTAACTTTAAGTCAGAAACATGTGAATGTTTTCTGTCACCACTATTATACTACGTAAATATAGCACATTAGCCAATGCTTTTTTAAAACCTGTTTTTACATGTACTTTTGTTTTTACTTCACTAGAATTTTCCTTATACGGTGATTGGAACATCCCCCCATATCACCACACTATTAGACAATGCCTTTAGACAACATATTGCCTAGATGTAAAGTCTGGCATGCAAATTAACGGAGCGCAATTTGATTTGTCAACCAAACGTCCTTTGTATCAATGTAATCCCCAATTTGGTGGTGCAGTGAAAAGGAAACTCTATTCTATGCAACCAGAATAAAGGTGATACAGCATGCCTATGAGAGGAGCACCGCGGCAATATGGCGGCAATATGGCGGCAATATGGCGGCAATATGGCGGCTCGGCAGTTCCCCTTCAGTGCTCCACATTCAGCAGCAAAGGAACTGGTAAAGGAGTATGCTCAGCAAGACAGCAGGGAGCTCACTTATATAGACAGAAGTCTCCACCCCTGAGCCGTGATTGGACCATTCTCATACAAATGATTACTTCAAATCCTTGCAGTTTGATTGGTCCCAAAAGCAGTGTCCTGATTGGTCAGAACATAGGCACTCTGATTGGTCAGTGAAAACGCTGATAGGGATAGAGCTGTGCAGCTTGGATTGGACAGGGAAAGCCTGGGTCCTATTGGTTGAAATACAATTCCAGGGCGCTGGTTCTGTGCTCAGCTGGGGCGGCCTGGCCCTCAATGAATGGCCGCCTGCAGCTGTCACTATGGCCCAGACCCTGCAGATGGAGATCCCGAACTTCGGCAACAGCATTCTGGAGTGCCTGAATGAGCAGCGGCTTCAGGGCCTGTACTGTGATGTGTCAGTGGTGGTCAAAGGCCATGCCTTCAAGGCCCACCGGGCCGTACTGGCTGCTAGCAGCTCCTACTTCCGGGACCTGTTCAACAGCAGCCGGAGCGCTGTGGTAGAGCTGCCGGCGGCTGTGCAGCCCCAGCAGGGGGCGTGGTGAGCGGGCCCAGCCGGTCCGAGCGGACCAGCCCTGGTACCTCGAGCGCCTATACTAGCGACAGCCCAGGCTCTTATCACAATGAGGAGGACGAGGAGGAGGAGGAGGATGCGGGCGAGGAGGGCACAGAAGAGCAATACCGGCAGATCTGCAACATGTACACTATGTATAGCATGATGAATGTCGGCCAAAGTGCTGAGAAGGTGGAGGCCCTCCCTGAGCAGGTGACCCCTGAATCTCGGAATCGCATCCGGGTGAGGCAAGACTTGGCGTCTCTCCTAGCCGAGCTCATCAACCAGATCGGTAACTGCTGCCACCCCAAGTTCTATGATGAGGGCGATCCCTCTGAGAAGCTAGAGCTGGTGACAGGCACCAATGTGTACATCACAAGGGCACAGCTCATGAACTGCCATGTCAGTGCAGGCACACAGCACAAGGTCCTGCTGTGGCGCCTCCTGGCCTCCTTCTTTGACCGGAACACACTGGCTAACAGCTGTGGCACTGGCATCCGCTCTTCCACCAATGACCCCAGACGCAAACCGCTGGACAGTCACGTCCTCCATGCTGTCAAGTACGACTGCCAGATCTTTGCTCCGAACTTCAAGGACAGGGAAACGAATGCCATTGCAGCCAACATGTGCACCAATGCCCGCCACGTCCTGCGGAAGAGCTGGGTTCCCAAGGGGAAGCCGCCTGAGGGTGATACCTAAACCACCTTCATCAGTGACATGGGCAAGCCGGAGCTGGACATGATGGGCGCGGAGCACAGCTTTGAAACAGCCAGCCATGCTGGCGAGGCTGGCCCCTCAGCCGAGGCCTCCAGTAACCCCCACCAAGCCCTCCATGAGGCAGTCACACTCCCCCTCCTGTCACCCACCCACCATCTTGG
>NW_005358197.1:0-1277 GCF_000412655.1 Myotis brandtii
ATATTTCTATAAAAATATATGCTTTTCTGCATCTTTTAAAAAATACATCTGCTCTTGTTTGCCCAATTTTGATGGACACTTGGCAAAGATATATTTTAATTCCTGCATTACTGTGTATAAACATAGCACTAGGGCAGTGCTTTTCAACCATTGTGCTGCAAGACTTTTTACAACACTCAATACTTGACTATTTAGTGAGGGGCACTGACCGCTTTCCCCTTAGATTGTCAAATAAAAAATGACAACAGCCAATATAACAATAGCCGTTTGTTGTAAATGAATCAAAATTATACCTATATTTTTGTCAGATTGGCAAAAATATATTTTTCGGTGTGCTGCAGAATTTTAGTAATTAGTTTGTGTGCCATGAGATGAAAAAAGTTGAAAATCACTGCACTAGGGTGACAGTAGAGGACAATTAACACTAATGGCAGCTGCTCTTCATCATGCAGGATTACAGACCCAATCATTTGTCCCCTTTTGGGGGCATCCTATGTAATAAAAGGCCAGGACCATTAACATAACAACCGTAACGACAGTTGCCATGAGGTGCATTGACCACCTCTGGGTCCCTCCCTTCCCTGCCCCGCAGGCTCCTATCACAGCATGGTGAACGGGGAACCACGTGGAATGGGAGTGATGGCGGTGGGGCAGGACTGGGAACTGTTGTGGCTTTGAGCAGCGGGTGGCTAGGCGTGGAGCATCTCGGGTGGCTGCAGAGAGCATCACTGAGCGTTGCAGGGCGGGGAGCTTCACGGAGCGTTGCGGGGCAGCGGAGGCAAGCGTCGGGGGGCATTGCACATGGCCCTGATTGCAGGCTAGGCCTAGAGACCCTACTCACGCAGGATATCGTGCACTGGGCCTCTAATATTTCATAGAAAGACAGATTCAGATTTGTATGTGAAGTAACTCAATATTTATATATTGACAATTCAATTTAACAAAACCAAACAACTCTGGGCGCATCAACATTCCAAGCAAAAGAACACATCTGTGGGCTTTTTTGGTTCACAGACTAAATCTGGCTGGCAGAGTAGCAGTTCCTATTCTTTGGTCTAAAGTAGACTATCATGGCCCCTTAATCAGTTAACCTTATTGAATCATTTGAGAAAGAGTTAGTCATTGGTTATAAAATAGGATGGAGATTGAGGTTCAAAAGATGCCTGGTCTCAAAAATAAGGTCAAGGCATAGAGTGTAGGCACATGGTCAGACTATTGGCCAAAGAAATTTGGTGAGATACCCTATAGAGTAACATTAAATCAACTCTTACCGGGTC
>NW_005358198.1:0-783 GCF_000412655.1 Myotis brandtii
AAATTTGGGAGCTCATGGTTGTTCAGTAAGGAGTTAAGGGAGGAAAAAACCCCGGTGTGTTGGCTGGTCCGGGAAGTGTTTCTGAAGGTGGTGACTGGATAAGACGCAGGAAAGTGGTCAGAGGCTGGAAGAAGTGGTGTCCCTGGGTCTGTTCCGTCCAAACACTGTTGAAGCAAGATATAGATCTGGGACTGCTGAGGGCACTGCGAGGGGTTTGTAGTTTTGAGTCCTCTAAATTTCTCTATTAAAAGGAGAATAAGAGAGAGGCAGTAAAAGGAAAATGGAGGGAAAAAGAAATTCAGGATATTTTAATCTTCTAAGAAATATGTTCTGAATTAGTTTAACTTAGAATTCAACCCTGAGGATGCAGGAGTGGTTTAGAGATCACTAGGAGTGATAGCTGCAAGAGTTGAAGAAGGCAGATTAGAAAGTGTGATTTCAGGAGTGATGGTTTGGCTCCAGTGGTATTTAAAACAGTTAATACCTTCTTCTTATCGGCAGTCTTTACAGTTTCTTCCTCCATCTTCTAGACACCAATTATTCTAGTTTCCTCCTTCTTCCATTTCAACTTCTATGTTGGGTCCTTATTTCTAAACTAGAGGCCCAGTGCATGAATTTGTGCACAGGTGGGGTTCGGCTGGCCTGCCTGCCCCACCTCCAATCGGGGTGGGTGAGCTAATTGGGGGTAGAGCTGCCTGGGGGGAGGGGCCGTGGGTGGTTGGCTGGCCAGCCCCACCCCCTGGTCAAATGCCTGAACAGGGGACAATTTGCATATTAGCCTTT
>NW_005358199.1:0-788 GCF_000412655.1 Myotis brandtii
AAACCAATCCTTCTCAGACTATTCCAAAAAATTCAAGGGGTAGGCACACTTCAAAGCTCTTTTTATGAAGCCAACATTGCCCTAATCCCAAAACCAGATAAAGACACCACAAAGAAAGAGAATTACAGGCCAATATCTCTGATGAACATAGAACATAGAACAAAAATTCTAGCAAATCAGATCCAGTATTACATTAGAAAGATCATACACCATGATCAAGTGGGATTTATTCCAGGGATGCAAGGCTGGTACAACATCTGCAAATCAATAAACATGATACACTATATAAACAAATTGAGAGAAAAAAATCACATAATCATATCGATTGATGCTGAAAAGGCATTTCACAAAGTCCAACACCCTTTTCTGATAAAAACATTCAGCAAAGTGGGAATAGAAGGATCATACCTCAACATAATAAAAGCCTTATATGACAAACCTACAGCCAACATCATACTCATTGGGCAAAAACTAAAACCATTTCCCTTAAGAACAAAAACAAGACAGGGATGTCTGCTTTCACCACTCTTTCTCAACATAGAACTGGAAGTCTTAGCCACAGCAATCACACAATAAGAAAAAATTAAAATCCATCCAAATTGGAAAGCAGGAAGTAAAACTCATTCACGGATGTTATGGCAGATGACATGATACTGTACATAGGAAACCCTAAAGACTCCACCAAAAATTGTTAGACTTAATAAACCAATTCAGCAATATGGCAGGATACAAAATTAACACCAATAAATCCATGGCATTTTTATACACCAATAGTGAATTTACAGAAA
>NW_005358200.1:0-498 GCF_000412655.1 Myotis brandtii
CATGGTGGACCTTATAAATTCAGAGATTGAATGTAACTACATAGGATGATCTGAACATAAAAATTCCGAACTAAAAGTGGGTCATGACTGTAGTCATGTCCTAGGCCTGTAGCTTCCTTGACAAAAGTCTATCTCTACCTTCAATGAGCCTGTGTACTGTCTTAAACCTCTTCTCTCTCCCGCTTTGATTCTAATGCATACAATAAGCTGCAAAATTGCCATTCTCTGGAGCATGTTCTCAATTCATTGAGATTTTGCTTCCCAGAAATTGTCATCATTTTGGCTCAAATAAACTCATAAAAATTCTCTACAAGTTTGGACAGGTCTTACATCGACATTAGAAAGAATGGCTCTGGAGGAGTATAAAAGACAGCCTTCTGGTTAAAAATGGAGATGTCCCCCCTATACCCCCAAAACCAGAGACCTTCCTTTCATGGCTTCGCTAGTATTCTTCAGAAGCGGAAGAGTGAAAAGAACTTCCGTACTTCCCGGCCTTAT
>NW_005358201.1:0-925 GCF_000412655.1 Myotis brandtii
TGTGTCCATGGACTATGCATATATGCATATAAGTTCCACAGTTAATTGCTCCCTAAACACCTCCCCACCCCAGCCTTCCCTCTGAAATTCATCAGTCTGTTACATTCATCTATGTCTCAGGATCTATTTTGTTCATCAATTAATTTTGCTCATTAGATTCCACATATGAGTGAGATCATGTGATACTTATCTTTCTCGGACTCGCTTATTTCACTTAGCATGATAGTCTCCAGGTTCATCCATGCTGTTGCAAATAGTAAGAGTTCTTTCTTTTTTATAGCTGCATAGTATTGTATTGTGTAAATGAACCACAGCTTTTTTTATCCACTCAACTGCTGATGGGCATTTGGGTTGTTTCCATAACTTAATTATTGTAAATTGTGCTGCTGTGAACATAGGGGTGCATATATTCTTTCAGATTGGTGATTCTGGTTTCTTAGGATATGTTCCTAGAAGTTGGATCACTGGTTCAAATGGGAGTTCCATTTTCAATTTTTTGAGGAAACTTTATACTGTTTTCCACAGTGGCTGCACCAGTCTGCATTCCCACCAGCAGTGCACTAGGGTTCTCCCTTTTCTGCACATCCTCACCAGCACTTGTTTGTTGATTTATTGATGGTAACCATTCTAGCAGGTGTGAGAAGGTACTTCATTGTTGTTTTGATTTGTAGCTCTTGGATGTTCAGTGACTTTGAGCATTTTTTCATATATCTCTTGGCCTTCTGTATGTCCACTTTAGAGAAGTATCTATTTAGGTATTTTGCTCATTTTTAAATTGAATTGTTTGTCTTCCTTTTGTTAAGTTGTATGAGTTCCTTATATATTTTGGAAATTAACCCCTTGTTGGATGTATCATTAGCCAGTATGTTCTCCCATGCAGTGAGCTCTCTTTTCATTTTGTTGATAATTTCTTTTGCTGTGCAGA
>NW_005358202.1:0-706 GCF_000412655.1 Myotis brandtii
AATAATCTTAATTTACACTGTAAATATTAATGAAAAGCATCACTTTACATTCTTGTGAAGGCTTTGAGCATTCCTGTTCTTAGGCTAGATTTAGACATAGGGTCTGTTAGCCAAGCCTCCGTTTATCTGGATTCTGATTTCAGCTGGACCAAGTCTCTTCTTTCTTTTGGTTCCTGATTTGGGCTGGGCATGGGAAGCAAGAAGCAGCCATGGGGACAGGAGACCTTCCTCAGAAGGGGCGAGTGTTCAAGCCCCTGCACCATTGGGGGGGGTGAGGATCTGTGCCCCACCTTTGTTGCACCCCAAGTTTTCTCCTACTGGCCCTCGACTGTGCCTGTCTTAGGTCGCCCCACCCTGTGAGGTCTTACCCGTCTTTGACTACCAGCCATCTCTGGGCCAAGTAGGGTGATGTGAGGTTCAGTTCTGTCTCCTTGGTAGCCTATGTCCCTCTGGCCTCCATGCCCAGCAACTGCCTTTGGATCCCCTCGCCTGCTGGCGGGGCCCCGGCATTGATCATAGGGAACCCAGGTTTCTTCTCCAGAGAGGGCCCAGCTTACACCATTGGGCCAGAGACAGTTCCATGGTACCAGCTTTTCATGATCTCAGCTTGAACAGAGAGCTCAGATAACAGCTGTAGACAATTGGAATCCAAATTGGAATCCTTTTGTCAAATAAAGGTCAAGAGAGGTCAATACAGAATGCTTAA
>NW_005358203.1:0-1184 GCF_000412655.1 Myotis brandtii
GCCGAGCTCAAAAGGTTTGCCATCACTGATCTAGACTTTATTTGATAAATATGCTCATTTGTGAAAAATCATTGTTTCTTTTTTTTAATGTGTTTTATTGATTTTTTACAGAGAGGAAGGGAGAGGGATAGAGAGTTAGAAACACCGATGAGAGAGAAACATCGATCAGCTGCCTCCTGCACACCCCCTACTGGGGATGTGCCCGCAACCAAGACCGGAATGCAACCAAGGGCATTTATTTTGAAAAAAAAAAATAATTTGGACCTAAAGATAAAACCAAACAAATTTCTACCAAGCTAATGTGAATTAGCTTGCCCTTGACCGGAATCAAACCTGGGACCCCTTCAGTCCGCAGCCGACGCTCTATCCACTGAGCCAAACCGGTTAGGGCCATTGCTCCTTTTTAAAATGACATTATAGTTCTCTGACAAAGTGGCATTATACTTATTTTTATGTCCAGAAGAGTGAAGCAGTGAAATAGGATACCTAAAAGACTTGTCAATATTCTGTTAGGATTGTCTCATTTGGGGATACAAGAAAAATAGAACAGGTGTCAATCTTCCCTATGAAATTTCCTAAAAGATACTGTTACCACCTAATATTGAGGGAAGGGAAAGTGGCAGTAATAGTAAGAGAGTGTTGGTTTCAATTGTACAGTTTCTAGTGAAACCATTATAGAAATTTTTGTATTAGCACAGTCGGATATCAGAAAGAAATGTTTTGGTCTATAGATTTACTAAACATTTCCCCCTGACATAAACCACCCCTCCCACATGCACATCCACCTTGTCTAAGCAGGGTTTTAGGAACAAACAAACCAATTACAAGGATACTGCTAGTATTAGTCAGTGCCCTGACAAGAATAGATGGCTCCCTCAAACTGATGGAAAGAAAAAAACAAAATACTTGGTTTTAGCTTCTCAGCACCATAGTCTCCTGGTTTCCTTGTGAACACAGTCCCACCTTTCTGTAGCAGGTGTGCCAGGCCCTGTGTGATCTGGCCAACTGCCCACCTATCCAAACTGTAGCCACTTCCACAGATCCAACCTCACATCTGTCTGTAAACAGGATTCCTCTTCTTAGACTGCACTTTCCCTCTCTCCTCCACACATCGTAGTAAACTCCTATGGGAAACTCCTAGGTAAAGTCAGAACTTTTTATTTCCCAGTTAACAAAGAAAAAAA
>NW_005358204.1:0-211 GCF_000412655.1 Myotis brandtii
GCTAATTACCATGTTTCTCTATTATTAGATAAGATATGAAAACACCACAGAACTCATAGATAAACAAACAAACAAAACAAACAAAAAAATACAAACACCAAACCCCCAGCAAAGAGGGTGTGGGCAGAATCTGTAGATGTTGAGCTTATATATAGAAGATAAGGTAAAGAATTTGATGAATATGGGGAGGATCTCAGTTCAGTATAGAGGA
>NW_005358205.1:0-779 GCF_000412655.1 Myotis brandtii
TAAACTATTTATTATATGGCACTTTACCAAAAAAAAATTGCCCTTCGGCATATTCTGATTCTATGGAAACTTTTGTTAGCGTAAAAACATTTAATCCTGTAAAGAATTTTTGTGAGTTTATTTGAGCCAAACTGTCGACAATTGCCAGGAAGCAGAGTCAACGGATTGAGATAATGCTCCAGAGAATGGCAGTTCTTTTCATCTATTGTATACATTGCAATCAAAGGAGGGGACATAGATGGGTTACAAAATACCTTGGTGATAGACTAGAGAGGAGGGAGAAAGCAAAGAGGGGGGAACCTCTGGGATTGGATAAAAAGTAAAATGATAGACACATACTTAGGTGGGTGCAGATAATTAACAGTCAACAATTAACATGATAACAAAAACAATGAAGGAATTTGTGGTATCTGTCCTGGCGCCCAGGCACATTAGGTTGTGCCCCAAGGGGTCCAGAAAAAGGGAAGTTACAAGTTACCCAGACATTTCAAGAGTATGTTATCTTAGATGCAAAAAGACAGTTAGGCTCAGTTAAGGTAAAGGTTGACCTTGCCAGTGAAGATACTTGGCCTAGGAGGTGACTACCCACCATAACTGCTTTTAGTTAAAAGTTTAATTCAAACCATCCTTTGTGGTTACTTTAGGTCTCTGAGTTTGCAAGCCCGCCTGCAGACCTTCCCTGAGCTTGTCAGTTTAGCATGTGGCCCTTTCGTCCACATTTTTTATAAACTGTAGTTATAACTAGTAACAGCAAAAAATAATTGTTAGGTCGCCGAAGG
>NW_005358206.1:0-619 GCF_000412655.1 Myotis brandtii
GGTGGCTCAGATTGCAGGGCAGCATAAATAGCCCGAGCCTGTGAGCCAAGGAAGCGCTCATTTGCCTGGAGACCCTGGACACTGGAGGACGCAATGGTGAGTGTCTGTGCCGGCCTCTCATTTTGTTTTCTCTGTGTCCAGCGAATGTCCCCCTGCCCATTTGGGGTGCTCTAATGTACTGGTGCTGAGGAAGACAGGCTCTACGTAGCTCTTCTGCTCTGGGAGGTGTGGGTGTGGGTGTGGGTGTGAGAGGGCAGCGTAGTGGGGGAAGAAGGACCATTCTTCTGCCTTTGGCCCCTCACTCTGCTTCCTTTACTCAGTGGGAGATTAGCCTTCTGGGCTGGGGGAGGGTGGGTGAGTGGGATATGACACCCACCCGGACCCCAGATGCCTTTGTCAGGAAGCCTCAGGTGGGAATGAAATTTCAACTTCTCGCTTGGCTCTCTCCACCCCTGATTTCTTCAGAAAGGAAGGTGGTGGAGGAGAAACAGCCCCGGCCTTCTCAGGCCCGGGTCAAAGTGAATCCTGGTACCAACTGCCCATTTTACATGGAAAAACATGGTTTTCTCTTAGCTTCAAATGTTTGTTTTAAAAATACACCCACTGGACAAGTTTACTG
>NW_005358207.1:0-1416 GCF_000412655.1 Myotis brandtii
GGCAATGAGAAGCCTTCCTTTAAGTGAGAAGGAGAAAGCTACTATACACAGGGTGTGGTGCTATCCATGGGGCAGGCACCCACTGGGGTCATTGATCACATGCCCCTGGCTTATGAGGTCACTGTCTTCCTCCTATACCTGGCTAGGCTTGCCATGTGCATACGTGTATGCATATGTGTGCTGAAATCCATCGATCTCAATCTGTATGAATTCCTGCCATTTTCCAAAAAGAATTGGGTGACTTAATGAGAAAATTTCAGACACTACTTTTCAGCAGTTATGATAAGTCTGTGACAGCTGACCCCCCCCCCCCCTCCTCCTTGGAAGAGAATGTTCTCTCTACTTCTGGCTTCCTCTCAACAGCCTATAGATTCTGTAGAGCAGCCAGGGAGGGAGGACTCACATCATGAATCCATCTCCCCTCTCCTCCTTTCTGTTCCCTGGAGATCCGGGTGCAAGCGGCCTGGTGGAGAGAGCCTGACCCCTTCTCCAGGGAGGAAACCCTGCCGGACCTCCTCCATCAGCGTCCTCATTCCTTCCCCTGGGCGGTCAGGGTGAGGAAGGTGCTGGACAGATCCCAGCAGAGAGTCTCAGATCTGGGTCCAGATACTCACGCGCCAAGTACTGCTGCTTCCAGCAATCTGCAGGGGAAACAGAGGGGTCGGTGAGGCGGGTAACCAGGGACCACAGAAACCTGTGTGGTGGGGGATCAGGACTTACTGAGCTCATCCTGCAGCGTCTCTGGAAATAAGCAGAAAGAGAAGGTGCTGTCATGGGGATGGAAGTGGGGACCCGCACTGTGGGTGGGTGGCCTGGGGCGGGGAGGTCCCACCCACCTGCAGCCAAGCCTCACCTTTGGCGCTTCGCTCCCTCTCCTTCTCCTCGTTCAAGTCCCTGATTCTCTTGTGTTGTCGCCAGAAGAACACCGCCACAACCAGGGTTCCAAACAGAGCCAGAAGAGTCACCCCCACAGCCACCTGCCAGGGCTTCGCACAGGAGAAGAAGGGGCCTGCGGAGGGAAAGCCTCAGCTACTCACCCCAAGGGGCGCGGGGTCTCCAGGAGGGGAAGCGACATTTCTCTTCCCAAAATGCCCAGAACTCTCCCGTCACACAGACTAGTGTCCTCATGTCTGGCTCTCACATGGGAACAGTTAGAACATAATGTACGTTGGCATCTCCTCTCCACCCCCTCCCCCGTATATCAGGGTCTCATCATCGGCTTAACCTGCTGACTCAGAAAGTGACCTTTGGGGCTGGAGGGCATTCAGGGTCTTCTGCCTGAGCAGCTCTGTGACCTTGAATCAGTGACTTAGCCTTCTGTTCTCCGTGTCCTAATTGGCTGAGCATTAAGTTAATGCTTCTAAAGTCCCTGACACAATGTCAGTGCCATGCGAGAGTTTATTCATTTTAAAAATA
>NW_005358208.1:0-777 GCF_000412655.1 Myotis brandtii
AGGGGGGCGCTGGGGGCTGACCACACAGAGGAGAGGTAGTGTCCACTGTAGCATCGGTACCGGCCTCCGTGGATCTGGCTCACATGGCCCAGGGGGAAGTCGGGGCTGTGCTGCCCATGGAGGCGCTGGGGGGGTGTGAGCCCCTCGTCCTTGGTCAGAGCGAATGTGTCAAAGCCGGCCTCCGCGTGGCACTGGAGGGTCAGGCTGTGTCCAGTCAGCACCAGCGAGCCTGGCTGGGCTGAGAGGGTGGGCTCCCTGTGCACACCTGGGAGGAGGGGACAGTGGCACCAGGGGACACCCCCATCGCCCACTGGGCTGCAGTGAGAGGTCTCCCTCCCTCCCTGAGCCTCCCGCCTCTGGTTCTGTCCCCAAGAGGCCAGTGTCACTGACCCCATGAGCCCAGGGCTCTAATGGACACACAGCACAGTCGTTTTAGGCCCAGGAAACCGATGCGTTTGCACCTGGGTCTGTCCCTCACCTGTGACCTCGATATGCAGAGGGTCACTGGGCTGTGACCACACGTATGGGTAGGAGCTGTTAGAACTGAAGCATCTGTAGGTCCCCCATGGGAGGCTCACGGGGCCCAGAGGGAAGATGGCCTGGGCCTGCCACCTCCCAGCATGCATCCTGGGTTCTGCTTCCATGTGTTGGGGCGGGTCAGCCCCTCCATCCTTCAGCAGATGGAAATGGCCCGATGGGAGCTGTGAGCTACAGGAGAGGGATATGTTCCCTCCTGAGGACACCACAGGGCTTGGCTGGGCTGAGAGGGAGGGTGCA
>NW_005358209.1:0-497 GCF_000412655.1 Myotis brandtii
ATGGAATGAAATATACAAAGTCATGAAAAGCAAGGGATTGAATCCAAGGTGATCACTCAAAATTGAAGGTGAAATTGGGAGCTTCACAGACCAAAAAAGGGCTAAGGGAGTTTATTACTACCAAGAAAGCAACTCAAGAAATGCTAAGAAGAAATAGAAACAGAAGAAGGAACACAGGCATAAAGAATAAAAATGGCAAAAAAACAACTATCAATAATAACTTTCAAGGTAAATGGATTAAATGCTCTAATCAAAAGACATAGGGTAGCTGAATGGGCAAGAAAAAAAATGACCCATATATTTGCCTTCTCAAAGAGACCAACCTCAGAACAAAGGACTCACACAGACTGATAATGAAGGGATGGAAAAAATTTTTCAGGCAAATGGAAATGAAAATAAAGCTGGGATAGCAATGCTAATATATGACAAAATGGACCTCAAAGTGAAGGCCATATAAAGTGATAAGGAGGACCATTTCATAATACTAAAGGGAGCAA
>NW_005358210.1:0-274 GCF_000412655.1 Myotis brandtii
CCGGCTGCACCTGGGGTGCCATCTGTGAAGTGAGCGGGATCCCTCTGGCAGGTGGGGGTCCCTTGGCCTGGTCTATGGAGATCAGGCTGAAACCAGCAGTCCAACATCCCCTGAGGGGTCCTGGAGTGCAAGAGGGCACTCTGCAAAGTTAATGTTACTCAGCAGCTCCTGCATTGAACGTTTGCCCCCTGGTGGTCAGTGTGCATCATAGCTACCGTTTGATTGGCTGGTCAGCCAGTTGCTGAGTCTTTTATATACGTATATAGACTAGAGG
>NW_005358211.1:0-210 GCF_000412655.1 Myotis brandtii
CAATAAGTATGCCACTAAAATGTTCCTAAGTCACAGACATGATTTACATATTTCAAAGCATAATTTTATTTTTTCCATCCTTTTGCAAACATTCATAATGTTAATAATACGCTCATCCTATATAATAAAAGCCCAGCGACCGAAATGGCGAAATGACCAGAACGACCAGAGACCAGAAGAACCGCTGGCCCTCGCCCCGGCCAACCCCAC
>NW_005358211.1:2084-3784 GCF_000412655.1 Myotis brandtii
AGGTGTCCAGAGAGAAAGAAAAAAAAATGCACATATATATATAATCTCCTCAAAAAATCTTGAAACTCCATTCAGAGAGGAATATATAATGTTTCATTTCTAATGGCTAAGGTAACATATACCCATTGTAAAATATTTGGAAATTGTTTAGCAGCTTAAGTGTGATTTTTTTAAATAATTCATAGTCAATTCATAATCACCGTTGAGTAGACATTTTTATATGTACCTTTTAAAAGATTTATTTTTTTTTTTTGGAGAGAAAGAGAGAAAGAGACAGAGGGAGAGGGAGATAGGGAAATATCAATGTGAAAGCCAGTCATCAATTGGCCGCCTCCTGCACACCCCCTCCTGGGGACTGAGCCTGCATCCCAGACATGTGCCCTGCTGAGGAATCAAACTGGCAAACTTTAGGTTCATGGACGATGCCCAATGAACTGAGCGTACAGGAAAGTTAGGAGGCAAACTTAGCATATAATGCTTTTATATATATAGTTGTAATAAAGGCTGTTGAGATCTGAATAATGGGTAGTTGCTTTCTTGCCAATTATAATACTGGTGATGGTAAGAAAAAAAATAAGTTTTGATAAAAAGAAAACTGTTTTGACACTTTGGATTTTCTCAATGAGAAATAAAAAGGATAAATGTAAAAAGTACATTTAGTGTTGACATACCTGGATGAAAATAACTGTTACACTGTATTATTTAAAAAATAATAGTTTGCTTGGGAAAAAGTGGTTATGAACTAAAAAGTCTTTAAATTTTTATTTCTTAACATCTTTTTTACCCATTTGCTTTCTGATATCAGAGTTGCTTTTTGTTGTTATTTTTGAATGTTTTATTAATTTTTTTGAGAGTGAGGAAAGGAGAGGAAGAGAGAAACATACATCATTGCCTCCCATACACATTCTGCCTGGGGATTGAATCTGTACCCTGGGTCTGTGCCCTGACAGGGAATTAAACCGGTGACCTTCTGGTGGAAGGACAACAGTCAACCAACTGAACGGCACTGGTCAGGGCTTAGAGTTTTTGTTTTGTTTTTTTTGTGTGTGTTTTTTTTCAAATATATTTTTATTGATTTCAGCGAGGGTGGAAGATGGAGAGAAAGATAGAAATATCAAAATTAAGTGAGGATAATTGGTTAGCTGCCCCCTGCACATTCCCTACTTGGGATCAAGTTTACAACCTGGTCATGTGCTTTGACTGGAAATTGAACCATGACCTCCTGGTTCCTAAGCTGACGTTCAACCATTGAGGAGCCACACTGGCCAGACCTCAGTTTCTAATAAGAGGAAGGTTTTTTATATATATACTGGGGATGTGCCTGAAACCAAGGTACATGCCCTTCACCGGAATCGAATCTGAGACTCTTGAGTCTGCAGGCCAATGCTCTATCAATTAAGTCAAACCAATCAGGGCAAGAGGATAGTTTTTAGAAAATTAAGTTTGTATTATAAATGAGACCTGCACTTGTATTCCCAAACTGACTTTCTAAATAACCAAATTATACTCTTACTAGAGGCCCAGTGCACAAAATTCATACAAGAGTATTCCTTCTTTCCCCCTTGTTGCTGGCACTGGCACCGGAGACCCGGGTTTCCCTCTGGCGGCTGGCATCTGGGACCAGGGCTTCCCTCGCAGAGAGAGGCCCCACTCACCTGCTGCAGCCCGACAGTCAGTGGCCTGGGCCTCCCTCTTTGGGG
>NW_005358211.1:5582-52017 GCF_000412655.1 Myotis brandtii
GCATGGCTGCCGGCTGCCATCTTGGCTGACAGTTAATTTGCATAAGGATATGCTGATTAGCCAATGGGAAGGGTAGGGGTCGTACGCTAATTACCATGTTTCTCTTTTATTAGTGTAGACTAGCAACACTGAAATGGGTTGTTTTTCTGCTTTTTCTTTGCTTATTCCAATAACATTTTGAAAATGTGAAATAATGAAAATATAAGTGATCTAATTTGCATTTCTTTGATTCTTAAGGCCCAACTTTTTCCCCTTTAATGTTTTATATATTGTTAACTGTGCTTTTATAAAGGAATTGTTCTATTTGTAAAAATTACCTATTTTTCTGTTCAGTTGTTGTCCTTTTAAATGGATCACCTTACTAACACCTACTATTTAGACAGTAGAAAGAAATCTGCTAGCTATTTATCTTATTAGTAAAAATATGGATGCCCCAATGTAACGATTGCAAAAACACACAATTTTATATTAAATGTGTTAAATTAAATGTTATAATTTAATGTGCACTCTTTGAGCATTATTGACAATGATGTTATGGGTGTGGATATTCGTGTTATTTATTATATGTTCAAACATGATTAAAAATGTATACTCTCCCCCTGGCTGATATGGCTCAGTTGGTTGGAGCATCATCCTGTGCACCAAAGGACTGCAGGTTCAACTCATACCCAGGTTGTAAGTTTGATTCTAGGTTGGGGAATGTAAGGGAGATAACTGATCAATTTGCTCTCTCTCATTCTCTCTTCTTCTCTCTCTCTAAAAATAAATGATAAAACCATATCCTCAGGTGAGAATTAAAAAAAAAAAACAAAAACCATTCTCTAGTTATTCCAACAACACTGAATGTTCAAATGATGTTTCCCATTAGCTCTGATACTTTAAGTTCCATTAAGACCTTATCGCTTTTTGTTTTTGTATTTCTTTGCAAGAAAAACAAAACTCAAGAATTTATCTTGCCTGTCTGGTGTGTCTCAGTGTTTGAGCATTGACCTATGAACCAGGAGGTCATGGTTTGATTCCTAGTCAAGACACATGCCCAGGTTTGGGCTCAGTCCCCAGTGTGGGGAGTGTAGTAGGCAGCCGATCAATGATTCTCTCTCATAATTGATGTTTCTTCCTCTCTCTTCCTTTCAGAAATCAATAAAAGTATATATTTATGTAAAAAGAATGTATTTTATTTCAAAATAGGCACTCTATTTTAATGGCTCTACAATATCAATGACCATAGCTATTATTTCTCATTAATTTCATGCTCATATTAGTATTCAGTTACATAAATATAATTCAAAATTCATTAACTGTTAATTCATGCATACTTTACCTCATTTTTCAATAGAAAATTCAATTTCCAGTTATTAAAGTTCATGGGTCTCCACAATATCTTTTCAATCTATCATACTTGATAAATTTCCCATTGAAATAATTGTTTTATGTATATTTATCATTACCTAAAAAATACATAACTTATATCAAATGTATTACTGAGCTGTAGCATAGAACCTGGTAGTTGTAACACATTTGAAAAGACTATATATACTATATTCCACACACAAAAAAATATAAGAGAAACAAGATTTGATAGAATATTTCCTGTGGATGACAAAACACAATGAGGTTAATTAATGGCTCATAATTAAATAAATAAAACATCCTAAGAAATGCATATATGTTTCACACTCATAGAAAGGTTCATTAGTGTGCCTTAGTTGGAGATATGATCATATTATCCTGGATGATTACATTCTTTACATGCTGCATTTTTATTTAGATAATAACAATTTATAATAAATACTAAGGAGAAAGTTAAAGAAAAATGAGTTCTAAAAGGTTGTGATTGAAAGAGAAAAGCCAACCTACATGTTAAAGGTGAGATATTAGAACAATCTGGGTTTACCTCTCATAATATATAGCAGCATGTTGGCAGAGCTGTGCTGGCCCATTTCCCATCAATTCCCCAACAGACACTGGTTAAATCTAGGTGTGAAAGTGTCACTGAATGGCCATGGGACAACTTGAAGCCAGCAGTATACTTTAATTAAGGCATAGAAATAATGAAAAACAAAACCAAGTTTATAAAGTCACATTTTAAATATATATGTATGTGTATATCTATCTAATCATCTATCATCTATATCATCTATCTTCTATCTAACCATACACCAAACTAGATTTCTTAAGGATGTAGCACAATTAAAGATGTCTTTTGGAGCACTGTTCATCTCTACTCTGAAATCAATGATAGACTCACCTAATCTCTGTTTCTATTTGCTCCACTCTGCACATATTTCTGCCTTGAGAGACAGAAACAACTTTTTGACTACTATACAAGTTTTTCTTGTTTGACTTGGATTTTTTTTTTGCACTGTTGATGATATTACTCTGGAAAAAAAAGAAATTTTGACATTTAACTGCCCATATTTAAAGTGTATATAGTTTAAAAAATATATTTCTACCTATGAAAACAACACCTAAATTAAGAAAATGAATACTCCCATCATTCCAAAAGTTTCCTTTTACTCCTATTATAATGCCCTTTTTCATTTCCAAGTGTGCTCCCTACTTCATCCTAAAATAATCACTTATGTTTTTCATCACTGTAGATTAATTGCGATTTTGCATAATTTTATATAAATGGAATTGTACAATATCAACTCTTTTTTGTTTGTTTTCCTCAGCATAATTAATTTATATTTACATAGTTGTGGTGTGTATGCACATCCTTTTTTATTGCAAAGTGGTATTTCATTATACAGATATAACACAGTTTGTTAGCACCTTTACTTGTTGCTGGATATTTTAGTGTCTTCTAGTTTGGGGTTACTACAAATAAAGTTTTTATGAATATATTTATACAAAATTATTTGTTTGGACACAGAGGAAATAGAAATTATTGGATTATGGAATAGTTGTAAACTTTTTAGGCAATTGCCAAATTCCTTTTTAATCAGTTGTATCCTGTACTCCTGTCAACAGTTTATGTGAGCTCTAGTTTCTCCACACCATTTCCAACATATTGCATGGTTAGTATTTTTAATTTTAGTAATTCTAATAGCTGTGTGTTGGAATTTTATTGTGCATTTAATTAGTATACTGATAATCACTAGTGATATTGAGAGTATTATTTCATGTGCTCATTTGTTGTTCATATATCTTCTTTTTGGAAGTGTCTATCTTTTGCCCATTTTTAAATTGAGTTGTTTATTTTCTTATTGAATTTTGAAATAATTTATATGTTCTCGATACGTCTTTATAAAACATAAAGTTGCAAACATTTCTTGCCAGTGTGTGGCTTGTTTTATCATTCTCTTGATAATGTCGTTTATAGAGCAAAAGTTCTTAACTTGGTTGAAGCCCGGTTAATCAATTTCTTCTCTTCAGGATCATGCTTTTGGTGTTGTATCTACATATAAACAAATATCCCAGGACACAAAGACTTTTTTTTCTATATTTTCTTCTAGAAGATTTAAAGTTTATATTTTACATTTAGGTCTGTGACACATTTTGACATACAATGTGTAGTATAGATTAAAAATTAGTTTTTCAATAAGGATATCTACTTGTTCCAGAATCATTTGTTGCAAATAGTATCCATATATTCTGCACTGCCTTTGCACCTTTGCCAAAACACCATAGTTCTTATACATGTTTCTGAGTCCTCCATTTTTTTCAATGATCTATGTGTTTGACACCAATGTCACATTGTTTTTATTATTACCACTATAAAATATTTCATAAGATAAGGTAATTAATTACCTAAATGTGTTGTATTACAGCATCAGCTAAAATTCAAAATATAATGTAAATATTATCAGCTTAAAAACTCTAAATCTCACCATCTAAATCATCTGAGGGTGAGGCCATGGGTAAGATCCATGCTGTGGCAAAATTCCTTTCCACCTATAGACCTGTGAATCTAAAAAACAAATTAGTTGCTTCCAAAATACAATGATGAAGCAAGAATAGGACAGCTGTTGTAGATTTTCCATCTCAGAAGGGAGAAAAGGAAGAAAAAGAGCACTATCCCTAAAAATTGTAAAGTCCAGCACAGGAAATTCTACCAGGTTTCAAGGCCTAGAGATAATCCTCTGTGGCTCAAGCTCCACCTTCTGCATCCATGGTTTCTTCTTCTTAAATGATAGCACATGTTCACAAATGAATAGTTTTATCAGCCTGTATCCTGTAGAACTTGTGGAGTCTGACAACCATATAGGTTAATGAACTTGAACTGCCTTTGAATTGGATCTGGCTGGCACTGGCTTTTGAGAGTCACTTGTCAAATAGCCAGGAATTTGGCAAGCCCATTGTCAAATTATTGATATATTAAAATCAATCAGGTCTGGTATTATATATAACAGAAGCTGGCAAATAACACAAATCAAAACTTGTTTTCTTACAATAAAGCTGATTTACCAATGATCCAGTAAATATACAATAAATACCTGAGCAATTTATCTAATTCTAACCACAGCAAGTCTAATTAGATCACATTAGTGAGATAAAAATCACAAAGTTTCATAAGCCAGTAGACAACTTACGTGGCACTTACCAGTGTATGGAGAAAAAGCCATGGAAGAGGCAGTGGTCCTTGAAGTCACTTTCTTTGGTTAGCTGATCTAGAAATACAAAGTTATATGCTGGTGTTCTGATCAGAAGTCCAAAAATATTTATCACATGCCATCTATCAGGTAATTTAATATTTTAAACATAATATGTGTTCATTCCTTAGAGTCTTTTCATGTCATTATTTCAAGTGTTTCTTTGGATAATGAAAACATGCTTTTCAAACTTCATTGCTCACATGTAAACCTAACTAAAATATGCAGTATTATGTCACAAATATTCATTACTTAAATCAATCATTTCTTCCATTAGTTACAGAAGTTAATAAAGTGTCCTATCAGCATAAAAAAAACCCACAATGTTAGGCAAAAAGTAAAGATAAAGAACTTCTTCAAGAAACCAATATTGCAGATGGGATAACAATATATATTATTTCAAGAAGGGTATAAAACATAATATCCAGAAGTAGAAAGAGCCCAAAGCAAACCTAAGAATACAGAGTATATACTGAGTAATAATATTGATTATTCTAATCAGCCCTCACTATTGTAAAATAATTATTTTGAACTTTCAATTATTAGACTACTGTAATAGTGTTTTCCTTCAAAATTTTTAGAAATTTCTGATATCAATAACTGATACCAATCTTCTGGGTAGTAGGTCATGTATGTGAGATACTGATTAAAACCCCATATGCAAGCCCTTTTGAGAAATGCTACTCTTTTCCCCTGTAGAACAAGGAGTTCCAGAAGTTCTTTGATACCATTTTCTGAGTTTTAAAGCTGGTATTTTCACATTATGCTAATATTATTCTATTATATAGCTGTTGCAGATTATTTTCATGAGCATATAGAATTTTTTTCTCTTATTTTCAGAATAATCAAGAAGCTGGAAATGCCACTAATTTTCTAGGCTTTCTTGCAATTATAAATTGCTGTGTGACAAAGTTCTGGCTAATAAGGCCCTGAGAGAAGTCCATGTCGAGGCTTGAGAAGATATTTGCTTCTTTATACATGTGAGAAGTGCTGATTTTACCCTTTGTCCTGATCCCAAAGTGTGTGTATTTCTAAACCTTTGAGCCATATGGTGACCATTAGTTAAACATTTAAGGACCAAAGGCCAATGTACTAAGGAAAAAAGAATGACCTAGGTTTTTTATGGTGATAATGAGTTGTTGAGTACCTTCATCAAAAATCCTTGCCTGGCCTGTGTTGCTCAGTGGTTGAGTGTCAACCTCTGAACTAGGAAGTCATGGTTCTATTCCCAGTCAGGGCATAGGCCAGGGTGTGGGCTTGATCCCCACTAGGGTGTGTGTAAGAGGCAGTCCATCAATGTTATTCTCTCTCAACACTGATGTTTCCATCTCTCTCTCTCACCCTTCCTCTCTCTGAAATAATTTTTTTTAAAGAATAATTCTTTGACTCTGTGGCTTAAGACTTAATTATTTGAATTCTTTCTTCTTCTAACTATAGAATGTCAAACAGAACAATAATTATAAATTCTTATGGTTGGAAAAATAGGAGTTGGAAAATATAAGTCTTTTTAAAAAAGCCTCTGGATCTCAATTTCCCCTCTTCTCAATCCTCTTAATTTTCAACCTTCCTTCAAGCCATACTTTGGAAAAGGCTGGCATATGTACTCTCTACTTTCCCACCTCCCACCCTTGCTCACTCCAAACTGCCTTTCATCTCTACAAATCCTCTGAAAATTTACCAAGTCCAGTGGAATCTTTTTGTCCTCATCTTTGCTCACCTCATTGAAGTATTCAAATTGTGATTTTGTACTCCTGTTTGAGACAGTTTTTCTCTTTTATAATACACTAGAGGCCCGGTGCACAAAAATTTGTGCACTCGGAGTGGGGGGTCTCTCAGCCTGGCCTGTGCCCTCTCGCAGTCTGGGACCCCTCGGGGATGTCCACCTGCTGGCTTAGGCCCGCTCCCTGGGGGATTGGGTAGTCAGACATCACTCTGGCAGCCCGGGAGCCCTCGGGGGATGTCCACTTGCCAGTGGGGAGCAGGCCTAAGCTGCAGTCAGACATCCTTAGTGCTACTGAGGAGGCGGGAGAGGCTCCTGCCACTAGCTCTGTACTGGCAGCCATCAGCCTGGCTTGTGGCTGAACAAAGCTCCCCCTGTGGGAGCACACTGACCACCAGGGGGAAGCTCCTGCATTGAGCGTCTGCCCCCTGGTGGTCAGTGTGTGTCTAGTGACCAGTCATTCCCAGTCATTCTGCTTTTAGGGTCAATTTGCATATTACCTTTTTATTATATAGGATAAAGGCCTGGTGCATGGGTGGGGCCGGCTGGTTTGCCCTGAAGGGTATCCCGGATCAGGGTGGGGGTCTCGCTGGGGTGTCTGGCAAGCCTGGATGAGGGGCCAAGGGCCGGTTTCATACTGGCCACACCCCTTCCAGGAGAGGGGTTCTGCTGGGGTGCCTGGCCAGCCTGGGTGAGGGGCTGATGGCTTTTTGCAGGCTGGCCACGGCCCCTTCAGGATGGGGGTCCCCACTGGGGTGCCTGGCCAGCCTGGGTGAGAGGCTGATGGCTGTTTGCAGGCTGGCCAAACCCCCCAGCGGGAACCCTCACCACATGAGGGTGTGGCCAGCCTGGGTGAGGGGCTGATGGCTGTTTGCAAGCTGGCCAAGCCCCCCAGTGGGGGCCCTCACCCCCTGAAGGTGTGGCCAGCCTGGGTTAGGGGCTGATGGCTGTTTGCAAACTGGCCACCCAAGCTCCAGCCACCAGCCACCCAAGCTCCCAGTGGAAGCTGGCTGGAAGCAGGTATCTAGGATTTATTTGTCTTCTATAATTGAAACTTTGTTGCCTTGAGCAGAGCCGGCCAGGACAGGTGGGAAGCTTGGCTTCCTCCATCGCCAGGGCAACCAAGCCTCCTGCTTGCTCCAGCTCTGTGGCTGCCAGCCGCCATCTTGGTTGTGTTAATTTGCATATAGTCGCTCTGATTGGCTGGTGGGCATGGCTTATGGGCATGGTTTGTGAGTGCAGCCGAGGTATGGTCAATTTGCATGTTTCTCTTTTATTAGGTAAGATGACAGTTTATCTCACTGTTTGTTTTTTGTCATCATTTTTTTTTATTGACCCTGTGCTAAAACTGAAATCTTAATATTGGTGTTCCTCCAAGTTAGGCCCTGATACTTCACCCTGTGTTCTTTACACTTGTCCCTAAATGATATCATACTTCTCTTGACTATAAAAATATCAATACACTAATGAGTAATAAATATATATATTAATCCCAGAAATTTTCTCTGAGCTTCAGTCATATGTATCCAATTGTTCATTTGACATTTTTACTTGACTAGCTCACATTCTTTCAAATGTAAGTGTTCATAATTTATTGGGCAACTATCCCATTATTTCTTCCAAATTTTTCTCTAATATAGAAAAATGCACTCTCATTCAATATCCAGTTATTTGTTCAAGCTTCAAATCTGATTCCTCCCTTTTATTGCAAACTTTATACCAAACCTATCATTAATTTCTGTTTATGCCACCAATCATGACTCTCCACTTACATAACTGACATCTCTGTTATATCAGCATAGTGACCTCTTAACTTGTTTCCCTCTTTCAATCTTTGCCTCCAATCTACCTTATATTTTACAAAAGTCAGAAGACTTTTTAAAATGTAAAACATTAAAAAGTAAATAAGTTTCTCTTCAGCTTCAGCTATTTAGTATCTTCACATTGCAGTTGGGATAAAATGCAAAAATTACCCCCATGGCTTACAAGGCCCTAAATGTTGCATTATTTTGCTGAAATAAATCCCCCCATCCTCAGAATGAAATAATTTCCCCCATTACACACAACGCTCTTAACTGCTCAGAAAATTAGCTCATGCTGCTTCCTGTCCTAATATTTTTGAGCATAGCTAGTTTCTTCTTATTTTTCATGTATTAATTTAAATCATTCAGATAATTCTTTTTATTTAACTTTTATTTATTTAAAAATTTAATATGTTTATTGACTTCAGAGAGAGGAATGGAGAGGGAGAGAGAGATAGAATCATCAGTGATGAGAGAGAATAACATTGATTGACTGCCTCCTGCATGCCCCCGCCTTGGGATACAACCTGCAACCCAGGCATGTGCCCTGACCTGGAATCAAACTGTGATCTCCTGGGTCATGGAGCGATGCTCAACCACTGAGTACACAGGCCAGGCAAGTTCTTCTCGTTTAACTTTTACTTCCCTTTTATTCTCTATTTCAGTATTTTATTTCTCTATTTATTTACTGTGATATACTTATTATGATCTGGTATAAATATATATATTTCCAATTCAACTATGAACATTACTTCTAAATTGTTTATCAGTATATTTTAAATGCTACCACATGGCCTGGTAGGAAAAAAAAAACATTTATTCAACAAATAATCATTGGATATCCACTATGTGCTAGGCACAGTTAGAGGTGCTGGTTATATGATGGGGAATACATTAAGATACCTACTTTACTTAGTTTTGTGTTCTGATTCTGTGAACTTCTCTCCAAAGTATAGTTAAATAAGGACTCTGTGTCAACTATACACTGAGTGGCCAGATTATTATGACCACCTGAAGTTTGTAGGCAAATTAGCTATAATTTCACGCTGAAGTTGCTAGAGGGCCAGACCATTATAAATAGGGAAGCAGGTTGTTTACCACGACAGTAGAAGTGATTTTTTTCTGAAGATATGGGTAAACAATGTGATTTAACAACAGCCTTTGGTGGGATATATATTTTGATGAGTGGCCAGATTATTATGACCACCTGACATTTGTAGGCAAATTAGCTGTACACTGCATTGTATGGGATATGGAAGCCAAAGGCCTGTTTGAAAACCTTTGTTGTCTGCAGTCACCAAGATAAAATGTCTTCAATTCACACAGGAACACAAGGTTTGGACAGTTGGGCATTCGAAAAAAAGTCATGTGGTCCGATAAATCACGTTTCCAGTTGCATCATGCAGATGGCAGTGAGAATTTGGCAGAAACAGCATGAGTACAACCCTTCAAGCTGGTGGGGGCAGTGTTATGGTTTGGGGCATGTTTTCCTGGCATGATTTGAGCCCTTTAATTCGTGTGGAACAACGTCTGAATAGCACAACATACCTAAGTATCGTTGCTGATTAGGTTCATCCTATCATGTTGATGGCATATCCCAACAGAGATGGCTTCTTCCAACAAGACAATGTGCTATGCCATGGTGCTAGTATTGTGCAGGAGTGGTTTCAAGAACATGAGGGAGACTTTACCTTGCTTAGGTGGCCCCCACAATCACCAGATCTCAAACTAATAGAGCATTTGTGGGACGAAGTTAAAAGAGCCATCAGGCAGCTGGTTCCACAACCATCATATCTCACAGAACTGGACAGTGCTACTCATCATGGAATTGTGTGAGATTCCTCGCATCACCTTTCAACATCTCGCGGAGTCAATTCCAAGAATTGCCTCAGTTTTTAAGGCAAAATGTGGCCCAATGAAGTAGTGATGGGGTGGTCATAATAATCTGGCCACTCAGTGTAAATATATATATCCCACGTTCAAAGGCTGTTAAATCGCATTGTTTACCCATATCTTCAGAAAAAAAATCACTTCTACTATTGTGGTAAACAACCTGCATCCCTATTTATAATGGTCTGGCCCTCTAGCAAGTTCAGTGCGAAATTATAGCTCATTTGCCTATAAACGTCAAGTGGTCATAATAATCTGGACACTCAGTGTATATCAATAAAGCTGGAAAAAAATATAAGGCCTCCGTGAAAAGGTAAACTTTAAATCAAGCCCCAAATTATGAAAAGACAATCAACCAAACAAAAGTCTGGGGAAAGAATATTCAAGGCAGACAGTAAAAATACAAAGACTCTGAATTTCACATATTTAAGAGACAAAAAGGAGGTCATATGGCTAGAAATTATGAATCTGTGAAGAAAAATTTATAAATGGTGTCATGGAAATAAGCAATGGGCAATGCATATAGAAGTTATTAAAGAGTTATAATAAGAGATTTGCACTGATTTTAAGGAACAAAGGAAGGAAGATGGGATGAATAGAAGGAAAAAGGGAAGGAGGGGGAAGGGAAGAAAATATTGGCAGTACCAATAATATTACCTGCTGATTGAGAATATGGCTAAAAGACAGTAAGGTCTCCTGCTGCTTCCTCACATAAAATGATCTTGTGACATTCTGTAAATTCACTGAACCTGCTACTTCATGTTAACTGACATCTGATCAACTGGAAATGTCTAAAACCTGGCAGTCACTTCTAATATCCTCATATGATTCAGGAGTTTCAGTTTAGTACCTTAATATTTCAGCTAAATCAATTCTCCATAAATATTGTTTTGACATGGTTATTACCTCCTCATCTCTCATTGAGAAGAGGTCAATATCAGGTAGTCTAACTGGAGGGATGTTGAGGCTCAGCTTGTGAGAGAAGTCATGGTAGGAGGCACCACCATGCCCAGAAGCAAAGCTGGCAGGAATGCCTGTAACCCACGGATACCATAAACTAGGTGGACTCAGAGAGTTCATTTTTTTTTTGCCAGAATCCCCACAATCTCCTCCCTGCTATGTCATTTCAGCCTAAGCAAGCATAAGCATCCTTTAATACAGATTTTTGACTAATTGTGTTCTCCTATTCTACAACATGCTGGTTACTACTACTCTCTCATTAAAGTTGTTACTTCATTAAAGACTAATAATTTGAGAACCAATTTTCATTTTAAGCCACTAACATACCAGTCACATAATTTGCAAATAGGCAATTTATTTGCTAATTCTTCAAAATGCACTGTATTTTGCAATCTGGAGTATACAAGTTTCATCTTAAATGTTTTGCAATGAAAAAGGAAGATTTTTCTTATTTTTCTGTTTGAATTAGGATTTAGGTAAGCACTTAGATAAATAGAGACTAATTTTTAAAATATACAGTGTCTATAATTTTTCTATTCTAAGCACATGTTTTATCATTATGTTGTTTTAAATTAAATTTATTGGGATAACATTAGTTAACAATATTACATAAATTTCAGATGTACAAATTTATAATATAACATCAGTATACTCTACTGTGTGTTCACTACTCAAACTCTAGTTTCCTTTCATGTATTTGACCCCTGTTACCCTCTCTGTATCTACAATTTGCCTGTTTTCTTTTTAAAATTTTATTGAATTTATTCTGGTAACACTGGTTGATAAAATTATATAGGATTCAGGTCTACAATTATATAATACGTCATCAATACACATCATCTGTATATTGTTTTGTGTGTTCACTACCCCAAGTCAAGTCTCTTCCCATCACCATTTGTCCCCCTTTTATCTTCTTTTACCTTCCTCCAACCCCCTTTCTTTTTCTCTGGTAATCATCATACTGTTGTCTTTGTCTATGATGTTTTTTCTTTGTTATTGTTTGTTTAATCCCTTCACCTTTCTCAACCTCCTGACCCTATGACAGACTGTTCTCCATATCTATGTGTCTGTTTTTGTTTGTTATTTTGTTGATTAGATTCTACATATAGGTGGAATCACATAGTATTTGTCTTTCTCTGAGTTGCTTATTTCACTTATCATAACAATCTCCAGGTCCATCCATGCTTGTCTGTTTATTTATTTATTTATTTTTATATCCCACATTAGTGAAATCATATGGTTCTCTTTTTTTTCTTTCATCTGACTTATTTCACTTAACATAATGTTCAACATCTATCTATGTTGTGGCAAATGGCAATATTTTATCTTTTTCGTATCTAAGTAGTCTTTAATTATATATATGTACCATATCTTCTTTATCCAATCACTCATCAAAGGATACTTAGGTTTTTTTCATGTCCTTACTACTGTAAATAATGCTGCATTGAGCATGGGGTATATACATAAAGAAATGAGAAGTATTGGAGAGGATGTGGAAAAAAAGGCAACCCTAATATATTACTGGTGTGAATGTATATCGGTGCAGTCACTAAGGAAAACAGTATGGAAGTTTCGGAAAATATTAAAAAGAGAGCTACCAGGAACCCCTCTTCTGGGTCTATTTATGTTTTTTCATTCCCTTTTGGAATATATTTATAAGCACATTTAGTGTTTTTGTACTCATGATGTATTTATTTTATTGTCATAATAGCTAACATTTATTTGGTATTTTTTATGTGGTTAGCAAGGGTTCAGCACTGGTTACCAGGTTCACCTCACTTAATCCTCAAAACAGCTCCATGAATTTATTATCAATAAAAGCATTAAATATCTGATAAAAATTAAGCAGAGAGATACTAAATAACATTCTCAAAAATTATAGGTAAGAAAGATTAAGCCAAGACTAGAATTTGACCCCATTCTGTCTGATTTCAGGTTTACTCATTGATTTGGGAAAATTTGGCATTTGTGCTTAATATTATTACTAGCACTGTTAAAGAAAAAAGTATTCTGACAGTTATTAAAATAGTAAGGAAGATTCCAAAATGGCAGTGGATTAAGTAGAAGTTACACGGACATAGTCCCAGGACCAAACTGAATTACAACTAAAATACAAAAAAAACATCCTGAATAATCAACTGAAGACTAGCTGGAAAGAACCCTGATAACCAAGGATGGAAAGTGCATAAAGGATGGTAAGAAGTGTGGAGGCGTGAAAGGGCTGGCTGGGCTCCCACAGGCATCAGCTGAAGTTCAGAAGGGATAACTCAGCTGTGGGCGGTTCCCACTGAGAACGCTGGGGTCTAACCCCTAAACGGGGCTGCCCAGACCAGAGCACCAGAACTGAGAAAGCTGCAAGCATAATATCTGGCTGTGAAAAATAGCAGGGTTGCTATCTGCCAGCGAGAAATGACTGAAAATGTAGGCACCATCTTAAAGGGCCAACACACAAAAATTCATGTGTAGCCAGTCACCTTGGGCTCTAGCAGAGGGAGGGCAGATTGAATTGGAGCTGTGTGAGCAGAAGCCAGGGTTAGAAGCTCTAGGGTTAGAGCTCAGAAGGCAGACATCCTCATTTCCTGTAGTAAGTAATTCCCTCATACTGTAGAGGGACATCTTTCTCTTACAGACCTTTACCATACAGGCAAATTTTGCCTGGGGGAGGAAACAATTACCCCACCCTCTTGGAATACCACATGCCCCACCCTGTAGAGTTTCTGAGGCCCATTAAGAGACAGAGAATAAAAATCTGCCTGCATGCAGAAAAAATTACCCTCCATCTTGGAAAACCCCTTGCCCTACCCTGTGGAGTTTCTGAGGTCCATTGAGAGACTGAGAATAATAATCAGACAGCAGAAAGAAGCAATTGCCCCACCTGTTGGAAAACCTATCATCCCACCAAGCTTTCAGTAGCCTGAGGCTAATAAAGACTGAATAACAGTCAGCCTATAGGCAGAATCATGTCTCTGGAGGCTTTGAGTTTTGTCTGATCTAATTCAGGTACCAGTCTAGAAAAAGCAAACTATGGTATACATCTTGGTCCCAAAGGCATCCAGCACCAGCAGAGTGAGTCACAAGCTGTGGATTGCTGATAGCTACAGAGTACTCAGAACAGGTCAAAAATAGTGTCTGACACTGTCCTGTTTGAGAGATTGGGATTTGTAACAGATCTACATAATACATAGACACAAACCCAAACAAGCAGCCAAAATAAGGAGACAAAAAATGTAGTCTCCAAATGAAAGAACAAGAGAATTCTCCAGAAAAAGAGATAAATGAAGTGGAAATAAGAAATTTATCAGACATCGAGTTCAGAATAATGATGGCAAGGTTGCTCAACAGCATGAGAAAAGATATAGTAACTGTGAAGATTGACATAGCACTAATGGAAAACAGAGTGGAAGGAATACACAGCTGATTAGGGGAAGCCAAGGATTGGATCAATGAATTAGAAGACAGGGGTAGAAAAAAATATCACTCAGAGAACCAAAAAGAAAAGCAATTAAAAAAACAGCAGGACAGCTTAAGGGAGCTGTGGGACAGCATGAAAAGTAACAACATTCATATACTAGATGCACAAGAAGGGGAAGAAAGTGAGCAAGGAATTGAAAACCTGTGTGAAGAAATAATGGCAGGAAACTTCCCTAATCTGGTGAAGGAAAAAGTCACATAAATTCAGGAGTCACAGGGAGTCCCAAGCAAGAAAAAACCAAACAGGCCCATGACCAGACACATCATAATTAAAATGTCAAAAATTAAAGCCAAAAAGGGATTCTTAAAGACAGCAAGAAAAACAAACACTTTGTTACCTACAAAGGAGCTCCCATAAGGCTGTCAGCTGATTTCTCATCATAAACTCTACAGGCCAGAAGGGAATGGCATGAAATATTCAAGGTAATGAAAAGGAAGGATCTGAAACCAAAATTAGTATATCCAGCAAGGATATCATTCAAAATAGATGATGAAATTAAGAGCTTCCCAGGCAAAAAAAAAAAAAGGAGTTTTATCACCATCAAACCAGCACTGCAAGAAGTGCTAAAGGGACTGCTGTAATGAGAGGCAGAAATAAAGAGATAAATATAGGAATAGGAATTGAAATAACAATAAATAAGTATCTATCAGTAATAACCTTTAATTCAAATGAATTAAATACTCCAATCAAAAGACATAGGGTAGCTGAATGGATATAAAATCAAGACCCAAATATATGCTGTCTATAGGAGACCCACCTCAGAATAAAGGACTCACACATAATGAGAATGAGAAAATGAAAAAAAAAAAGTCCAAGCAAATGAAAACAAGCAAAAAGCTGGGGTTGCAATACACATAGCGAACAAAATAGACTTCAAAATGAAGTCCATCACAAGAGACAATAAAGGTCATTAGATAATACTAAATGGATTGATCCAACAAGAGAATATAATCCTGGCAAATATATATACACCCAACAAAAACTTCTGGATGACTTTAAGGGAGAGATTGACAGCAATATAGTCATAGTAGGGGACTTTAACACCCTGCTGATTTCACTGGGTAGATCTTCCAGACAAAAAAATTAACAAGGAAATAGTGACTCTAAATACAGCGGGGCCTTGAATTACGAGTTTAATTCGTTCCGTGACAGAGCTTGTAACTCAAATTACTCGTATGTCAAATCAAAAGTGAACGAGTGAGACTCGTGATGCTGGGCTGATGTTGTGGCGTTCACTGTGACGTTCGCTGCGCCAACTAGTGGCGGGGTATCTGAAGCTGGCTCGTAACCCGAATTTTAGCTCGCAACTCAAAGCAAAAAATCGACCTAGAGATGGCTCATATCTCAAAAAACTCGTTAGTCGGGACACTCGTAAGTCAAGGCCCCACTGTAGAATGCTGGATCAGATGGATTTAATTGACATTCATAGAACATTTCACCTCAAGGCTGCAGAATATACTTCTCAAGTGCATATGGGCCATTCTCAAAGATAGACCACATTTTAGGACAGAAAACAAGTCTCTAAAAGTTCCAGAAGAATGAAATCATATCAAGTATCTTCTCAGATCACAATGGAGTAAAATTAGAAATCAAGTACAGTAAAAATACTCAAAAATATTCAAACACATGGAAGCAAAATAGCATATTATTAAACAATGAATGGTTATAAATAAAATCAAGAAAAAAACAAAAACCTTCCTGGAAACAAATGAAAATGAATGCACACAACCCCAAATCTCTGGGACACAGCAAAAGTAGAGCACCACAGGCTACCTAAAAAAAAACAACAACAAGACAAACAAAAAAAACAATATACTGTTGAACCCTACAATTTAAAGAACTAGAAAGAAAGCAACAAGGAATGTTCCTAGTAAGTAGAAGGAAGGAAATAATAAAGATTAAAAATAAATGACTAAAAAAAAATAAATAAATACAAAATATAAATGAACCAAGAGCTGGTTCTTTGAAAAGATAAACAAATCAATGAAACTTTAGCCAGACACATCAAGAAACAAAAAGAGAGGACCCAAATAAATAAAATAGGAAACAAAAGAGATGAAGTAACCACTGACACCACAGAAATACAAAAGATTGTAAGAAAATACTATGAACTGTATGCCAGCAAGCTGGACAATGTGGAAAAAAGAAAAATAAAAAATTTCTAGAAAAATATAATCTCCCAAAACTGAATCAGGAAGACTAAGAAAACCCAAATAGGCCAATACTAATTGATGAAATTGAAGCAGTAATCAAAAAAACTCCCAGCAAACAAAAGCCTTTGTTTTCCAGACAGCTTAACAGGGGAGTATTACCAAGCATTCAGAGAAGAACTGACCCCAACCCTCCTCAAATTATTCAAAAAAATTCAAGAGAAGGAACATTTTCAAGCTCTTTTAATGACACCAGCATTATCATAATTCCAAAACCAGCTCAAGACACTACAAAGAAAGAGAATTACATGCCAATATCCATGTTGAACATAGATGCTAAAATCCTCAATAAAATATTAGCAAATGAGACCCAGCAATACATTAAAAAGATCATACACCATGACCAAGTGGGATTTATTCAGGGGATGAAAGTCTTGTTCAATATTCTCAAATCAATAAATGTGATACAGCACATAAACAGATCACAAGATGAAAATTACATCATCTTATCAATACAGGCAGAAAAACCATTCAACATCCATTTTTTAATAGAAACTCTCAGAAAAGTGGAAAGAAAGGGATCAAACCTCAATATAATAAAGGCCATATATGACAAACCTACAGCACACATCATATTCAATGGGCAAAAAGTAAAACTATTTTCCCTAAGAACAGAAACAAGACAGGGCTGTCCACTTTCACCACTCTTATTCAACATAGTACTGAAGTCTTAGCCACAGCGATCAGACAACAAGATGAAGTAAAGGCATCCAATGTGGAAAGGAGGAAATAAAACACTCATTATTTGCATATGACAATATTGTACATAGAAAACCCTAAAGACTCCACCAAAAACCTACTAGATTTAAGAAATTAATTCAGCAATGTAGCAGGATACAAAATTAGCACTCAGAATCCATGGTAAAGGGTGTCCCAAAATTCACGCAAGAAATAATTTTGATAGAAAACACAGGTTTATAATTAAAAATTGTAAATGTTTTATTGATTCATAAAGAATACAGTATGTATTCAGGGTTATGTATGGAATAGCATATCGGGTAAATGGCCTCCATGGCACAAAAAAACTGGATTATCATGTAGCAGTGGCGAGCACCATTAACTGTTATTGCCTGAGCAGCCGCATTTCGGTCATGGAAAATTTTAACAAAAGAGTGCGTATGTGCCAGCAAAGCTGTGGAGGCCATTTTCCTGATATGCTATTCCATACATAACTCTATACTGTGTACTTTATGAATCAATAAAAATTTACAATTTTTAATTATAAACCTGTGTTTTCTATCAAAATTATTTCTTGCGTGAATTTTGGGACACCATTTATTTTAATACAACAATAAAGGAATTCTCTGAAAGAGAAAATAAACAAACAACTAAATTTATCATTGCTTCAAAATAACTGAAATACTTAGGAATAAACTTAAGCAAGGAGGTAAAAAACCTGTACTTGGGAAACTACAGGAAATTGAAAAAAAAGATAGAGGAAGATATAAACAAATGGAAAATATACTGTGTTCATGGATTGGTAGAATTAACATAATTAAAATGTCTATACTATACAAAGCAATCTATAGTTTAAATGTAGTCCCAGTTAAACTGCCATCAGCATCATTTCACAGATCTAGAATAAAAACTTCAAAAATTTATATGGACCTCCTCCCCCCACAAAAAAATAAACCCCTGAATAACTGCAAAAACTTGAGAAAGAAGAACAAATTTGAGGGATCACAATACCAGACATCATGTTATAATACAAGGCCACAATAATCAAAACAGCCTAGTACTGGCAAAAGAACATGCATAAAGATTCATGGAACAGAACAGAAACCCCAAAAATCAACCCAAGCCCTTATGCTCAATTAATACTTTACAAGAGGCAAGAGCATAAAATGGAGTCAAGAGAGTCTCTTTAATAAATGGTGTTGGCACATCTACACAATGGAATACTATGCAGCTGTAAAAAGGAAGGAACTCCTACCGTTTGCAACAGCATGGATGGAGCTGGAGAGCATTATGCTAAGTGAAATAAGTCAGTTAGAGAAAGATAAATATCACATGCTCTCAAAATTGATAAATGTTAGAGGATACATGCTAAAAAGGTCTTAAATTCCCAGTGTGTAACATGGTAGAAATTGAGAAATTTTAAAATGTTTTCTTGATTTTTATTCCTTACATTTTATACATACACATTTATATTCATATATGAAAATAAGATATAGGTAAGAGGAACTAATACAGTGTTGAGTCTCAGGATTGGGGGGATGAGGGGACATTGGGAGGATAAGGACACATTTGTAATATCTTATTCAATAAAGGGAAAAATTTAAAAAAAGAGATAAATCATATCTAATAAATGAAGAGAAACTTGCCTATAAAAAATAAATAAATGGTGTTGGGAAAATTGGATAGATACATGAAAAAAATGAAACTATACCACCAACTTACACCATACACAAAAGTAAACTCAAAATGGATAAAAGACTTAAATGTAAGTTATGAAACTATTGAAATCCTAGAAGAAACAATAGGCAGCAAAATTTCAGACATCTCGCATAGCAATATGTGTGTGGATATATCTTCTAGGGCAAAGGAAACTAAGGAGAAAATAAACAAATGGGACTACATAAAAATAAAAAGCTTCTGCACAGCAAAAGACAGTAAAAGAAACCATCAACAAAATAAAAAGGGAGCCCACTGTATGGGAGAACATATTTGTGAATGATACATCTGATAAAGGGTTAATATCCAAAATATATAAGAAACTCAAACAACTTAACAAAAGATAAACAATCTGATTAAATAATGCGCAAAGGACCTAAATAGACACTTGTCCAAAGGGGACACACACATGGCAAGAGACATATGAAAAAAATGCTCAAAGTCACTGATCATCAGAGAGATGCAAATCAAAACTAAGATGAGGTATCACCTCACATCTGTCAGAATGGCTATCATCAACAAATCAACAAGTGAGAAGTACTTGCAAGGATGTCTGGAAAAGGGAACCCTAAAACACTAATTATGGGAATGCAGACTACTGCAGCCTTTATGGAAAACAGTATAAAGTTTCCTCAAAAAATTAAATATGGAACTGCCATTTGACCCAGTGATCCCACTTCTAGGAATATAGCCTAAGAAACCTGAAACACCAATCAGAAAGAATGTTCCCCTGTGTTCAGAGCTGCTGCAATTTACAATACAGGAAACAGTAAGAATGCCCAATAGTAATAAAGAAGAATCTCTTACCCTTTGAGACAGCATGGAGGCACCTGGAGAATATTATGCTAAGCAAAACTAACTAGTCAGAGAAAGACACATATCAGATGATGTCCCTCATTTTTTGAATCTAATAGACAAAATAAATGTTGAACACTATAGATCCAGAGACATAGAAGCATGGAACAGACTGTTGAACCTAAGAAGGAATGTGGGGGTGGATGGTGGGAGGGAAGAGATCAACCAAAGAACTTGTTTGGATATATGCAAAACCCAAGGACCCAGACAATAGGGTGGTCAAGGCCCGAGGTGGGAGGAAAGGGCAGGCTAGAAGGAGTCAAATGGGGGGGGAAAGGCAGACATATTTGATACTTTCAACAATAAAGATCTAAAAAATAAATAATCAAATGTGAAAAAAAGATATTGAAGGACAAAAAAAAATAGTAAGGAAGATTTAGGATTATTCTGATAAGTGTCAAACTGACAACTCCAATATAATAAAATAAGTGGGATATGTACCTAATGAGCTGATGGGTGGGTGGAGAGTAGCAGAGGATGGAAAATTACTAAGAGGAGACATCAAGGCTATGGAAATTTGTGCCTGATGACCTAATAGAATTCTTGCTTCAGGCAAGCCAAAGTGATAAAATTTCAATGGGGTTGGGGGAGGAGAACAAGAAATTTGATCAAATATCAAGAGTTATCACATATCAAGTGTAGAGAGATTCCATCTAAACTGATTGAGCAAGATTCTTGCTAAAACTGGGATATGTAGACCTGGCAAGGATAGGAGTCTAGGTCAAGGTCTAATGACGAGGACTTAGAAGAGTCTGACTGAAGCATGGTCAAGGACAGCATCTTGTCAATTCACAATAAGAATAACAGAATTTTAAGAATGAAGAGGACCTTAGAAATAACCTGAATCTACCAATCTCCTTATAGATAAAAAATGTTGAACATGTATGTGCATTTGCTTGTTCAAAGTTACTTGTCTGATGAAACCTGTGAAATTATACCTTAGCCCTATACACTTGCTTTTACATTATTGTTATCTTTTATTGGGTTATTTACAGTTTACCCAAACATAAAATAAATTGGGTACTCTATAAATGCATAATGGCACAACATGTAATAGATAAAATAGACTTTAAATCTTCCAATAAAAATTGACATTGTTTATTTTAGATTGTTCTTTCCTCATCCATTTATCAGTTAAAATATATTTTCAGGTTTACTAACAAATGACATATTTGTTGTTTAAAGTGGTGTTGTCTGGATAGTTATACAGGATCTTTAAATGTCAAATGGGAGTCTATGGAAATAGATTGGAATTCTAATCTTTTTACTAAAGGTCTTCTATGGAGCTGTAAATGAAAAACAGTGTGTGAGAACATTGTTTTAGCACCTGTTTTATTGCCTGCTCTTGATGTAATTAGTGTATTTAAAGACAGCCCTATTGGTTACACCATATGGTTTGTAATCATTAGTATAATAATAGATGTACCACTTAAAATGGAGCTCAACAACTGAGCTCTACTGTTCCATTATGCTAGTCTAATAGGGGGTTTTCAGAGAGTTGACTGAATCCCAGTTTTGAATCTCTGACACACTTAGGTTCTCTAGAAAATATTTTAAGAGATAAAAAAGCAAATTTGCTATTGTTATTTGACTTAGATATTAATAAATATATTTATGCTGCCTTGACCTGTCTGACTATAACATTTTAAATAAACTATTATTAATGATGGCAATGAATCTTATTAACTAACACTTTTAAATGTGAAGATGTGCTATCTTCTGTTTTACCAAAACTGGATTTTCATTGTGAAAGTTGTATTAATTTTTCATTCACATTAATTTCAATTGTTGTTAAAATAAGAAACATATTTTTTCCTGATATGAAAGTATAGTAGACAATAAGAAAATGACACAGGTCTTTATAAACTATGAAAAAACTTCCCTTTAAAAACCTTAAAAACATTATTTGTGTTTAAGCAGTGATTCTATCTTCTTATTTACTACTAGAGGCCCAGTGCACGAATTCGTGCACCAGTGGGGTCCCTCAGCCTGGCCTGCGAGATCGGGCTGAAACCTGCTCTCCAATATCCAGCGAGGGGTCCCTATTGTGAAAGTGCCAGCCAGGAAAGGACCTCGGGAGGGCTCCAGGACATGTCCAGCCCATCTGCTCAGTCTTGATTGGCTGGACCCCAGCAGCAAGCTAACCTACTGGTCAGAGCATTTACCCCCTGGTGGTCAGTCACATCATAGCAACTGGTTGACCAGTTGACTGTCTGCACCCTGGTGATCAGTGCATGTCATAGCAAGCAGTTGAGTGGCCTTAGCATCATTAGCATATTATGCTTTGATTGGTTGAATGGATGACAGGAAGACCAGATACTTAGCATATTAGGTTTTTATAATATAGGATAAGCTATAAGTGGTGACAAGCAAAACAAGAATCCTCCTTGTGACAAGATTACAAGCAAAATAAGACACTTATTTTTAGTGCTGTTCCCCAACACTTACCTATGCATTTACCCACATTTTTAGACATATCTATGTAAAGAAGCTATACTCAAACCTCAGTTCCTGAATGTTTCCCATCTCAAGCAATTTAATTTTCAACTGAGATGCTCACAAAAAATGTCTTAGTTGTCAAACAAAACTTTTGTTTTTGACCCAACAACCTTTTCATACTGATACTTTTTTGATCAGTCATGCATCTCTCAGGCAACAAACAAAGAAGAGAATGTGAGAGTATGAGTCAGTTTACCATTGAGCCTCACATTGTTCACATCCCAGGAAATTGTGCTACAGATATTTTCATGTTTGTTTGTTTTGCCTGGCACTCGCACCTGTTGCTGCTTATTATTACCAAATACACACAGTAAATGACCATGGGGCCTAAAAAGTTTAGTGATAGCAGCAAAGTGAAAAGTTATGAGAACAATGATAGAGCTTAAAAAAAGAAATAATTGCAAAATATGATGAAGGTGTTCTCATTTCTGATCTGGCTACTGATTATAGCATGGCGAACTCTAAGGTAGCACAATTTTAAAAAATAAAGAGGCCATCAAGAGTGCTGATGTTGCCATGGGTGTGAAAGTGCTCATGAAACAATGATCACAGGCAATTGAGAAAGGTTAAAAGAGAATCATTTGGGGATCTGGAACGAATTAATTTAATTTACATTATTTCTAATAGAAACAATGATTTGATTTTCAAACAACTCACTTCTCAGCCTTCTGGAGAACTGAGGTTCCATTGTATCTGTGACTATCCTATATAATAAAAGCCTAATATGCTAAGTATCTGGTCATCCAGTCGTCCATTCAACCAATCAAAGCATAATATGCTAATGATATGCTAAGGCCTCTTAACTGATTGCTATGACATGCACTGACCACCCGGGGGAAGACAGTCCACCAGTCGACCAGTCTCTATGACATGCACTGACCACCAGGAGGCAGACACTCAATGCAGAAGCTGCAGAGCTGCAGTGACTTGGTAGTGGCAGTTCTTGGGTGATGCACCTCGAAAACAGAGAGGAGGGAGACCGATTCCTTGCAGGGCCGCCTGATTCCACCATCGGCCGTAGGTCATGTTGTTGCTGAGGCACTGTCGGCCCGAATCTGCACACTTGCGTTTGTGTTCCACACCCTGTACAACAGAAACTTTGCAGAGTGCCCCCTGGCACTCTCGGACCCCTATGGGGATGTCAGAGAAGTTATTTTGGCCAGATCCCCACAGGCCAGGCTGAGGGACCCCACCTGCTGGAGGGACCCCGCTCACTCTGCAGACGCCGGGGAGGCACCATATGATGTTGGCTCCAGGGTGTGTCCGGCCCATCTTGCCCAGTCCACGTTAGCTTGCTGCTGGGGTCCGGCCGATCAGGACTGAGCAAGATGGGCCGGACACACCCTGGAGCCAACATCATATGGTGCCTCCCCGGCGTCTGCAGAGTGAGCGGGGTCCCTCCAGCAGGTGGGGTCCCTCAGCCTGGCCTGCACCCTCTCACAAACTGGGACCCCTCGGGGGATGTCAGAGAGCCTGCTTCAGCCCGATCCCTCAGGCCAGGCTGAGGGACCCCCTGGTGCATGAATTCATGCACCAGGCTTCTAGTGTTATATAAGTACTGGAGGGCAATGAAGTTTTCCACCCTAAAACATGTCTGAAATATTGATTATTTTCAGCTATTTAATTTTAAGAAACAAGACTTAGGAAAAAACTTTGAACTTCCCCATGAGTGCCTAAAATATTTTAGGTAGAAGGCATTTTCAAGGAAAGAGCTTTCACCATAGATTAATGTAATCCTATATAATAAAAGGCTAATATTCAAATATACTGAAAGGTGGAACAACCAGAACAACCAAACAACTGACTCAACAATCTCTATGATGTGCGCTGACCAGCAGGGGGTGTGCGTGGAACATGGCAGGTGTCAGCCACAGCAGGATGGTGGAGCAAATGAGTGAGTGCACCAGACCAAGGTGGTGCACCAGTTGCTGTCTTCGGGGTGAGCCTCTGGTGGTTACTGAAAATTCTTTGCTCACAGATGTATCTTGTACCACTTCCATTTGCTGCTGTTTTGACTCTTGAGTATGCCATTGTCAATTGTCTTTAGAGAACAGAATCTATGAGTCTGTTTCTGTTCTGCTTGTTTGTTTATTTGATTTTTAGATTCAATTATTGATATATATGCATTTATTGTCATTTTATTTTCTCCTTCTTTTTCTTCTCCTTCTCCTTCTCCTTCTCCTTCTCCTTCTCCTTCTCCTTCTCCTTCTCCTTCTCCTTCTCCTTCTCCTTCTCCTTCTCCTTCTCCTTCTCCTTCTTCTTCTTCTTCTTCTTCTTCTTCTTCTTCTTCTTCTTCTTCTTCTTCTTCTTCCTCTTCTTCTTATTTTTCTTCTTCAAGAAGACCCTTTAACATTTCATGTAATACTAGTTTGGTGATGAACTCTTTCAGCTTTTCTTTTTCTAAAAAGCACTTTATCTGACCTTCAATTTTAAATGATAGCTTTGCTTGGTAGAATAATCTTGTTTGTAGGTCCTTGCTTTTAATCACTTTGAATATTTCTTGCTATTCCCTTTTGGCCTGCAAAGTTTCTGTTGAGAACTCAGCTGACAGTAATATGAGTGCTACCTTGTAACTAACTGCTTTTCTCTTGCTGCTTTTAAGATTCTCTCTTTGTCTTTAACCATTGTCATTTTAATTATGATGTGTATCAGTGTGGGCCTCTTTGGGTTCATCTTGTTTAGGACTCTTTGTGCTTCCTGGACTTATATGTCTATTTTTTTCACCATATAAGGGAAGTTTTCTGTCATTTTTTCAAGTTGGTTTTTAATTTCTTGCTTCCTCTCTTCTCCTTTTGGCATCCCCATGATTCAAATATTCTGGTATGCTTGAAGTTGTCCTAGAGGCTCCTTATACTATATTCATGATTTTGAATTTTTTTTTCTTTTTGCTGTTCTGATTGGGCATTTTTTGCTTCCTTATATTCCAAATCTCTTATTTGATTTTCAGTATCCTCTACTCTACTGTTGATTTACTATAAGTTAGAAGTTCTCAGAAAGTTTCTTGAGCATTTTTATAACCATTGTTTTTGAACTCTGCATCTGGTAGTTTTCTTGCTTCCATTTCATTTAGCTCTTTTTCTGGAGATTTAGTCTGTTCTTTCATTTGTGACGTGTTTCTCTGTCTCTGCACTTTTTATATTTCCCTGTGTTTGTTTCTATGTATTAGGTAGCTCTACTATGTCTTCCAGACTTGGTAGAGAGGCCTTGTGTAGTAGGTGTCCTGTAGGGCCCAGTGACTCAGCCTCCCCAGTCACCTGAGCTGGGAACTTCAGGTGTGCCCTGTGTAAGCTGTGTGTACTGTACTACTGTAGCTGAGCCTTGGTTGATGTTGATGACACTGGGAGGGACTGATCTCCAAGCCAATTGGTTGTGTGGATCAGGTGTGAGTGCAGTGGAAGAGCTACTATACAGGAGCCAACCCTATGGAATAGGACTTGCTTCAGGGGGACTTTAGTGCTTACCAAGTTTGACCATTGAATGTGTCACTCATAGAGGTGGTAGTGATGACCAGAATGGTGAGCCAAGGTATTTTCCTGGGGTTGTGTATGGAGACATCAAAGAATGAGCTCTGTGAACCAGAAGATTTAAGCAAAAGTGTAGAAAATTTATTACAATCATATTCAGGCTCCCAGCAAGGGGAGGGGGACCCAATAGTGGGCTTCCTGTTAAAGCCTGGTAGTCCATGGGTATATATTTGCCACAAGCCTGCTCTATATCTACCTGTGTTATCACCTGATTGATTCCCTCAATTGTTTTTGCCCAGCAATGAACCTGAACTTTTCCTGTTTCTATGTGTTGTTTTCTGTTCCTATGCTGAACTTTTTCTGTTTCTATGCCTTCCTACATCTTGTTGCTACAGGTCCTTCCTTGTTTTCCCATGCCTCCCACTTTGAGTCCAAATATATTTTATTATTTCTGCATGGTTGGTTCCTGTGGTTAGGCTGGCACAAACTGCCATGTCTGCCCCTGCCTTTATTTTCTGTTCTACCTGCCTTTATTTTCCACTGGACCCCTGCTCTATCTGCCTACATTTCAAGTTAACCCTATTAGTAGGGTTGTAATCTGTCATGGTTGAAGCTGACCACCAGGTGCACTGGCTCTGGAGGCTCCAAGGAGGTGCAAAGTCAACCACGGCATGTGCCTGTCCTGGGCTGATATTTGTGTTGAGCTTGGAGGTTCTCAGGAGAGGTCGAACTATAAATCAAGGTGGGCTGCCACTAGTGCTAGGCCTGGGGCCAGTTATTGAGAGGAACAGGACATGCTGGGGCCAGCTGCTGCTTGTTTGAGAGATTTTAGGAAAGCCTTAAGCATGTGGCAAGAGAGGCCAATTGTATGGAAAAGCCACTGAAAATGACTTGAATGAGCCTGCAAGTAAGGATGGACAGGGTCTCAGGGAATCATTAGGGCAGGGTGAAAAGTGTGAGCCAGTTTGATAGAGAATCAGACATAGTGCCCCGCCTGCCAGCTCTGTGGCAGGGAGGGCTCAGCAAAGGAACAATGACCTCTGACAGCACTTCTGTCTGGAAGAAAGCTGCCCCTCCAGCTCTCAACCTGATAGCATGCAAGTTATTTTCTCCCTGAGTGTCTCAGATTCCTTTCAAGCTGCTGCCTCAGTGCTGAATCTCAGAAGGAGTAAGTCCAAGTAAGTCTGTGCACTGGCCCTTTAAGAGGAACTGCCTGGGGCCAAGCAGTTTCCATGTTACACAGCCATATCCTTGCTGGTTTTTATAGCCACAAGTTGTGGGGACTTTTTTCCTAGTATTAGAACCCTGGGATGGGATCCCAACTCCTCAGGGAAACATCCACAACCAAGATATCCCTGGTGAGTGCGGGACCAGCTGGTTCTATGATTCCACCCTGCATCTCCACCCTTCCTACCAGTCTTGATGTGCTTCTTTAATGCCGGTAGTTGTAGGACTTCCATTCAGTTATATTTCATGTGGTTCTGAAAGATGGTTGTTCTGTATTTTAGGTGGAATTTGGATGTTGTTGTGAGAGATGGTGAGTCCTGAGTTGGCCAATACCACCATCTTGACCAGAGCCTATTAGTTTTCTTTTAGTAAAAAGAAACCTACATAAGGGAAAAAAGTAAAAGTAATTAGCACTATTTCCATAATTTACTCATTTAGCTACGTAAATACTTGATAAGAATGCACTGATCTATATAATAGCTGACAATCCTCTTCACTGAGATAGAAAAAAAAAAAGTAACCAATTACTGTATCTAGATCAAATTCTAGAATCTCTGAGTTAAATAAGGACCTATCCATCAGGTCTCTATATTGCTATTTGTGGTAAAACACCTTGTAAAATTTGTACCTCACACAATGGAGAACAAAGATAATAGCCATAGTAAAAACTAATCCATGTGGAGAGAAAAAATTAAAACACAGCAGTCACTACAAATTAAGTTATTGACTAAGAATAATAGACACTCCATGAACCAGAAGCAAAATGAGGTAATTTGTTAGCCCATTTTTCAGACTTGCCCTCTAGCTACCGGAAACAACTTGCCTGTCCTTTATTATCTGTGCCCATATGTGGGTTGGGCATTGGAGAGAACATGCTCCCTGAGGGCTTTACAGTTTTAACAGCAAACTTCTTATTAATTGAAATTAGTAGAACTTGTGTTCTATTAAACATTTAATCATTTCAATGTGTTTCAGACCAGGTTAGAGTTTCTTTGAGATTATAATTCCCCCCAACACCCAACCAATTTCTAGTATATTTGCTGTTTATAAGTTCCACAGGCAGTTTTGACAGTTAAACCTTTTGTAAGATATTGGTTTTAACTTTTTAGTGTCTTTACTTATTGATAATATTTTGAGTGCACACACAACTTTTCTGGTACATAGTAGGTTATTACTTACTTAATACAAAAAAATAACTATGTTTTTTCTCTGTACCCAAATTCTTGCCCTGAGACAATGAAAGACAGCTGTTACAGTCCATGTAGGGCAGTGGTTCTCAACCTTCCTAATGCCACGACCCTTTAATGCAGTTCCTCATGTTGTGGTGACCCCCCAACCATAAAATTATTTTCGTTGCTACTTCATAACTGTAATTTTGCTACTGTTATGAATCATAATGTAAATATCTGATATGCAGGATGTATTTTCATTGTTACAAATTGAACATAATTAAAGCATAGTGATTAATCACAAAAACAATATATAATTATATATGCCTTTTCCGATGGTCTTAGGCGACACCTGTGAAAGGGTCGTTCGACCCCCAAAGGGGTCGTGACCCACAGGTTGAGAACCGCCGATGTAGGGTTTCTTTTCTTTTTAATCCTCACCCCCCTAGGCTATGTATTTTAGAGAGAGAGAGAGTAAGAGAGAGAGAGTGAAACATTGATGTGAGAGAGGAACATCAATCCATTGCTTCCTATTCAGCTCTTGAGATAAGACCCACAAACTAGATATGTGTCCTAACTGGGAATCAAATTTGAAACCAACTGAGCCACTCCAACCAAATGAGCCACCCAGTGAGTGCCATGTATGGGTTCTTTATTGTTGGCAAAGAAACCTAATAAAATGTATTTAGGTGTTTATACATGAGAAAGAGTAGTTGTCCTTCCTCACTATCTAAAAGAGTCTGCTTGAACAATTTTCAGTTGTTATTGTAATCTTTTGGATTGTTAGTACATTTCTCTTATAGAAATATATGACTAATATCACTAGTTTTGTAATTCATAGAGTCTCATGGTCCAAAATCTAATTCTCTCTTGAGATATTCCTCTAAGAAAGGAAATCTCACCCAGCTAGCATGGATCAGTGGTTGAGCATTGACCTATGAACCAGGAGGTCATGGTTTGGGCACATGCTCAGGTTGCAGGCTTGATCCCCAGTGTGGGGCATGCAGGAGGCAGCAAATCAATGATTCTCTCTTATCATTGATGTTTCTATATCTCTTTTCTTCTTTCCTCACTGAAATCAATAAAAATATATTTAAAAAATAAATCTCTCTGGAGCCCACATTTATCAGTCATAAATTAAATTTTAGGGAACCTAGGCTCTAAGTTTCAGTAAAATTTGCTCCACAAGCTCTCATTCTGGAGAAGTATAAAAACACAGTCTCACAAGTGTTAAGCTTGAACATCATCATTTTGTATTACTTGCCTGTATACTCTGCTTATCAATCTGGTTTTCAAAATATGTGTAGCCATATCAAGACCTTTAGAATAATAGGTTTGAATAAAGAGTCAACACCTTTTCCATTTTCCCCCCAAAGACTTATGACCTCCATATGACTGTCAGTCATATCTTCCTAATGTGATTTTTTTTTTTAGCAATATGATGACTTTACTTATTTTTAATTTTTATTAACTTTATTGGGGTGACATTGGTCAACATGAACATATAGGTTTCAGGTGTCGGTTTCTGTGTTACAAGGTCGGTGTACTGCATCATGTGCTCACCACCCAAAGTCATATCTTCTCTTGTCACCTTATATTAGGACCCTCTTCTGACTCCCCCACCCCCACAATCCCTCTGGCAACCACCACACTGCAGTTTGTGTTCATGAGTTTCAGGTTTATATCCCACATATGAGTGTTATCATATGGTTCTTAGCTTTTCTTAACTGACTTGTTTCACTTAGCATAATGTTCTCAAGGTCCATCCATGTTGTTGCAAATGGCACTATTTCATCCTTTCTTACGGCTGGGTAGTATTCCATTGTGCATATCCTATATAATAAAGAGGTAATATGCAAATTGACTGTCACACCCTCGCACAAGACGGCTGCCCCCATGTGGTCACAAGATGGCAGGCAGGGGAGGGCAGTTGGGGGGACCAGGCCTGCAGGGGACGGCAGTTGTGGGGGACCAGGCCGGCGGGTGAAGGGAGTTAGGGGCGACCAGGCCGGTAGGGGAGGGCAGTTGGAGGCAACTGGGCCAGCAGGGGAGGGCAATTGGGGGCTATTGGCCGGCAGAGGAGCAGTTAGGCATTGATCAGGGTGGCAGGGGAGTGGCTAGGGGGTAATCAGGTTGACAGGCAGAAGCGGTTAGAGTCAATCAGGCAGGTGGGTAGGCGAGTGGTTGGGAGCCTGCAGTCCTGGATTATGAAAGGGATGTCCGACTGCCGGTTTAGGTCGGACATCTCCCGAGGGGGTCCCAGATTGGAGAGTGTGCAGGCTGGGCTGTGGGACAACGCCCCCCCCCCAAGTGCATGAATTTCATGCACCAGGCCTCTAGTCTATATATTTATATTAAGAGGTAATATGCAAATTAGGCCAGGATGCCATAACCGGTCACGACCGGACAAGAGGAGGTTGCAGGTGCAGGTGAGGCCCGGAGTGGAGACAGAGGCAGAGACAAGGGGGCCTGTCTGAGCCGGCGCAGTGGCTCCAGCGGCCTGGAGCAGCACAGGCAGGGGAGCCAAGGGGGCCTGGGACTGGCGGAGCTGCCGTGCCAGCTTGGATAGCTCCGGAGTGGACACAGGCAGGAGGTAGAGGATGCCTGGGGTGGAAGTCAGGTGCAGGTCCCGACTGCTTGAGGTGCTGGTCTGGCCTGACTCCTGTGGCAGCCCAGTGCTGTGCGAGTCAGGTGTGGGTTCCGGCCGCCTGCAAGGTGCCTCCTTGCACGGCGGGAGGCAGGGCGCCTCCTCGTGAGATTTTAATCATGCCCTGGGCCTCTAGTGTACCACATATTCTTTATACAGTCCTCTATCACAGGATACTTTGGTTCTTTTCATGTCTTGTTCACAGTGAATAATGCTGCAATGAACATGGGGATGCATATAGCTTTGTGAATGCATGTTTTTGAAGTTTTTGGGTATATACCCAGGAGAGGGATTACTGAGTTATATGTTAGCTCTATTTTTAACATGAATGAGGGTTCCCTTTTTCACAACCTCTCAAACACTTGTTATCACTTATCTTGTTGATAATGGCCACTCTAACAGGTGTGAGGTGGCATCTCATTGTAATGTTGATTGACATTTTTCTAATTGCCAGTGAGATTGAACATACTTTTTTATATACTTATTGGCTATTCATAAGTCTTTTTAGGGGAAGTGTATTTTCAAGTCCGCTGCCTACTTTTTGATTGGGTTGTTTGTTTGTTTGGTATTGAGTTTTATGAGTTTTTTATATATTTTGTAAATTAAACCTTTGTTGGATCTAATGTTTGCAATTATCATATCTCATCTAGTTGGCTGCCTCTTTGATTTGTTGTCAGTTTCTTTTGCTGTGCAGAAGATTTTTAGTGTGATATGATCCTATTCATTTATTTTTGCTTTTATTTCCCTAAAATATTCTTTACAACCAAAGTTCATAAGTTTGGTACCCATATTTTCTTCTATGTAACATATTGTTTGGGGTCTTATATTTAGGTCTTTGATCCATTTTGAATTAAGTTTTGCACATTGGTACAAACTGTAATCCAGTTTCATTCATTTGCATGTCCCTTTCCAGTTTTCTCAGCATCAATTATTGAAGAGACCACCTTTGTGTGTTTTTGGTTCCTTTGTCAAAAATTATCTGTCCATATACTAGTACATGTGGTTTTATAGCTGGGATCTTTGTTCTGTTCCATTGATCTCTGTGTCTGTTTCTCTGCCAATACCACGGTATTTTAATTATTGTAGCTCTGTATTCCAATTTGAAGTCAGGTAGTATGATACCTTCAGCTTTGTTCTTTTTTATCAGGATTAATTTGGGTATTTGGGGTGTTTTGTGATGATTTCTAATTCTATTTTTGTTAAAAATTACATTGGGATTTTGAAGGGGATTGCATAAAATCTGTATATTGCTTTGAGTAATATGACTATTTTAAGTATGTTGATTCTCCCAATCCATAGACACAGGATGTTTTTTAAAGTTTTGTTGTGCCTTTTTCAATCTATTTTAATAATGCTTTGTAATTTTCAGTATATAGGTCTTTCATGTTCTTTGTTAAGTTAATTCCTAGGAACTTTATTCTTGTTGTTGCAATTGCAAAAGGAATTGTGTGGTGTTGTTTTTTTTTCCAATTCTTTTTCTAAAGTTTTGTTTTTAGAACATAGCAAGGCAATATATTTTGTATCATGCAACTTAAATATATTTGTTTATTGTTTCTAACTTTTTTATGGAATTGTTAGGGTTTTCTATATACAGAATCATGTAATCTGCAAAAAATGACAGTTTTACTTCTTCCTACTCTATTTGGATGCCTTTTATTTATCTTGCCTTATTGCTCTGTCTAGGACTTCCAGCACTATCTTGAATAAGAGTAATAAGAATGGACATCGTTTTCTTGTCCTGATCTTAGAGGAAAAGCCTTCAGTTTTTCACCATTGAGTATATTAGCTGAGGGTTTGTCACATATGGCCTTTATTATGTCGAGGTACTATTCATCTATTCCTACTTTATTGAGTGTTTTAATAATTAGTGGATGTTGTATCTTAGCAAATGCTTTTTTCTGCATCTATTGATAAAACAATATGCTTTTTATCCTTTCTTTTGTTAATGTGGTGTATTATATTGATTGATTTTGATATGTTGAACCATTCTTATGCCCCTTGAATGAACACCACATGATGATGATGTATTATTTTTTGGGTGTACTGTTGTATTCCATTTGCTAGTATTTTGTTTAGGATTTTTGCATTTGTATTAATCAGAAATATTGATCTGTAGTTGTGTGTGTGTGTGTGTGTGTGTGTGTGTGTGTGTGTGTGTGGTCATTGCTAGATTTTGGTATCAGAGTTAAATTGGCCTCATAGAATGTGTTAGGAAGTATTGCCTCTTCTTCAATTTTTGGAAAAGTTTGAGAAAGATAGGTTTTAATTGAACATTGGATAGAATTCACTGGTGAAATCACCTGGTCCTGGAGTTTTATTTTTTGGGAGATTTTTGATGATTGTTTTACTTTCCTCACTGCTGATTGGTTTATTTATATTTTTCAATTCTTCATTATTTATTCTAGGAAGGTTATATATTTTATAACCTTTTATATATTTTATAACCTATTATATATTTTTAGGAACTTATCCATTTCTTTAGGTTATTGAATTTGGTGGCATGTAGTCTTTCATAATATTCTAGTATGATCCTTTGCATATCTGTGATGTCTATGATGACTTCTCCCCCCTCATTTCTGATTCTGTCTTTATGGATCTTTTCTGTTTTTTCCTTAGTGAGTCTAGGCAAGGATTTGTCAATTTTATTAATCTTTTCAAAGAACCAAAGAAAGGCCATATGTGATAAACCCTCAGCTAATATCATACTCAATGGTGAAAAACTGAAACATTTTTTTTAGTAGTATGTTGTTTAATCTCTATGTTTTTGTGGGTTTCTTTACTTTCTATTTGCAGTTTCTTTCTAATTTCAAGACATTATTGTCAGAAAATATGTTTGGTATAATTTCAATCTTTTTTGAATTTGTTGATGTTAGTTTTGTGACCCAACATGTGGTCTATCCTTAAGAATGTTCCATGTGCACTGGTGAAGAATGTATAACCTGATGTTCTGGGATAAAATGTTCTCTAAATGTAAATTATACCCATTTCATCTAGTGTTTCATTTAATTCTGATATTTCTCTATTGAATTTATGTTTGGTTGACTTGCCTAGAGGCGGTTAGGGGCAATCAGGCAGGCAGGCAGAGGTGTTTAGGGGCAATCAGGCAGGCAGGCAAGCAGGCAAGCAGTTAGAGGCCAGTGGTCCCGGGTTGTGAGATGCATGTCCGACTGCTGGTTTAGGCCTGATCCCTGTGGACATCCCCTGAGGGGTCCCGGATTGGAGAGGTTGTAGGCCGGGCTGAGGAACCCCGCGCCCCCCTCCTGCACGAATTTTAGGCACCTGGCTTCTAATATTAAATATACACTTATATTTATTTTTTGCAAACTTTTATAATGTTTTAATATATAATTATCCACTATTTAACTTTAGTAGGTACTAAGATCTAGAAAACAATGTTCTATATTTTATATATGCATCCCTTTTAGTTCTCAAATCAGTATTGAGGCAGAAAATAGTGAAGAAAACAATAATAACAAAACTCTTATTCTAAAAGATTAAGGGATATAGTGAATCACTTAGAAAATGCCATGTAATATATTTCACTGAACTTATAGCCTTATCTACTTTTCTAATTTTAAGATGGTAATAATCCCTAAGGTTTAGATTGGCATGATACTACTTGATGAACTAATTTAATGTAAATTAATAAAAATAAGATACCCTTCTAAGCTATTAAAATAACCTGGAATAATTAATTATAGGGGAAAAGTGCTAAATATGTTGACATATTTCCTTTCAAGAATGTTGTATAACTAAAATCTAGGACTAAATTGAGGCTAATTGTTAATAATGCCAATCTATATAAGTTTCTCTGCTAGTAATATTTTTAATTAGTTGACATAGATGATTCTTTAAGCAATTCTAAAAATAAATACATGTATTGAAAGACTAAAAGAAAACCTATTGCACTTAGTAAAACCAGGCAACAAGCCTAAAAGACATTGAAAGCAGTAGAGACAGGAAAGGCAGTTTTTTTTTTTTAATATATTTTATTGATTTTTTACAGAGAGGAAGGGAGAGAGATAGAGAGTTAGAAACATCGATGAGAGAGAAACATCGATCAGCTGCCTCCTGCACATCTCCCACTGGGGACGTGCCCGCAACCCAGGTACATGCCCTTGACCGGAATCGAACCCGGGACCCCTCAGTCCGCAGGCCGACGCTCTATCCACTGAACCAAACCGGTTTCGGCAGGAAAGGCAGTTTTAAGGTAAGGGTCCATGGGAGAGGAATGCATACGTCTCCAAGACACCAGATTATTTATCTTACATACAGAGAGGACGGAGGTATGTTATATGATTAGGGGAAGAAGAAGGGGGGAAGCACAGGGTGAGCTTTGAAACTGGTAGCCATTCTGGGAAAAGGGGGAAATTGTCCAACTAGAAAAAGCTCATGGGACATAAAATAAGGAAGGGTCCAATTAGAAAGTGGCATGAACAGACAAAGAGCTTCCAGCATTAATAAACCCATAGACAAAGAGACTCACTGGAATAGGTTTTCCTATTTCGGAAAAGACAGTAGGTTTTTTCCCCATTTTGGAGACCTGTCCTCAGAGGTTCCCCATTTGGGGACCCCTACCCAGGGAGAAGTTTGTATATGCTTGCAATAAACTTCCTTGCTTTGGCTTAAAATCTTTTTGTCCACAAAATTTATTCTTCAAACTTCATAGAACAAGAATCCACAATTAGAGTTCCAGCTTGCCATTTGGGGTATCAATATAATGTGCTTTCCCCAAAAGTTGCTTTACTCTTATTATATAGTCAGTTTAGTCAGAGATACATAGGATATCATTTGTAGCAGTATCCAACAAATATAATACTTTTTTTTTTAACAAAACAGAATACAGACTTATTGACACTTTGAAGAGAGAGAGATGCAAATCCTATGGGTTCAAAGACAAGTACAAGAACTCTGGGATACACTGCACTCTTTTAGAGGGCAACAACTTTTTTATTTTTCAATTTCTATATCCTTTAAGTCAGAGTATTCTCTCTCTACCAACCAATGAATTACGTTGACTAAGACCACTTCTGGCATTTTCTCAAGCACCTGCAGTTCCCATTCTGGCTGTATTATATCCCACAGTGTGGGCAGATGGCTCCAAAAATTTGACTAATGAGTGCAGCAGTGGTCTCTTTTGACACGTGTAAATGGGTGATACTTCAGAACAAAAATAACACTTTTCCCAATCTCAAATGTGAAGAATTCTTAATCAAGTGTTCTTCATAGAGTGGTATCTCAACCTTCTTAGAAATCCTGCTTCTTTTTAGAATGAGTGATGTTATGCTGAGAAAAAAACCACCCTTTTTGGGCACTGTACTTTCATGATAGAAAGAGCCTAGAAAGATAAGGTATTGGGAAGTTATTCTATGTTAAAAAGCTACATTTTTATTCATATGGTGTATGGGTCAAGGTAAAACAACTTCCAGCAGTTAGAAAGCAAATAAGCTAGAAAAATACTCTTCCGTAAAGCAAAGCTAAGTACTGAAAAACTAAAATGCACGTCTGATTCTCCACCTTGAAAGTATAGATCCACAGCAGTATAATTGACACAAATTAAGTTTGACAGGTAGCTCAGAGAATGTTTAAAAATACACTCATCTGCTTTCATAGAGTGTGATAGGGTGTGCATACAATCACAATCAAGTAATCTCTAAACTGCATTTCATTTATTTCTTTAATCCCCCAAATTCACTATGGGATAAAAAAAAAATAAGAAATGTCACATCTATACAAACATGTTATGGGACAAGTAGAGTCATATAGTTAGGTGTATTTATGAGACAAATTGAAAACAACAAATGTTGTTAAACATTATATTTAAAAATAAACATATATAAATGACCCTAAGAAGTCAGACAAAAGAACCACACAAATATCTCTTCTTCAAATTCTGTTTCTTTATTTAATTTTAGAAAATAAATTATATATAAAATACATATACTTTGGTAAGAAAATTATTTAATTTGTCTTTTATTTTTACATTTAAATTACTTGACAAATTTTCAATAGAATAAAAAATTCCCAGTGGCATAGTTTGACCTGTACTCAGATGGTGTAACCTACATAAACCCCAAAAGCAAGGGCATTGTTCAGAGCCTCTGTATTAAATATAATTCAAACAAGCAATTAACCAATTGCTTACAAAATAATTATCATAATTAATGTACATGAGAATCATCCTGCAACAGTGTATGGGAGAGATATCTTTTGAAAGATTACTGTCAAGATTAATTAAAATATGCAAGAATATAGTTTTGAGATTGCATTAGATCAATTTTTACTATTTACAACTATATATATATTTTACTTTTAATCTTTATTGTTGAAAGTATTACATATGCTCCCCTTTTATCCTCCATTAACCCTTTCTAGCCCACCCCCAAACCTTTGCCCCAGGCCTTCACCACCCTATTGTCTGGGTCCATGGATTATGCATATGTGCATACAAGTTCTTTGGTTGTTCTCTTCCCACCCACCTCCGCCTTCCTTCTAAGATTCCACAGTCTGTTCCATGCTTCTCTGTCTCTGGATCTATTTTGTTCATTAGATTCCACATATGAGTAAGATCATGTTATAATTATCTTTCTCTGAATGGCTTATTTCACTTAGCATGATACTATCCAGGCCTCTCCATGCTGTCTCAAAGGATAAGAGATCCTTCTTTTTTACTGCTACATAGTACTCCATGGTGTAAATGCACCACAGCTTTTTCTTTTCTTTTTCTTTTTTTATTGCTTAAAGTATTACAAAGGCTATTACATATGTGTCCTTTTTTTCCCCCCTGCACTTGACAATCCCCTGGCCTCCCCTACCCCCCAGTGTCTTATGTCCATTGGTTATGCTTATATGCATGCATACAAGTCCTTCGGTTGATCTCTTACCCCCCTCCCTCCTGCCCCCCAACCCTCTCTGGCCTTCCCGCGGCAGTTTGACAATCTGTTTGAGGCAGCTCTGCCTCTCTATCACCACAGCTTTTTCATCCACTCTTCTACTGATGGGCTCCTGGACTGTTTCCAGATCTTAACTATTTAAATTTCACTGTTATGAACATAGGGGTGCATATATTCTTTCTGATTGATGTTTCTAGTCTCTTAGGATATATTCCTAGGAGTGAGATCACTTGGTCAAATGGCAGTTCCATATTTAATTTTTTGAGGAAACTCCATACTGTTTTTCACAATGATTGCATCAGTCTGTATTCCCACCAGCAGTGTACTAGGGTTCCCTTTTCTCCACATCACCCTCCCCACTTGTCATTTGTTGATTTTTTGATGGTTGCCATTCTGACAGGTGTGAGGTGATAACTCATTATCCTTTTAATTTACATCTCTCTAATGCAGTGATTCCCAAAGCGGGCACTACCGCCCCCCGGTGGGCACTGCAGCGATCCAGGGGGGCGGTGATGGCCACAGGTGCATTTGGGGGTGATGAGTAACTGCTATTAAAATTTAAAAAAAATTAATTTCCAGGGGCTGAGTAATATTTTTTCTGGAAAGGGGGCGGTAGGCCAAATAAGTTTGGGAACCACTGCTCTAATGATCAGTAACTGAGCATTTTTTCATATGTCTCTTGGCCATCTGTGTGTACCCTTTGGAAAAGTGTCTATTTAAGTGCTTTGCCCATTTTTTAATTGGATTGTGTTCCTTTTATTGAGTTGTATGAGTTCCTTCTATATACTGAATAGTAAACCATTATCAGATGTATCATTGCCAAATATGTTCTCCCATGGAGTGGGATCCCTTTTCATTTTGTTGATGATTTTTTGCTGTGCAGAAGTTTTTTAACTTTGATGTAGTCCCGTTTGTTTATTTTCTCTTTAGTTTTCCTTGCCCTAGGATATATATCAGCAAACATATTTCTACATGAGATGTCTGAAATTTTGCTGCCTATGGTTTCTTCTAGAATTCTTGTGGTTTCACATCTTACATTTAAGTATTTTATCCTTTTTAAAATATATATATTTTATTGATTTCAGGGAGGAAGGAAGAGGGAGAGAGAGAGAGAAACATCCATGATGAGAGAGAATCATGGATTGGCTGCCTCCTGCAAGTCCCCTACTGGGGATTGAGCCCACAACCTGGGCATGTGCCCTTGACTGGAATCAAACCTGGGATCTTTCAGTTCACAGGCCGATGCTCTATCCAATGAGCCAAACCAGCTAGGGCATTAAGTATTTTATCCTTTTGAGTTTATTCTTGTGTATGGCATAAGTTGATGGCCTAGTTTCATTTTTTTTGCATGTATCTATCCAATTTTCCTGGCACCATTTATTGAAGAGACTGTCTTGACTCCATTATATGCTCTTGCTCCCTGCTCACCTATATTTTAAAGAATGATGTCATGCTTTGGTTATCACAGCTAATTAGTTGAAGAACTAAATAAAGAGACCATTTTTCTGATAAGTGGAATTTAAGAATGAATGAACCTTACTTAAGTAAGACTTATTTCAACTTTTCCAATTGATTTTGAGTTCAAGAAGCAGTAAGTAATTGGAACCCTCTGAAGATCAGTGAGGAAAAATCAGTAGTACAAAAATACAGATGAGTAGACACAGTCAGGACTATAACAATTGCTGATCCACAAGCTTTTGTAAAGATAACCTCCTGAGAACCATTTCCATATATGCAACATCCTACCTGCTCATCACCTTTCAAACACCCCACCACTTCTTGACAAGAGTTGAACAGACTTGAAAGTAGTCAACATAGCAGAGCCTGAATATAGAAAGAATAATTATTATCAGCTTCATATATCCAGACACTTATTTTTTGAGAGACACCTATATTATGAAATATTCACACCAAGACTCTGCTCCCTTATACTCTAATACAGCGCTCCCACCACCCCAAACAAAAATGCTCTTTTTTTAAAGAGTATGAGAATTACGAGTGTTCAATATTGTCTATTTTCCACACCACCAATTTGAGCCAAATATTTGATACCCATTCATGTAGTTTTATTAATTTTATTATATAAATAATGTTACAATAAAAACTCTTATACATTGAATTTTCTGTCAATATGAAGAGTTTCTTTAAGGTATGTACTAATAAATCATGTATCAGCAAGTTTAATAGATAAAGCAAAATTTGTTTTGCCAATCAGCTGTGCAAAGCCATCTGCTCACCAATAGAGTTTATGATTCCTCAACAATTCATATAATGACTAGAGGCCCAGGACATGAATTTGTGCACCTTGAAAGGAACTGCGGGCCATGAGGCTGCAATAGGCACAGGGGCAGGTCTTGGCCCATCCTCCACGCCTTTGCCAGGTCCCTCCCACCACGCCCTGGTTCCCTATCTGCCATCAGCCCCGCTCCCGCCACAACCACTCCCACGTGCTGACAGCACCAGCCCCACCAGCCCTGCTTGCACCTGCTGACATCGTGGAGTGATTGAGGCCAGCGCCAGCAGCAGGTGTGAGTGGGGCAGGCGTTGTTAGTAGTTGCAAGTGGCAGCTGCTGCCCCGATTCCCCCTCAGGGCTTCTCCACCTCCCCCTGCTCCTGAGGGGCGATTAGGGCTGCAGCCACTGCTCACACCTGCTGATGGCACCGAGCGATCAGGACTGGCGCTGGGCGCTGGCAGTGGGTGCGAGCAGTGGCTCTGGTTCCTGCAGTAGGTGCGAGTGGGGCTGGCACTGGCAGCGGGTGTGAGTGGTGGCTCCAGCTGCAGGTGCGAGTGGGGATGGTGACAGCAGTGGGTGTGAGAGGTGGCTCCGGCACTGGCAGTAGGTGCGAGCATTGGGTGGGACTGTGGTGCGCGGGAGCAAATAATTTTCTGTAACCACCAGAGGCTCACCCTGATGACAGCAACAAGCACCCTGCCTTGGTCTGGCGCCCCCGCTCACCTGTTCCACCATCCCACCACGGCTGACGCCCATCATGTTCTGTGCTCTGCTGCCTGCTGCTGACACCTGCCATGTTCCACACGCGCCCCCTGGTGGTCAGCACACATCATAGCTACCGGTTGTTTGGTTGTTAGCTGTTCCACCCCGTTCGGTCTATTTGCATATTAGCCTTTTATCATATAGGATATGTACTTGGTATCATCAAACTTTTTATTTTTTATCCAATCAAATGCATGGAATATTAGGGATTTTAAGTCATTAAGTGGCTCTGCATATTGTTTCCCAAAAATGTGAACTTTAAATATTTGTAAGCATTTTCACATAGCTAGACTGATTATATAAAGCTTTTGAATGTCATGGTATGTATTCTGTGCTTTTCATTTTTCTATATCTATAGCTATATCTATATGTGTTTATACAAATATATGTGTACTACACAGGTATATGTATACATGAAACACGTTGTATTTGAACTCAGAAAGAACAATCTTTGCTTCTTTATATCCCCCAAGGAGTCCACTTCTTACATATCCTTGAAGATAGAAACTCAATAAAAATCTATTAGGCCCTAGCTAGGTATTTCAGTTGGTTAGTGTTGTCCCAGTATGCCTTGTTGGTTTGATCCCTTGTCAGGATATATACCAGAATCAGCAATACATGCATAAATAAGTGAAAAAAGGCCCCAAGAAAAACAATTCCAGTCTGTGAAGTTTCATTCAGGTGGGGGCTGAGGGGTGGATTCACAGGGAGGGCAGCTTCTCCTCATGATCCCCAGGGGACTCCAGGCAGTCTTCCAAGCTCAGAAGATATTTTGGATCAGATGCTTCTGAAGGCCATGGAGATGCTGGATACCCTCCTAATGTGAATCCCATACAGAGAACACTTGGGCAGTTTGCACACCTCCATGGTCCCCTGGACCAGGTCCTGTCATCTTGCATACACTGCGTGTATTTCTGGCACTCCTCTCACCTGCAGCTGGTTGTGTCCAGCCTCTGGCTAATTTCCCAGACCACAGGGCCTATCTCCCTGGAGCTCAGCATCTTTTAAGTTCAACATTTGAAATATAGAGAGCGCTGCTTGATTTCCCAGGCACCTTTGACTGTGGTCTGCTTTGTCGTCCACTATTGTAAAAAATTATATTGGCTTCACTCCTGTCCTTTTGGGATGCTGCATGTCAGTGGATGGCCTACAGCATAGGAATCTTAAAAAAGACCTGACGATCCTTCTAGCCACCCCTGTTGGCCCTGGCTATGGCCAGAGGAAGAGGCAAGGGTCCTCCCATCAGGCTGCCCAGCTTGAAGGCAGTTTTTATTAATGATTCCCTCTGGGGCTCCACCACCAATGCTGGTGCTGCTGCTGCTGTGAGTGGTGGGGAAACCCCCCAGAACAGTTTTTATTAATGATTCCTTCTGGGGCTCCACCACCAATGCTGCTGCTGCTGCTGCTGCTGTGAGTGGTGGGGAAACCCCCCAGAGTCACACTGGAGAGCTGGACTCGGTGAAATGGGGGTGGGGAGGGAGTGGCAGTCCTTGATTCTAGTCTGCATAGAGGAGTTGTGGTCCTTGCTTCCATGCTGGCTGAGGGAATGGAATCCCTCACTTCCCCACTGGCTGGGTGAATGATTTTCCTCACATGAACTCTGGCTGGTGAATAGTCGACCTCGCTTCTAGGCTGGCTGGGTGAATGGTTGTCCTCACTTCCATGCTGGCTGGGAGAATGGTCATCCTCGCCTCTCGGCTGGCTGGGTGAATGGCCATCTTCGCTTCTAGGCTGTCAGGGGGAATGGTCATCCTCCTTGCTTCCATGCTGTCTGGGGGAGTGGTGGTCTTCCCTTCCAGGCTGCCCAGGGGAGTAGGCATCCTTGACTGTGGAATCCAGGGTCTCTGCATTTCTGCCCTGATGCCTGAATCCCCTGCGTTGGAGAAAGACTGATACTGGGGTCAGGGGAGTGCCAGGGCCTTACCTTGATCTTGCAGCCACAAATTTTGGTTTTCATGCTATTTAGTATTAGGTAAGTGCCCATGATGTTATTTGTTCTTTCTCTGAGTGACTCCTGTATCTTATGCTGCTCATGTCTCGTGTTCTTCATTATTTGGGCTACCTGAGTGTCTAAGTCACCCCAGGGTGACGGGTTGTATGGCCCTAGTTCCTCTGAGTGGCCAATGTTGACTCAGTAGTCATTCATTATATCTTCTAGGGTTGGTCTTTGGTGGGATTGAGGATTATTCATTTTTATAAAAGTGTTTGGCAATGTAGAAGCGGGAAGTATGGTATAAAGATGTACTCCCTAAATTCTTCTAAATTCTTCCCCACAGATGGCAGTTCCCACATCACCATCCTGTAGAGCACTGTCCCATGCTCCAGATGTCCAACTTCAGGCCCTCAAAGGGTTCAAAGCGGAACATCTCTGGGGCCATATAGAAGGCAGTGCCACAGAAGGTGCTGTTTCTCTTCTGTAAATTCCCTATTGAAGCTGAAGTCTACTAATTTAACATTTATTTCACCATCTAGATCAGTGGTTCTCAACCTTCTGGCCCTTTAAATACAGCTCCTCATGTTGTGACCCAACCATAAAATTATTTTCGTTGCTACTTCATAACTGTAATGTTGCTACTGTTATGAATCGTAATGTAAATATCTGATATGCAGGATGGTCTTAGGCGACCCCTGTGAAAGCGTCGTTCGACCGCCAAAGGGGTAGCGACCCACAGGTTGAGAACCGCTGATGTAGATGTATGTTCTCCAGCTTCAGGTCCCAATGTACGATGTGTCTTTTTGCCCTGATGCCTGAATCCTCTGGGTTGGAGATCCCAGAGGGTGGCCGTGCTGTACTGCCTGTAGTAGTTGTCAGAACATGGCTTGGGCTTCCTTCTCTGTTATGGGGCCACAGTTCTCCAAGCAGTCATATAATGTTCCCTCACTCACAGCTCCATGAAGAGGAACACTTTGTCCTGGGTGGTAATGACCTCAAACAACTTGGTGATGTTAGGATGATTTAATCCCTTAATACAATGAACCTCTTGAAGAATATCAGAGGAACCCTGCCAATTCATAACTTTCACAACCACCGTTGTGCTAGTGATAATATGCTGGGCCAACCTGACCTCTGCAAAGGATCCCTTGCCAATGGTGCTGAGGATGAGATAATTGCCAATGTGGAAATTTGTTGGCAGAGATGGCTGCAAAGTCATCAGACGTGGTGACTTAAAAAAATATTTTCTGATATCTGTTCCCACTGAAGTGGATCAATGATGAAAATAGACAAATAAAAAGAAATAACAGTAATAATAATAATAAGAAGAAGAAGAAGAAGAAGAAGAAGAAGAAGAAAAGAAAAAAAAATAAAACACAAGAAAAAAATTAAAAGCCAAAGAAAAATAACAAAAAACATACAAACAACACATGAGAATACAAGCCAACTAGTCCAACTCCAACTGGTCACCACCAATAGCTGTAGAATTTCATTTTCATCTTCAAAACTATCAGCAACATTAAAAGAAATTTTGTCACAATAAACAGTGAAAATCTGCGGTTTTACCATAGATGCATAGTAACTAATTTAAAGACTTAATAACATAATAGTAAGAGAGTGAAGAGATAACATTTAAGTGAATTACAATGAAAAATATAGCTATGGAAAGACCATAGTAGGCTGAATTTAAAGAACATATTTAGGCAAAGTGATTCATTACTTAGATATTAAAAGAAGGGGAAGGTTAAATTAATTAATTAATAATAAGTATGTTTTAAGTTAGGAAGTCTTAGAAACTGTGAATTTTGATAGATAGACTCATTTTTTTAAAATTCTGATCAAGGCTTTGGTTGCATTATAAATATATACCAAAGCTTGATTCAAACTCCTCCCACATTCTACATAAGTGATTTTCCTTATTAATTTAAAATATGTAGATTTAAAGGTACCTCCTTTTTTTTGTAGTCTTCACCATAATTTCCAAATGTCACTTTTAAATGTCGTTACACTTTAAAGATTATATTTGTTCTCATAAAAATTGTCTTTAGAAGATCTCCAAGGCTTTAAAAACATAGGATTATAAACACATTAGAATTCAAGCAACCATAAAATTATTAATATTTTCTTTTATAACATGGGTTGTAAGTGAAATTAACAGACATGATGCAATATAAAAACTTATGAGTTTATACTATATAAAAACTTATTAAGAAACACACTCGAGTTAATATCTTTTAGTCATTGTTTTGGACAATTTTTTTACAGTTCACAGGTGGTTTAACTACAGGTGGCCAATTCTCTCCATTCAACTTCAAGTGATAGGGGATAAATAATGTTACATTTGGATTAATATTGATCCAAGTCAGTTTTCTCATTTTTATCTATTTTGGCACATTTATAATTACCATTTATCATAGTCCTGGCTTAGAGAGGTTGATATAGAAAAATTCAGTACTTATGACTTCTCAGATTATTCTAACTAAAGTGTCATCCTTCTCCTGGTTTCTCTCAATGTCAATGCATAATTCATTTCTTCATAAATTTTATAGTTATATAAAATCATTTTATGTATTTATTTCTTTACATGAAGGCCAGGACCTCTTTTGATTTTTTTAAAATCTTTATTGATTTCAGAGAGAAAGGGAGAGGGAGACAGAGATAGAAACATCAATGATCGAGAAAATCCTTGACCAGCTGCCTCCTTCATGCCCTCTACTTGGGATTGAGCCCACAACCTGGACATGTGCCTTGACTGGTAATTAAACCATGATCTCTTGGTTCATAGGTCTACATTCAATCACTGAGCCACACTGGCTGGGTGAACCTCTTCTGATTTTCTAGATATTCTCCCATATCTAGAAAGTACCTGGTTTATGGTAATTTTTTAATGAATATACTTAAAATTAATAATAAATGAATGAAGAATGAGTCACTAAATTAACCTACCAAATGTCATTAAAACAAATTTAGATTACACTGCATTTAGAAGTAAGAGCTAGTTCAACTTTCAACATAATCTCATGCAAAATGTTGACTTATGGCTTAATAACATTTGCCAAATAACAATATATCCCAATAAGTCATTCTTTCTTTTCTCTTCCATAGTCTCTGAACCTCATTTACTACATTTTCTTCTAGCCATTTATTTTACTATCTACAGTGGTGCCTTGACTTACGAGTTTAATTCATTCCGTGACGGAGCTCGTAACTCAAATTACTCATATGTCAAATCAATTTTCACCATTACAATGAATTGAAATGCCATTAATCCGTTCCAGACACTCAAAAAACACCACAATTGTTTTGTTAAGTGTTTTTAAATAAGAAAAATGTATTTAAAAATAACGAATATTATATAAAAACACAATACTGAGCAATAGAATACAGTGCAATAAACTTGTTTTATTAAGTTTAATGTACAGCATTTACTTTGGAGATCAAACGACTTAAAGATGCTGATGGAGTTGGAGGAGAAAGGCTGAACTGAATAACTGAATCTTATTTGCTGATTTTTGCCCTTTTCGCCACGATTTCATCACTTTCATCTACAGGAGTTCTCGATAAAAACCTGTCCAATGAGAAATGTTTCATCCTTCCTTTCAGAATATTTCTGAAATGAGTTAGGCAAATGTCATTAAATAGCTCCATCGCACGCCCAGTTGCAATTTTTTCTGGGTGTTTCTTTTGAATAAAGTCTGAAAGTTTCTCC
>NW_005358211.1:52317-54448 GCF_000412655.1 Myotis brandtii
GTGCCTTCTCGCAGATTATAGCCTTCGTCACGGTATCTCCTGCGAGCTGCTTCTCCGTTAACCACACCATTAGCAGCTTCTCCATATTTTCATGGATAGATGTCCACTGTTTAGAAATTATTTTAACGCCCTTGGCTGGAGTTGTAGCCTGTATCGACTCCTTCTGCTTCAGTTTGGTGCAGATCGTTGAAGTGCTACGCTCGTACTGCTTCGCCAAGTGGATTACACGCACGCCTTGGTCATGTTTTTCGATAATTTCTTTCTTTAATTCAATGCACATCATCCGCTTCTTCTTCTCAGCCCTGTCCTTCCCACTTACTTTCTTCAGATCCATGGTTGAAAAAACGAAGTTTTGCAAAATACTGCAAGCACTAATGCGAGCACAACCGCTTAAAGTGAACGAGTGAGATATGTGATGCTGGGCTGATGTTGTGGCGTTCACTGTGACGTTCGCTGCGCCAACTAGCGGTGGGGTATCTGAAGCTGGCTCGTAACCCGAATTTTAGCTCGCAACTCAAAGCAAAAAATTGGCCGAGAGACAGCTCGTATCTCAAAAAACTCGTTAGTCGGGACACTCATAAGTCAAGGCCCCACTGTATTTCACTTGGCATTACCTCTGTTTATACCACCATTGCTTGTGAATTTTTCTCTTATCTTGTCCATTCAAAGCTATACAATATAAAAAAATAATTATGTAAGCTCATTTATGCATAATCCATGAACACAGATAACAGTGCAGTAGGCCTGGGGATTTGGGGGTAGGGGGTCAAAGGGTGAAAAAGGGGACATATATAACACTTTAAATAGTAAAGATATTTTTTAAGTAGATATGTTATTATTTTAATCTTTTATTTGCAGAGTATGACTTAATCAATGCCAGTTTCTTTAGAAATATATTTTGTACCATGCTATTATGGTCCAAAACTGTGCATAAGAAAAAAAATAAAAGCATAGATGCAAAAAGGGAATTAGAGACAAATATATTCCAAAGATTAAATCCCCTTGTTCCTGTATCTTTCACATTTTTCCTTCTTACATTAAGACTTTCTCCTTCTGTCTCTGTATTTTCTTCTACATTAATTTACTTTCCCTGTGTTTATATATTAGTTTTCCCCCCTAGCCTGTTAATAGAACATTCAACCATGCTACAGACTTGTGTCTTATTAGCCTGAAAGAATCAATTCATTCCTCTAAGGACCTATTTTGCTCCTAGGAAGTAGCATAGTCTCCTGGAAGATGTGTGATTAAAAACAAACAAAACAAAAATCTTTGTTTTTTTATTAAACCATATTTTTCTGCAATAGTATAAATGATATAATTAAAAACCATAACTTTTGAGCCATGAAAATAACAGTAATCTATATTTCCCATTAAACTTTGTTTAACCTTGGATTCAAGGAACCATAGCTTTGAAACAATGGTAGATCATAAGGCCTGCTATTTCCACATAGCTGTAGGGATATATAAACTTGAACATTATCTCTTCTCAACATGCTCTTCCCCCTACATACATACAAAGAAACAAATGAAAACAAGATCACAGATATCTTCCAATTAAAAGGAAATAAAAAATAAAATTATCCCTCATTTATAAAATGTCTCAGAAAGGAATCATGGTATGGGGAACTAAGGTAAATACAGAGCTTTTTGTTATATTTACTTTGAAGAATATGTGGGATGGGTGCCAGAATTAGAAGATGTAAAGCTTAAGCAAATAGCAACCCTTCTGTGATAAATGGGCCCACAAATCCCAAACAGTGGTTTGGTGTTGCAATATTAAATTTCTGTGATACTAAATCCAAAATAGAGTTATTCTTGCATCTGTAAGAGGATTTTGATGGGGATAGGGTAGGGATAGCATATTGAGTTTGATGAAAATAAATCAGACCATGCCCAGCTGGCATGGCTCAGTGGTTGAGCATCAGCCTATGAACCAGGAAGTCTCAGTGTGATTTCTGGTCAGGGCACATGCCTGGGTTTCAGGCTCCATTGCTCAGTGTGGGGCATGCAGGACACAGCTGATCAATGATCTCAGTGTGGATGCAGGACACAGCTGATCAATGATTCTCTCTCATCATTGATGTTTCTATCTCTCTCTCCTTCTCCCTTCCTCTCTGAAAAAATCTAAAAA
>NW_005358211.1:56112-75600 GCF_000412655.1 Myotis brandtii
CAAAGACCTGATTATAGTTTGAAAGCAAAGGTGACAGGATTGCTGTTGTGGGCATGAAAGCAACAGAATGTACATGTGATAAAGAGAGAGGCATTAAGACTGACACTTAAGTATTTGGACTGAGCAACTAGACATATGGAAACTATTCTGGTTAGAGCAGGTTTGGGAAATATGGTTGGAGCTTAGTACTGGACATTTTTAGTTTTAAATATCCAGGGGGAGATATCGAGTTCATAATTGGACATCTGAATTCAGATAATTGTTACTGAAGTCAGGATGGAATATTTAGATATATAGAGGGTATTTCATTCCAAGGGCCTGGTTGAGTTCTTCAAGTTACAGTACAGATGGAAAAGTAAAGAGATATCAGGGTGCAACAATGGGGTGTGAACATGTGGCATAGAAGAGCCCAAGAAGGAGTAAACCAAAATCTAGGAGTAATACAAATGAGAGTAGTTTTCTAGAAATGTAGTGTTGAGTTGAGAAGTACTGAGTAATTTATTGTATCAAATACTGCAGAAAAGGCAACATCCATTAAGGTCACTGGGTTCTGGAGCCTACTTTGCCAGCAAATGAGATCCAGTTGCATGAATTTCTTTGCATGCTGTGTTCATTGCTATCATGTTGGAAGTTTGGCCATGGTTGGAGTATTTATACCACGGGAATCAGTAGACTTTTAGAACTAGAGATGTTTTCTCCTCATAAGAGGTATTGTTAAATGTTATCAGCACAGCACTGATGTATAAGACATGATTATTGGGTTTAGTAATGTGTAGGTTACTGGAGATCTTGACATATGACATTTTTAGTAGAGTAGTTAGGGGGAAAGCCTCAGTCAAGTGGGTTCAAGAAAAGAGAAAGAAAATGAATTGCAGCCAGGTTATATACAAAATTCTTTCAAGAAAAATATTATGTACAAAGACAGTAATTATAGCAAGATGTATGTCAACAGAAGGTTTCTGTTTGTTTAGTTTTAAAACAGAATATCATTTCTCTCCTCTTCTCTCAATCATTTCAGGGGAATGATTAAAAGTAGAGGAGAGAAATAATAATAAAGAGAAGGAAAAATCTGATGGAATTATAAACTTGTGAGAGGACTGGGGATATAGTGCTCAAGTGAGGGAGTTGTCTTTTTTAAAAAGTACATACTTTTCATCCTGACAATAAGAAGGAACACAGGGGCCCAGCTGGCATGGCTCAGTGATTGAACATTGACTATGTACTAGGAGGTCACAGTTCAATCCTGGTCAGGGCACATGCCTGGGTTGTGGGCTCAATCCCCAGTGTGGGGCATATAGGAGGCAGCTGATCAATGATTCTCTCTCATCATTGATATTTCTATCTCTCTCTTCCTCTCCCTTACTCAATAAAAATATCTATACTAATAAAAGGGTAATATGCTAATTAGACCAGACATCTTCCGGACATCCATCCGGACAAAGCCACAGCGGCTGCGAAGGCCGAGGGCCAGTGGCACAGGAGTGGGAGCAGGAGTGGAGGTGGCCGGTCGCTGCCGCCACCACTGCCCCTTTCACAGAGGTGGTGCGGGAGAGGCCGCAGTGCGGGCTGGTCCAGCACCTGGGCCCCTTCGGCAGTGGCAGCGGAAGAGCGGGCTGTGCAGTCCGGGTCCCAGTGCTGCCCCTTCCACAGAGGCATCCACAGAGGCAGTGGCGTGGGCCCAGCCCCAGTGCCACACCTCCGCAGAGGCTGGACAGGGTGTGACCTGCTGTGCCTCAACCTCCCACAGCCCCTCCCACAGCCGACCTGGCCCCAGATCGCCAGGCTGGGCCAGCGCTAAGAAGCAAGGGCCTGAGATAGAAAACTAGATAAACAATATGTGGTGCATATACACAATGGAATATAAGTCAGTTATAAGAAAGAATGAAATAGTGCCATTTGCAACAACATGGATGGACCTTGAGAACATTATGCTAAGTGAACTAAGTCAGTCAGAAAAAGCTAAGAACCATGTGATTTCACTCATATGTGGGATATAAAACTAAGTCATGCACACAAACAGCAGTGGGGTGGTTGCCAGAGGGAAGGGAGTAGACAGAGGAGAGAGTCCTAAAATATAATGTGACAGGAGAAGATTTGACTTTGGATGATGAGCACATGGTGCAACATACAGATCTTATAACTTAGAAACCCGCACCCAAAACCTATATGTTCATGTCACCCCAATAAATTTAAATTAAAAAAAGAGTTCAAAGGCATGAACATGGGTTAGAAAGGGTATGTATACAGCTTTAAGGAGGTGAGAATCAGCAATAACCTTTGAGATCTGCTTTACCTTGGTAATTAATATAAACCAAGATGAAGAGTATCATGAAGTGGTAACTTAGAAACCCGCACCTGAAACCTATATGTTCATGTCACCCCAATAAATTTAAATTAAAAAAAGAGTTCAAAGGCATGAACATGGGTTAGAAAGGGTATGTATACAGCTTTAAGGAGGTGAGAATCAGCAATAACCTTTGAGATCTGCTTTACCTTGGTAATTAATATAAACCAAGATGAAGAGTATCATGAAGTGTGAAGGCTCTGAGATTTTACCCTGCTGCCGAGCTAACAAGGTACCCCGCCACAGTTTGTAAATGCTGGCAGAAGACATTAGATTCCTGTGTCAGAAACAAAGGATTTTATTACTCACAGTCCAGCAAGCAGCACGCACTTTGTGTTCAGACTGTTTCTCTTGTTTCACAAGCCCCAGGAGAGTGATGTGGAGTGATCCAAGTGGAAACTGTGCATGCAGTGTGTTTATATCACAGGTAATGAACACCAAGGTTAAGGAAACCAAATATTTTATATATGACTACAAGTTAACCTGCCTGGTCTTTGCCCTGGAACAGACAATATACTGGACTCTATATTGGACCATAAATGGATCTGCTCTCTGCTCCAGAAAGTAACACAGTATCTATTTTCCAAGGCTGTTTGCCAAACAAGCATCCTTGAAAAGATCATCTATAACTAATGTCATCAGTGTCTCTACTCACAAGATGCTTAGAAATGCAAGAGACCCACGGGGAAACTTTCAACAGAGGGCAAGATGAAAGAAATCCTTGTTCAGAGGCAAGGTAGGGGTGGGAGTGTGAGGACAGAGATTAACTGGAGAATTTATATGCATATGTATAGGCACAGCCCATGGACACAGACTATAGTGTGGTGAAAGCTTGGGAAGGGTGGGTGTAGGGTGCGAATGGGAAAGAAAACTAACAACAACAAAAAACCCACAAAGGGGACATCTGTAATACTTTCAACAATAAGATAAATTTTAAAAAAAGAAAGAAATCCTTGGGGTCTCAATCAGATGGTGATAGAAAGGCGGAATATTATTACAGAGATACAGAGAGTGGTAAGGAGCTCTGACTAAAATAACATAACAGTTTGGGGTCCCCTCTTTACTCCTAGATATATGGAAGTCAGAACAGAAGTCTTATTGGAAATACTCGTTGCTCTGAGTAGCTGTTCATTCCACACAGGTTATAAATGTAATTACTTCTCAGGTTAACGTAAAGACTGAAGAAGGATTAGATTATTGCTCAAAAATGTTCACTCTTTTCCCTAAATTCCATGGAAATAACACCTTTGATGATGGATTAAGCCTTATGATTTTCAATAACCCACAAAGAGGATGTTAATAGACCTAACAAAAGTAGACCTTGGAAATATGCTTGCACAATTGGTTTTGCTTTTTGACAGCCTCTGCCATCTCCATAGGAAGAATTTGGGCAAGCCAACTGAGGACAGCCTAGATCAGCGGTTCTCAACCTGTGGGTCGCGACCCCTTTTGGAGTTGAACGACCCTTTCACAGGGCTCGCCTAAGGCCATCAGAAAACACATATATAATTACATATTGTTTTTGTGATTAATCACTATGCTTTAATTATGTTCAATTTGTAACAATGAAAATACATCCTGCATATCAGATATTTACATTATGATTCATAACAGTAGCAAAATTATAGTTATGAAGTAGCAATGAAAATAATTTTATGGTTGGGGATCACCACAACATGAGGAACTGTATTAAAGGGTCACGGCATTAGAAAGTTTGAGAACCACTGGCCTAGATGAACCAACCCCCAGAGGCAAAAATGGCGTTAGCTGAGATCAGCAGAGTCACCAGGTTAGCAAGGTTAGATCAGCCACCTGCCTGCAAATCTACAGATGAGTGAGAATAAATGACTGTTGTTTTTTAAGCCCTTATATTTAGGGATTTATTTTTTTATTTTTTGGCAAGAGCTAACTGATACTGCTTGAATACAGAAAAGGAATTTTAACTGTAGAACTAAGGTAGATCTTTCATAAGATATGAAATACCAAAGGGAAGTGTAATTTGGCATTTGAATGACAGAAGTGTACATTTTCACATGTGACATGCAGTCTGGGAGTAAGCTTTCTAGGAAGGGTCTAGTGGCCTAAGTATACATTCAGTGTCTCAAGCTCTTTCTAGTCCACAATCCTTAGCATTCTCCAGATTGTTTCAAATTGGCAAAGGGCTACATCACAACTCATATTATATTACACTAGAGGCCGGGTGCATAAATTCGTGCATGGGTGGGGTCCCTTGGGGTGGCCTGCAGGGATTGGGCTGAAACCTACAGTCCAATGCCGCCTGCCACTCCTGCCTACTACTCCCGCTCATCCTGGCCCCCCTGTGCCTGTCACGGGCTTGTGCTGCCACAGCAGCGCTTGACACCTGTGAGCCCTGCATCTGGCACTTGTCCCAAGGGGGCGGGACAGGATCGGCCCTCCAGGTGGACAGTGGGATGCCCTTGCCAGCCAGGGATCTGGCTCTGTCCTGCTGATGTTCTCGCCAATTGTTGGGAGCCACCTGGCAGCTGCTTTTATATTGTTTCTTTCTTGTGGAGCATCTAGGGAGGGGAAATGGCCATGGTGCCCAAGGCCAACTTCCAGGAGGCTGGCTGCACTGCTGGGATTGTGCCGGTGGCACTGGTCCATCAATGTTTGGCCCATTCTCCAGAGATTGGACCTGCAGGACTACTGAGGGAGTGAGTTGCTGCTGCCTGGCTGGTGGGCCGCTGGGATGGGTCAGTCAGCTGAGTGATGCTCCCACTGTGGGAGCACACTGACCACCAGGGGGGAAGCTCCTGTGTCAAGCATCTGACCCTGGTGGTCAGTGCACGTCATAGTGACCAGTTGACCAGTCGTTTGGTTGTTCGGTCATTTGGTCACTTAGGCTTTTATATATATAGTTACTTAGCATTAATTATACTACTTAGCATTATTTAAGAATCATATTAATAACTAAATGACAATAATAAAAGTAAAGTTGTGGTTATTAGATTTAATGACTGGTAAATTGATTCATGGACATAATTTCAATTACATGTACAGCCTGCTCTTGATTCACAAACCCTTACCATAGCAACAATCTATATGAGGAAAGAGATATCTTAAGAATCAGAGTTTGGGATTTCTGTTTTTATTTTTCCTATCAGAGTCCCGGTGCACGAATTCATGCGCGAGGGTGTGTGTCCCTCAGCCTGGTCTGCGCCCTCTTGCAATCCTGGACCTCTTGGGTATGGTCCCTAGGCTTGGCCGGTGATCAGGGCCTATCTGGGCTTTCCTTTTTCCTGGCTGCTGGCAGCTGGCCCCGCCCCTGCTGCTGCCACTGCTTGCCATCTGTGCAGTGCTGCCCTCTCCAGCCACTGATCACCTCCCTCTGCAGGCAACAGGCATGAGGTGCCATAGCTTGACTGGCCTGGGCCTCCCTCTGCGAGGCGATCATGGGCTGGCCCCGCACACCCGCCACAGCATGGCTGGCTGGTAGCCTGGGCCTCCTTCTGTGGGGAGATCGATCACAGGGCCCACAGATCAATCACCCGCAGAGGGAGGCCCTGCCCACCCACCACAGTGCTGCCAGTTGGGTGGCCTGGGCCTCCCTCTGTGGAGAGATCGATCACAGGGCTACATGATCAATGGCTCTGCAGAGGGAGGCCCCTCCCACTCACTGCAGCACTGCAGGCCAGGTGGCCTGGGCCTCCCTCTGTGGGGTGATCACAGACCCCCCCATCAATTGCCCCACCAACCAGTGGCCTGGGCGTCCCTCTGCGGGGTGATCGTAGTGTGATGGCAGGTGCCCAGACCAATCGCATCACACCAACCTTGGCTGGCCTGGCACCCGTGCTTGTCATAGTGTGGTCATCCGGAAGGTCATCTGGCCGGTCATTCTGCTCTTCGGTCGTTCAGTGAATTTGCATATTATGCTTTTATTATCATAGATTTTTCAGTTAAATAATTATTAAATATGAACATAAATAATTGATTAAGAAGTATTTTTTTCTTTTCCAGATGCTTATACTTATTGATTTATTAATATTCATAGATAAGTGTCCGCTAACACATCATATAGACAGTAATCCACAGAGAAGTCCAATAAATACAAATATATTTTAATAAAACATATCCAGTATCTTATCAATGGATTGAAAATAATTTTAGACATATAAGATTTTAGATAGTGATTTGTACTGTTGTAATACTAATGCTTTTATCACCTGTTACTGAAAATCTGAAATAAAAATCATCAATATTTAATCTTCATTTTACATGAGCTGGTGTTTTCTGTGTTCCAAATCATCAAATCAACTATTCACTTTTGGAAAGAAAAGAAAGAAACAAAAACAAACTTTATGCTTGACGTGCAATTAATACCTCATTTAAACCTCATAAAGCCCCTTTAAGATTAGCATTATTCCATTTTTTTTAAAAGTTGATTTTAGAGACAGGAAGGGAGAGTGGAGGGAGGGAAAGAGAGAGAGAGAGAGAGAGAGAGAGAGAGAGAGAGAGAGAGAGAGAGAGAGAACTTCTCCATTGGGGATCAAACCTGTAATCTGGGTATGTAACCTCATCTGGAAACATACCCACCACCCTTTGGTGTACAGGATGATGCTCCAACCAACTGGGCCACACTGGCCAGGGCTAGCATTATTCTATTTTTAATTTGAGAGGTGGGAAAGATCATAACAGCTACAATTTACCTATGGTTATATATCTAATCAAGAATATACGTTTTTCGCTGACGTGGCTCAGCAGTTGAGTGTGACCTATGAACCAGGAAGTCATGGTTCGATTCCCTTTCAGGGCATATGCCTGGGTTGTGGCCTCAATCTTATTGTGGGGTGTATAGGAGGCAGCCAATCAATGATTCTCTCTCATCATTGATGTTTCTGTCTCTCTCTCCCTCTCCCTTCCTCCCTGAAATCAATAAAAAACTATATTTAAAAAAAATACACTTTTTTCAAAATTGGTTTCTGAATCAAAACCCATTATATATTTTTAGTTAAAAGCTATCCTTTTCTACATAACACATGCATACTAATTATGCAAACATTTTTGAAAAGTCATCAACTTGCTCTATCCAAAAAAGGCAAATTAAGAAAAAAGAAACTAAAAAGATTTTAGAAAATAAGCATAAGCAGCTTTATTAATATTATGTTTATTCTCACTTCATTTATGTAAGGTAAATTAATTATTGCACAGGAGTGAACTTAGCCATTCTCCTTTTTATTTATTATTCATCTTAATTTATATTATTTTTTCATCTAAAATTACTTTTAGGTAATTTACTTTCACGCATTTAACATTTTCATGATTGAAATCAGGTTCACTGAAGGGAAAGAATCAATGATCCTGGTACTCAGCATAAAGTTTCTAGTTAGATGATTAAGATAATCAGGTTTTAAAAGTAAAAATAAAATGTTGACATTTGGTGAAGTTTGGCAAAGATCTGAATTTCTAGGCTAGGTTGTCACATTTTCTTAGTATACCATACTTTTGCAATTCAATATTTCAACTAAATTTCCCAGAAACTAAATGGAGTAAATGAGCCAGATTAATCTACTAAAGTAAGAATGTATTTAAAAAGCAATAATAAGCCCTAGCCGGTTTGGCTCACTGGATAGAGCGTCGGCCTGTGGACTGAAGGGTCCCGGGTTCGATTCTGGTCAAGGGCATGTACCTTGGTTGCAGGCACATCCCCAGTAGGGGGTGTGCAGGAGGCAGCAGCTGATCGATTCTCTCTCATCGATGTTTTTAACTCTCTACCCCTCTCCCTTCCTCTCTGTAAAAAATCAATAAAATATATTTTTTTAAAAAAAGCAATAATAATTTTGTGATTAGCTTATATCACTTAATATAATGACCTCAAGTTTCATCCATGTCCATTATATGACAGGATTTCCTCCTTCTTGTTTAGGACTGAATAATATTCCATTGTATCTATGCACTACATTTTCTTTACCCTTTCATTTATGGGTGCACATTTGTTTTGCTTCCACATCTTGGATATTGTGAATAATGTTGCAATGACTATAGGTACTCAAGGAAAAATATATTTTAAAAATGCTAAATTTTTTTCATATACCAAATGAGTAATAAAAAATTGGAAATTATTAGAAATCCCAGCAAACTATCCTTAGCCATCACTTTAGAAATAAGCAAAGGTGTTGAATATTAATTTTCTAAAGTTTTTTTATGACAAGGAATGTTAGAGTTTTTAACAATCTGTCTGCAAATATAAAAATGCCAACCTAATATCAAAATATATTTCAATATGATATATTTTAATGTGAAAATATATTACATATCCTATATAATAAAGGCCTAATATGCAAATTGTCCCCTCAATCAGAAGTTCAACGGGAGTTCAAACAGGGGCCAGGGCTGGCCGGCCAACTGCCCGAGGCCCCTCCCCCTGGCTGGCCCCACCCCAGCTGGCGGCCTTGGCAGCAGGCAGCCAGAGAAAGGGAGGCCCCAGCCGACAGCCAGCAGCCCCTAGGGACCCTACCCATGCATGCATTTCATGCACTGGGCCCTTAGTTTTAATATAAAAGAAAATATTAACTAGCATTGTACCTATAATATATAGGTAGTGTAAATAGGGAGGAAAGAGAGAATTTCAGGTGACTATATAAAATAGATCATTATTCTTAATTTTTGGATACAATGTTTTTACTTTATTCATATATATTCAAGAAGCATATAATGCCATCATGGGCTGGAAACACAGATAAGCCAGAAAGAAGTTTAACATGGGTTTGGAAATATTTCTATCTCTAGTGAAATTATCAAAACATTAGTTCCTTACACAATAATCTCAGAAATTCTTAGTTTTAAGCATGTTAGCTATATCATGTGCCTCCTTCTTAGTACTTGAATTACTCTAGATTGTGGACATTCACCCTAACTGAAACTTAAGTTGCTTTCAAAACATCTGCAAAGTAAAAGTAAAAATGTGTGTTAAACCTAAACCAATTCTCAATGCACCCAGTAAATTTTTGAGTGATGTCAAAACATAATTTCTTGTTCAGAGGCGTGTTACAGGAACTAAGAGGTTGAGTGAACACAACCTTCCCAAGAGGATAAGAAAATACGATTGCAAATGTGCAGCATTCTGAAGAGTGGGCCTGTGACTGTTAGATTTAAGTATTTCTGAGTTTATTGGAAGTTGCATCATCAATGAATAGGAAGGATAATGCAAAGAGAAATATTAGACAGTGAGCATTGCAAAGATAGATAAAAATGGAGAAATATATATATATATATACACACATATATATATACACACACACACACATATATATATACTCTTAAAATAGGAAGAATTTCAATCACCTCTGTGATAGCCCTTTCAAATCCAATTCACAGGAGAAGCTCAGTTCCTTTGTTTGTTTTATTGCTATCCTTTTTCCAAACCCAGTTCCTCTTAAGCATCTGAACTGGTAAAAAATGGGTAAGTCCTTCTTGTGTGTATGTGTCCAACTTAATGGACAATGAATTATGTGAAATACAAGAAAATCTTGCAAGTTTAAAATCAAATGAATGACACTACTGGTGATGCTGCAAGTGAAGAAATAGCAACGTCACAATGCAGGTCTCTTAGTAACATTTCTCCTCTGGTCCTGCTTCAGCAAGCCAGCAACGCCATCGAAGCATTATGACGTGACAGAAAAGCTGCTTTTAAAATAGTCTCTCCATCTGCTATTTCTTAAAGAATTCACATACAGCATCTAAATAAATTTCCCTAGGCTACGAATCACCCATGAGTTCATTTGTTAATAGCCATAAAAGCCACATAATTATATTTAAGTTGCTGTAGAATAATAGTAAAAGAAGAAAAAATGAAGTAGTCAATTGGGTACATACAACTTCTATTACACAGGACCTAACACTGAGCATATCCAAATCCATAAAATTTATAAAGTAAGGAATTATGCAAAATTCCACACTTTCCCCCATAGCATCAGCAAAAAGAAAAAGGAAGACCAAAAGCACCCTTTAAGAATTATATCCCCTGCTTTGATGGTTATTAAACTTAAATACTATTCTTCACTGTGCACTTATGTGCCCCTTCACCTTTTTCATTGTTGTTATGGTTCTTAGACTTTGTCCTTAATGAAACAGTACTGTTCTAGTAGTACTTTCAAAGAAACATGCTATGAAAATCCTAATTAAAATATTAAGATGTGCTTTAGCTATAATTAAGAAGAAAAATTTGTAGTATCTTGTATTGAATATTATCTTTTTTCCTGGGTTTGACATTTTTTAATGTTAGATTAATAAGGAAAAGGTAGAGAGAATCAGAAATAGAATTAATAATTTACAATAATCCATAATACTAATTGTTCACCTTAGTTCTACTTTTGTCACTTTTAATACCTAAAGGAAGGTGTATTCTTTCAAACCTAGTTATGCTTAGAGAGTGAAGTTATTTCAGGGTTGAAAAAAAGATCATTAATATCCAGGGATACATGCTTACTTCACTCTTATTTAAAAGATCATTGAGGTCTAACATTTATTATGGAACTACTGAGAATGTAGAAAACTCCATATAAAATATCAGCAATAGAAATTTTTATAACTAACTGTAAAGGGTACCTCAATGTCTATTTCTAAACTGATTTGATGAATACAGGAAAGGTCAAACTAAAAATAACGGGACTGAATCAGTTATAAGTGTAGTAGCATATGCCTCATTTAATAATGAACTCTAAATTTGCACCACAGTTTAAGTAGTATCATGAATGTTAATTCTGACAGCAAAGGGTTATGAACTACCTGTCGACTTGCACATGACACAAGGTGATACAGTTTTGAGCTAATGAAACTCTGATGAACCAGAAGGTGAAAAACTGACATGAGTGGGCTAGTGGGAAGAGCGTGCTGTTGCAGGGCAGCACATTCAAAATGACACGGTGTCCTGAAACAGAGCAACTGTGATCCCATCTGTTTATAAAGTCTAACTGTGTCAGTTAAAATCTCCCTATGCAGGCAATGTATTTTGTAGGAGATTTTTATTATATCCATAAAAAATCAGATGTTAAAAGTTCTAAGCATTTCAAGGTTCTCCTTGCATATGCTATTAGCTGTTTCTAATAGATTTCATTAAATAGTAGAGGCCCGGTGCACAAAATTCATGAACTGGGGGTGGGGTGCCTCAGCCCAGCCTGCGCCCTCTCACAGTCCAGGACCCCTTGCTCCTTATCACCTGCTTGTTTGCTGCTCCTTACACTGCCTTGGAGGCAGGAGAGGCTCCTGCCAATGCCCCTGCACCTGCCAGCAGTGATCCTGGCTTCTGGCTGAGTGGCACTCCCCCATGGGGGCACACTGACCATCAGGGGGCAGCTCCTACATTGAAATCTGCCCTCTGGTGGTCAGTGTGCACCATAGCAACTGGTTGTTCTGGTCATTCCACCGGAAAGGTCGCTTAGGCTTTTATTATATAGATTTTTGACACTCTGAGCCATGATGAAGACTTGCATGTGTAAAGTATAGTCTGGTTAATGAATTTTACACAAGAACTGATTCAAAATTTCTGAACATAGTGATGGTCATAAACACTTATTTTAAAAACATGACAGTGATCAAATGGAAATATAATTTATGCTTATTAAAATGGACAATAAAAAGACACATATATGGACATTTTAAAATGATAAAGGGAACACTACATCAAAAAAATATAACACTTCTTAATATATATGCACCCAACTAGGGAGCACTGAAATATACAAAACAACTACTCACAGAAGTAAAGGGAGAAACAGATCAAAACAAGATCATAGTTGGGAAACTTAATACTCCATTGACAGCTCTAGGCAGATCAACCAAACAGAAAATCAATAAGAAATGTCAGTCTTAAATGAAACACTAGACCAAATGGGCATTATTGACATTTACAGAATCTTTCTTTCCAGAACATCATATTATATATTCTTCTCCAGTCTACATGGAACATTCTGAAGGATAGACTATACGTTGGTTCACAAAACTAGCATCAAAAAATTCAATAAGATTGAAATTATACCAAGCATATTCTCTGACCATGATGCCTTGGAATTATAAATCAAATGCAAAAAGGAAGTAAAAATCCCCACAAATGCCTAGACATTAAACAACATACTACTAAAAATGACTGGGTCAAAGAAGAAGTAAAAGATAAGATCAAAAGATATACAGAGACAAATGATAATGACAATATGACATATCAAAAGGGGACTTTATATCATTACAGGCCTATCTCAAGAAACAAGAGAAATCCCAAGGAAACAAACTAACATTATATCTTAAAGTAATAGAAAAAGAAAAAAAGCAACCCAAAGCCAACAGAACAAAGAAATTATAAAAGAGCAGAATGAAATAAAATAGAGAACAAGAAAAGACTATACAAAAAATTAATAAAACAAAGAGCTGGTTCTTTGAAAAGATTAATAAAACTGGCAAACCCCTGGCTGGACTCACTAAGGATAAAAAGGAAGAGACCATATAAACAAAATAAGAAATGAGAGGAAAAGTCACCATAGACATCACAGATAAACAAAGACTCATATTAGAATATTATTAAAGACTATATGCCATAAAATTCAATAACCTAGAAGAAATGGATAACTTTCTAGAAATATAATAACCTTCCTACATTAAATCATGAAGAATTGGAAAATCTAAATATACCAATCAGCAGTGAAGAAGTTGAAACAACGATGAAAAACTTCCCAAAAAATAAAAATCCAAGACAGATGGCCTTATCAGTAAATTCTACCAAACATTCAAACAAGATTTAAAACCTTTTTTCTCAAACTCTTCCAAAAAATTTGAAGAAGAGGCAATACTTCCTGACACTTTCTACGAGGCAACTATAATCCTGATACCAAAACCTGGCAATGATAATATAAAGAAATAAAATTACAGACCAAATCTCTGATGAATACAGATGCAAAAATCCTAAACAAAATACTAGCAAATCAAATACAGCAGTACATCCAAAAAATATACATCATGATCAAGTGGGATTCATTCCAGGGGCACAAGGATGTTTTAACACATGCAAATCAATCAATGTAATACACCACATTAACAAAAGAAAGGATAAAAAGCATATGATCCTATCAATAGATGCAAAAAAGGCATTTGATAAGACAGAACATCCATTTATGATTAAGACACTCAATAAAATAGTAATGGAAGAAAAGTACATCAACATAATAATGGAAATCTATGATAAACCTTCAGCTAATATCATAATGGTGAAAAACTAAAAGCTTTTCCTCTAAAATTAGGAACAAGACAAGGATGTCCACATTCACCACTCTTATTCAACATAGTGTTTTAAGTCCTAGCCAGGGCAAGAAGACAAGAGAAAGAAATAAAAAGCATACAAATAGAGAAGGAAGAAAAGTAAAACTGTCCCTTTTTGTGGGTGACATGATTCTGTTTATAAAAACCCTAAAAACTCTACCAAAACACTATTAGAAAGAATAAACAGTCAAGTTGCATGATATAAAATCATTGTGCAAAAATGCATTGCCTTCCTGTATACTAACAACAAAACTTCAGAAAAATAAATGATAAAAACAATTCCTTTTGCAATTACAACCAAAAGGATAATACCTAACAAAGAAGATGAAAGGCCTATATACTAAAAATTACAAAGCATTTTTAAAAGAGATTTTAAAAGACACAACACAATGGAAAAATATTCCGAGTTCATGGATTGGAAGAATCAACATAGTTAAAATGGCTCAAAGTAATATACCCATTTAATGCAACCCCCATCAAAAACCCGGTGTCAATTTTTAAAGAAATAGAATGCAAATCATCAGATTTATATGGAACTATAAAAGACCCCAAATAGCCAAAACAATCCTGAGAAAAAAGAACAAAGCTGGAGATATCACACTACCTGACTTCAAATTATACAACAGAGCTATGATAATCAAAACAGCATGGTATTGGCAGAGAGACAGACACAGAGATCAATAGAACAGAATAGAGAGCCCAGCTATAAAACCACATGTACATGAACAGATAATTTTCAACAAAGGAACCAGAAACACATAATGGAGTAAAGATAGTCTCTTTAATAAATGGTGCTGGGAAAACTGGAAAGCCACTTACAAATGAATGAACCTGAATTAGTTTGTTCCCATGTACAAAAATTAATTCAAAATGGATCAAAGACCCAAAAAAAGTAAGTTACATAGAAGAAAATATAGGTACCAAACTTATGGACCTTGGTTATAGAGAACATTTTATTAATTTGATCTCAAAGGCAAGGGAAGTAAAGGCAAAAATAAATGAATGGGACTATATCAAACTATAAAGCTTCTGCATAGCAAAAGAAACTGACAACCAAACAAAGAGGCAGGCAACCAGATCAGATCTGATATTTGCAAACATTAGCTCTGACAAAGGTTTAATTTACAAAATATATAAAGAACTCCTAAAACCCAATACCAAACAAACAACTCAATCAAAAAGTTGGCAGAGAACCTGAAAATACTCCTCTCCCAAAAGGACTTATGAACAGCCAATCCTATCTAATAAAAGAGAAACATGGTAATTAGCCGTACCTCCACTACCCTTCCCATTGGCTAATCAGGGCGATATGCAAATTAACTGCCAGCCAAGATGGTGGTTAACCGCCAACAAAGATGGCAGTTAATTTGCATACGTAGGCACAATGCTGGGAGGCGAAAGGGGAATGAGGGGAGAAGCCGCCTGCCACTGACTGCATTGGAAACCCAGGTGGCAGCCAAGAGCCAGAGAACCGAGCTGCCTTTGCTCAGAGAAGCCAGGCCGCCTTTGCCGGCTTCTGTGATAGGAGAACCTGGCAGCCTTTGCCGGCCCTGGGCCAGTAATCGGAGAAGCCAGGGTGGGGCAGGGAAGAGGTGGACATCTGCCTCTTCCCTGCCCCGCCTGGCTTCTCAGATCACTGATCACCAGTCATGGGAGAACACCCAGAGGCGGGGCCAGAGGCCAGGCTGCATAGCTGCCTGGGGACACCATCTGGACCCCAGGGGCGACGAAGCCAGGCCCCAGCAGGAGACCCAGAAGGAGACCCAGGCGCCGGGGCTGCGTTGCCACTGGGGCACGCGATCCGGTGCCTGGGCTGAGGAGACCCAGAAGGAGACCCAGGGGCCTCCCAAGAGGAGAGTCTCCATGGTCAGATGGCGTGGTGTCGGGACAGGAATAAAGACCCAAGGTGACTCAGATGCCTGGCCACAGTGTTAAGACCAGCCAGCAGGGCCTTTCAGTTGGGACTGGGGTGGGGGTGGGGCGAGGGAGGCAAGCCGGAAATAGAGAACTACAACTCCCAGGAGGCTTAGTGGCCGGGGCCTGGGTGCCTGGCTGTGAAATCCGATGGGTGCGTAGTTTTGCAAGCCACTTTAAACTAGAGGCTTGCAAGGTTGGAAGTTCTGCGCCGAGAGCCAGGGAGAAATGGAGCTGGAGCAGAGAGAGTGGTCCATGGCAGCCGTGGGCTTTGAGGATGTCTCAGCACCTCCCTGCTGGGAGCTGGCGCTGCCTTCGCTGAAGGTGGTCATATCCTGGAGAGCGAGCTTGAGACCGAAGTGGAGTTCGTGTCTGTGGGTCTGGGCAGCTCCAGCCTCCAGGAGTGAGACAAAGAGGAGGAGGCAGCCCAAGGCCAGCGGCCGCGGTGCCAAGGGGAACTCAATCGCAGGAAGTACCATGTGCTGGGTCGGCGCTGCAGGGAGATCGAGCAGGTGAACAAGTGGGTCCTGAACAGGCTCCATCAGATATAGAGGATAACACGGAGACTCCAGCAGGAGCGGAGGTTCCTCATGAAGGTGCTGGACTCCTAAGGCAACAACTACCGGGACAGCCAGTTCACCATCTTACTGGAGGACGAGGGCAGCCAGGGCACAGACACCCCCACCCCAAGCAACGCTGAGAACGAGCCTCCGGAGAAAGAGGGGCTGTCTCCGCCCAGGAGGACACCAGCGCCCACAGAAGCCAGCAGCCCGGCCCCTGGCGAGGGGCCCAGCGGTTGGAAGAGGCGGCGAGTGCCACCGGAAGGGGGCCGGGCGGGAGTCCCGCTGACTCCAGAGCTGGCCCCCATGCAGATAAAGGTGGAGGAAGACTTTGGCTTCAAAGCGGTCGAGGCCCTGGACTCAAGTTGGGTTTCTCGGGGGCCAGACAAGCTGCTGCCCTACCCCACCCTAGCCAGCCCCCCCTTTGACTGACCCCCCAATAAATGAACCCCATGCTCTCCTCAGCAAAAAAAGCTTATAGAGGCATGCTTATAGAATCAAATAGTATAAATATAGATGTAACAGGACAATAAAAAGAGAACCTGACTATGATGATCACCTGAACGCTGCCTCTGTGTCATTCCTTCTTCACTGACTCTGTCCACACCTTTGGGAACCCCTAGACCTGCTGAGGCAGGACCCCAACATTCCTGTTCTTATAAGGACTTCAGTGAGATGGGCTAAGGGTCCCACTGGAACTGCCTCAATTTAATGTAATCCCCTCTTTAAAGATCTTATCTCCATATACAGGTACATTCTGAGGTTCTGGGGATTAGGATTTTAACATACATTTTGTTGATTACCCAAATCAGCCCTTAACAACCAACATGTTTCAGAAAGTAGATTCCTACAGGGTTATTTACCAAACATTCAGAAGTATTTTTAAAAGAGCTAAGCCCCTCACCCACTGTGTGGGCCCCTCCTGGCGAAGAGCGAAGACCTGGGTTCCAGGTGCCGGAGGAAAACTGGTGCCAGCAGCCAGGGGAAGGGGCCCCCAAGGGGCCCCAGATTTCTAGAGGGCACAGGCCGGGCTGAGGGACCCACCCGAGTGCACAAATTTTTGTGCACCGGGCCTCTAGTCCTATATAATAAAAGACTAACATGCAAATCAACCTAACAGTGGAATGACCAGTTGCTATGATGTGCACTGACCACCAGGGGGCAGACACTCAATGTAGGAGCTTCCCCCTGGTGGTCAGTGTGCTCCCACAGGGGAAGCCCCGTTCAGCCAGAAGTCTGGCTCATAGCTGGTGAGCACAGCAGCGGTACTGGGAGCCTCTCCTGCCTCTGCGGCAGTAGGACATCCCCTGAGGGCTCCCGGACTGTGAGAAGGCATAGGCCGGGCTGAGGGACACCCCCCTCCCCAAGTGCAAGAATTTTGTGCACTGGGCCTCTAGTAGATATATAAATATATGTTCAACCTCACTGGCAATTAGGAAAATGCAAATCAAAACTACAAGGAGATACCACCTTACACCTCTTGGAGTGGCCATTATCAACAAGACAAGCAATAAGTGTTAGAGAGGTTTTAGGGAAAAGCAAACCTTCATTCATTGATGGTGGGAATGTAGACTAGTATAATCACTATAGAAAGCAGTCTGGTGATTCCTCAAAAAGTTAATAATAGAGCTACCATACAATCCAGTGATCCCTCTCCTGAATGTATACCCGAAAACTTCAAAATCTTGTACTTGCAAAGATATATGCACCCTTATGTTCACTGCAGCATTATTCAGTCAGGCCAAGACATTAAAATAACCAAAGTGCCCTGTGATAGAGGACTGGATAAGATATGGTTCATATACACAATGGAATACCACTCATTCATAAGAAAGAGTAAAATAGTGCCATTTGCAACAACATGCGTGGGACTTGAGAACATTATGCTAAGTGAAATAAGTCAGTCAGAAAAAGCTAAGAATCATATGATTTCATTCATATGTGGGACATAAAACTGAAAGTCATGAACACAAACAACAGTGTGGTAGTTGCCAGAGGGAAGGGGTGGGGAGAAGAGAAGAGGGTCTTAAATATAATGTGACAGGAGAAGATTTGACTTTAGGTGGTGAACACATGATGCAACATATATATCTTGCAACATAGAAAGCCACACCTGAAACCTGTGTGTTCATGTTGAACAATGTCACCTCAATTTAATAAATAAATATTTTTTAAAAATTCAGAAAAATCAAAGAAAGCCCTAAGCACTAAAAGTCTAATAAAGCTTATGCTGCTAATGTGAGCATACTTTTAAGTTTGTATATTCTATCAAATCTACACCGGTATTATATTTCCCAACTGTTTGAAACTTATGAAAACAAATCAGTTTTCTGCATGTTTCTGTCTCTTTCGAAGACCCTTCTGTAGCCCTAACGTTTTCCCCCCTTTCCTATATAGCTAAGAGTAACATAAAAACAACAACAATAAAAACGAGTGGAGGTGTGATTCTTACAAAAAGTCCTGTTCCATAAAGCAATATTAAGATACAGAGAAATTAGATGTAAACACACACACACACACACATTCTCATACACACTAATATTAGTGAGTATTGGGATATGCATTTTAAATTATTAGTGTCTTGTTCCTTTAGAAAATCTTGATACTATTGTTATGGCATAATACTGTAAGAGTTTAGTAAAGTTTTTATCTTCTTATCCAAGGAAGAACCTTATGTTTAAACTATATGTTTCAATATAACTAAACTAGGTTTATTTAGGATATAGAAGATCAAAGGAAACACACAAAGTTGTCAATCCTTATATCTATTTCTAGGTTATTTATTTTAATGCTCCCAACTATAATCATGAAAATTAATTACAATAATCCCTGTATCTATAATTAAGCATAGTTCCAATTTGCCAAAATAGAGTATTTTGAATAGTTAATCTTCATTAGTTTGTGGGACAAAGTTCATACTTTATAACTGCAGGAAGCCGGCATGGCCATGGCATACTCAGCCCCACGTTGGGCGCCTTATGTGCCGTGCCAGCCCAGCCAGGTTCAGTGATCCTGAGAGGGGGCGGTGAAGGATGGAGAAAAGACAGACAAGAGAAGAAAGCTGGGTCTGGGTGGGACGCTGTCCTCTCTGATGGAGAGCTAGTGACAGCGCCATGGACTACAAGCCATGTCGTTATTTTATAGCCAGATTCCACAAGGCGAAGTAAGGGTGTGGTCAAGATGTTTATAGCATTCTCGGCGGTTTCAATCCTACTCAATTACATGCACCTGAACTCTATCAAGCCCACATCACTCAGACACGTGGGGCCACGTGTTCCGACCATAGGTTCAAGCTTACAACTACAACTGTTGGCTATAATTGTGCTGGGAGGGCTCTGCCCTCCAAGCTGGGACTTGCACGTGGCCATGAGAGGACTGTGCCCTCTCATTAGTCTGAGGCTTGAACCT
>NW_005358211.1:75802-115579 GCF_000412655.1 Myotis brandtii
TCCCAGGTGATTCTAATGTGCAGCCAAGGTTGAGAACCACTGACATATAACTAAATAAGAAATGCTCAAAAATATTTCTAGGCCCCCACTACATGTTTGACACTGGGAGTTATATGCTGATAAAAGCAAAATATCAATTCTAACCACAATTACAGTTTTGTTAGATATATTAATCAAATACTCATATGAATAAAAATGTAATTTAGATATTTAAATATATAATTTTAACAAATATTATTTAAATAATTGCATGACTTATTGTAAAATTATGAAATGAGCTACTTCCTACAAAAAATGTGGCACAGGGGAGCTGAAAGCATGATTCTACTAGAGAGTGTAACCAAGAAAAATTATCTCATTTGGAGGATTAACAACAGCATCCAACATAAACCAGAATTTAGCTCCTTTCTAAAGCAAAAGCGGAGGTGATAAAATTTCTCAAGAAAGGAATTAATGTGTGCAAAAGTTTCATGTTGGAGGACAAGGGCGTGTTCCAGAAACTGAAGGAAGGCCAGTGTGGAAGAAAAAAGAAAGTGGCCAAAGATGCTGGAGAAGCTGACAGGGACCATACAGTACAGGACCTTGCCAATCAGGTTAAGGATTTTGTCCTTCATCTGCAGTACAATGAAAAGCTATGGGAAATGTTAATGGTGTTAGAGTTAGGTAAGTCAAACTTAGCATCAAACACGCCTGGATGTAAAAGAAACTTTCTAAAGACATAAACTGGAGTGGACAGTGGGAAGGAGAGTAAGATGGATATAAGGCTGTTTGAGATGAGGCTGGAGATTAAGGTTAGATGTCAGAATATGTTATCTATGCTGGTATAAAACTTTCTCAGAGACAAATAGTTATCAATGGAGATGCTAGTAGGACTGTTTGGGGCAAATTGTGAAACCATAAGTCATATTAGTGTGGATTGAATGGGGGGAATGGAAGCTTAAAAAAAAAAGCAAGAAATTGCAGAAGCAATATTTAAAAATCATAGGACACTCAGGAAGAATGCATATGCAAAAAATTAATTAATTAAATGCTCTGAAGCCTGGCTCTTTTCTTGAAACTTTAGGTTGTACTTTAGGTTCTACAGAGTGTTATCCTATCTGATATATGACACATAAATATTTTTGTACTTAGGTATTTGAACTATTTTTTCTTCTTAGAGTTTTCTCAACATACATCCCAAGAAATAAAATTACAGTATTTTCAAAAATTATAAAACCAATTTTCAAATGTTCTTTGCAAAAGATATCCACATTTAGATGGTCAACAATAATGTATTCAGATTACCTTCTTCACACCCACGTTAATACTTGGCAATGTTATTGTGAATTTTGTTAATCTCAAAAGATGCTGATGATGCTGATCCATCTATTCTTATTATGACTCAGTGATCTTGAAATATTCCATCTGATAATGAGGTGTGACAAGGTGTGGCACATATTCACTTGATGTCCCATGGTCAGATACTCAAACCACAGGTACCTGCACCATTCTAGGAGCTGTTTTATTTCTCTCTCTCTCTCTCTCTCTCTCTCTTCTTTCTTTTTTGTTGGCTCGTAATTCTTTGTTGCAGATAACTAGAAATAAACTGTTGTATTTATCAGTCAGTGGCTTCGAACAATAAATAGTACTTTGTCTTATTTTTTATGCATTTTGTGTCATATTTTTGTGCTTTTTTTTGGTTTTGTGTTGTTCTTGATCAACTGCTGAGTAAAAATTCCTGATAATTGATGTCATCATAATACCAAAGAGTTATTATACACCTCTGATATTTTCATAATAATATAACTAGAAGTTGTACATGAATTTTGTGTATGAAGAAGGTCATTATCAAAAAGCTATCCTCTCATTATATTTTTGGTAAATTGACTACATGTTTCTAAATGAATAAAAATTCCCTAAAAATGTAGTTCAAAAGTAAAATTTAAGTGCAGTTATCAAAGACAATGGCAAAAATCATCAGTTGCTTATGAACTTTTACACAATTCCCTGTACTTATCCTTTGATTTCTAGTATTGTTCCACTGACACATTGCCATCTAAGAAATCATATCAAATGATTTTGGAAATATTATCAAGCAGCACTAAAATCATTTATTTCATTTCTTTCAGACATTGAGAAAGGTTTTTTGTTTTTTTTGGTTGTACATTATGCATCACTTAGGATCACACATATTCTAATGATGAGAACATTTCATTTTCAGGCCACAAAACAATAGATATAATAGTACACTCTTCCATTAATAAAATCATAATAGAATTAAATAAAGTATTACTGAGGGTTTGATGTCTTGGTATTATTGGCTACATAAAGATCAACATTATGTATTTCTTAATATATAAAATTCAGATCAAATCGGCAGTGGGTTTATTCATTTATTTTTTAGTATTTTCTCACTTTAAAAGGAAATATTTTATCAATTTCAAATTTATGAATTCTATAAAGAAGAGTCATTTTTTTTTGAATTGAAAAAGGCAGTAATGGAAACTACCTCCTTAGGATTCTCTTGTTCTATCATCTATTCTTTCTACAATGGCCACTCCTGAAAATGCATCTCAAAACCTCTAAAACAAAACCAAAAAGTAAATAATTAAAAATAAAACAATATGAAACTACTGTGAGGCATAGATAACAAGGGAATGTTTTGACAGAGATTGCAGAAAAAGGGAATAAACGATTTTATATAATAAATGAAATATATCCTACTTTCAAATACAAATCCCATATAAATGTGCAAGGAATTCTATATGGCCAAAGTTGAGAGCAGAATAATATACAAATGAGATTGCACTTCTAGGATGTCAAAATATCACACAGTCATCAATTATGATATAGTTCCCCTGACTAAATATATATTATAGTTCAGATTCTTTAAGAGGTAGGCATCAAGATGAAATTGGATGTGCAAGAGACTTACTAGAAGAAATTCCTATGAAAACTAGCAGGGAGAGGAGAAAGGAGTAGATGATAGAAACTTCAGGCCATGATGCAAATCTGACATTTATAAAAAAGGAGGAAGGAAGAAGGTCTCAAAGTTTAGACTGTGTAGTTCAGGTCTGAGAGTCTCAGCAAGGGCCCAGAGCAAAGAATGCCTGTTAATAAAATCCTACACTAGACATTATGCAGTTCGAGGCTGATTGTGTGTCACCTACCTTCTTGCAGCAAGTTACCTTGAAGGGAGATCTGAGCAGTGCGCCTTCATGGCTTCCTCTTCCTGGTAATTATATAATTAAAGGAGGAACTTTTAAAGAAAAATTCTAAAAGGCTTTAAATCCAAGACCCCCTATACATTTAAACAAATGATTAAGAACCTCAAAGAGGTAGGAGGAGGAACCAAGATGGCGGTGTAGGTAAATCTAGTACTTGCCACCTTCCACAATCACATCAAAATTACAACTAAAATACAGAACAACTATCATTCAGAACCACCTGAAATCTGGCTGAATGGAAGCCCTACAACTAGAGAATTAAAGAAGAGAGTACATTGAGACTGGTAGGAGGGGTGGAGGCACAAAACAGGCTGGTTCAACACCCATGTGTAGCATATTTTTAATCGGAAGGGATATCTTAGAGAGGAAGCCTCCTGTGAGGATCAAGGGGTCTCAGCTTCACACCAGAACTGTCATCCCAGAGTTCCAGTGCCAGGGAGAGAAGTCCCTATAACTTTAGGATATAAACACCAGCAGGGATTTTGGCTGAGTGACACAGAAGCATCTGGAGACCCAGGTGGTTCCTCTTAAATGCCCTGTGCACAAACTTACTCAGACTCACTCCCTCTGAGCTCCAGCACTGGAGCTGCAGCTTGAAAGAATCCAGGGACATAAGGGGAGGAACTAAATTGTCTGACAAGAACTGGGGTGGGGGGAAGCTTTCTCCCAGAAAAAAATGCTGGCAGAGGTCATTGTTCCTCTGCCAAAAGCTGACTGGCAGGCAACATATCTAAGTCTTCATCAACCTTCCCACACTGTTCACCCAGCCCTAGTGATTCTCTGAAATCCTTACCCAATTTGCAGTCCCCCACTCAAGCAGTTTGCAGGGGCTTTTCCATATGAATGGCCTGTCCTGGTCAGGACTCAGACTTTCCTAAAATCTCTCAAACAAGTAACCACTGAACTCAGCCTGCCCTATAACTTAAAGAGAGCTTTAAGGAACTTAGTGAGAATGTCAAGGAACTTAGTGAGAATGTCAAGGAATTTAATAAGAACATCAAAGAAATAAAAAAGGAACAATCAGAAATTAAGGATGCACTAGCTAAAATAAAGAGTAATGTATAGGGAATCAACAGTAGAATAGAGGACATTGAGAACCAAATCAGTGATTTGGAATATGAGGAAGAAAAAACACCTAATCAGAAGAGAAAAAAGAAAAAAGAATCCCAAAATATGAAGATAGTGTAAGGAGCTTTGGTGACAACTTCAAGCATACCAATATTAGAATCATGCAGGTGCCAGAAGGAGGAGAGAGGGAGGAAGAAATTGAAAACCTATTTGAAGAAATTATGACATAAAACTTCCCCTACTTGGTGAAAGAAATAGACTTACAAGTCCAGGAAGCACAAAAAGTCCCAAACAAGATAAACCCAAATAGGTCCACACCAAGACACACCATAATTAATATGCCAAGGGTTAAAGACAAAGTTATAATCTTAAAAGTAGCAAGAGAAAAGCAGTTAGTTACCTACAAGGTAGTGCTCATAAACTGTCAGCTGATTTCACAACAGAAACTTTGCAGGCAAGAAGGGATTGGCAAGAAAAATTCAAAGTGGTGCAAAACAAGGACCTACTACCAAGATTATTCTACCCAGAAAAGTTCTCTTTTAGAATTGAAGGTCAGATAAATAACTTCAGAGACAAGATAAAGCTAAAGGAGTTCATCACCACAAAACCAGTATTACATGAAATGTTGAAGGAGAAGAAGAAGAAGAAGAAGAAGAAGAAGAAGAAGAAGAAGAAGAAGAAGAAGAAGAAGAAGAAGAAGAAGAAGAAGAAGAAGAAGAAGAAGAAGAAGAAGAAGAAGAAGAAGAAGAAGAAGAAGAAGAAGAAGAAGAAGAAGAAGAAGAAGAAGAAGAAGAAGAAGAAGAAGAAGAAGAAGAAGAAGAAGAAGAAGAAGAAGAAGAAGAAGAAGAAGAAGAAGAAGAAGAAGAAGAAGAAGAAGAAGAAGAAGAAGAAGAAGAAGAAGAAGAAGAAGAAGAAGAAGAAGAAGAAGAAGAAGAAGAAGAAGAAGAAGAAGAAGAAGAAGAAGAAGAAGAAGAAGAAGAAGAAGAAGAAGAAGAAGAAGAAGAAGAAGAAGAAGAAGAAGAAGAAGAAGAAGAAGAAGAAGAAGAAGAAGAAGAAGAAGAAGAAGAAGAAGAAGAAGAAGAAGAAGAAGAAGAAGAAGAAGAAGAAGAAGAAGAAGAAGAAGAAGAAGAAGAAGAAGAAGAAGAAGAAGAAGAAGAAGAAGAAGAAGAAGAAGAAGAAGAAGAAGAAGAAGAAGAAATCAAAAATAAGAAAAATAAAATGGCAATAAATATATATCTATCAACAATTGAATCTAAAAATCAAAATAAATGAATAAGGAATCTAAGGAACAAAATAAATTAATGAATAAAATAGAACCAGAGTCATGGAAACATGGCTGATGAATCTCAGAGGGAAGGAGGGCTGAGGGTGGGTGGGAAAAGATTAACCAAAGAACTTATACACATATATGTGTTACCCATGGAAAAAGACAATAGGGTGATGAAGGTCAGGGGTTAGGTGGGCTTCAGTGGAGAAGGGAAATTGGGGGGAAAAAGGGAGAGATATCTGTAATACTCTCACCAATAAATATTTTTTTAAAAAGGAAGTGGGGAAAAAAGCTCCTCAAAGAGCTTATGTTGATGTGGATTATAACTATCACTTTATTCTGTTAGAAAGTAAAACAGGAAATTAAAAAATACATATATTAATTTTAAATAACAAAAATAATTTATTACATTAACATAAATAATACATTTTCCTGAAAAAATATTTTTCAAATAAGAAAAAATAAGAAGAATGACATTGTTTTACTTAAAAAAAGATGTCTCTATTATTTCCTTTGTTGTTCACAGCTGGATTTTCATATCAGTTTGTGCATACAATCTGTTGTGAAATGTCATTTCAGGTTTTGTAATTGAAGAAAATTATGGTTCACACAGATATGTAAATTAGAGAAAGGGACCACATGAAAGTGTCTTTAGGGACCTCCATGCACATGTTCAGAAGCATTGATTAAAGCATTAAGTACTCTTCATACATTAAATATGATAATGTTTTTAATTTATAAAAATTATCTTGCAGATACAGAATATGATTGTGCTAAGAGTAAGACCCAACTAAAAAGTAACTGTCAATATGAATTCTTCTTTAATTCTTCTAACTAAAAATATTTTCAAATATTCAAACATCCCCAACACAACAAGTAAAATTATTTTGGCTTTAATCATCTCTGCCTTCCAGAGGTCCTGCATATTTTCTTTCCAAGGTGCCTACAACAATGCCTTTCAATAGGATTTTGGTAGTTGCCAATAAAATTGAATGTTTATATCTCTTACATTATATTTGGCATCAAAGTAACATTATCAGACTATGTGATTACATATCACAAGCTATATGTTATCTTTATAATAGCATGTTTTTGTAGTGTTTTTTAAAATTTCCCCTGAAAATAAAAGATAAGTTGGCATCAAATATTTTGGCATAATAGGTGTTTTGATCAGTGATTGATTTTGTCTTATTTTCTTTTCTAAGGCTTCAATAGTAAATAATGTCTTATTCTATTGCTTAAGTGGATTGTAACTATCAATCAGTAATAATAACCTGATTTTTCTTTATATTAATTACATACACTGTTTTATATACATGTTATATGAATTGTGTGTCTTTTTGTCATTATATTTTTACTGAATAATTTAATACATCCTAGTGCCCTGAATTATTGAGATAATTCTGTCTGATAAAATCACCCTTTTCTCTATGAAGTCTATCATAGTTTGTTGAGATAATGAATATTTATGAAAACAATAATTATGCCAGTGCTGCCCAATAGAACTACAATGTGAGCCACATATATAATTTTAATTATCCTAGAAGCTATATTAAAGTAAAAGAAATATAGAGGAAATTAATTTTAATCATACATTGTATTTAACACAATAGATCCAAAATGTTGTCATTTCAAGATATAATTATTATGAAAATTATTAATGAACTATTAAATTATTTTTATTGTATTATGTGTATGTTTTACACTTATAACACCTCAATTTGCTTATGGATTTTTTGGGGGAATACTTGACTTATTGTTAGATTTCATAAAATTTAGTTTAAAAGGTGGATTCACATGCTGAAGTCATTCCTTGGGTATTTAAATATTTTCCAGTATTCAAACTGAGTATAGAATCTATTTTAAAATTAAAATTAAAATACTTGCAAATATTCTTTTTGATAAGGGGTCAATATCCAAAGTATATAAGGCATTCTTACAACTTAATAACAAAAATATAAATACATATAAATACAATTTTAAAAATAGAAAAAGATAAATATTGTATTATATCACTTATATGTGGCAAACATAAAAGCTGAATTATAGAAACAGAGAGTAGAATGGTGGTTGCTAGGGTCTGGGGCAGGGGGAGAGTGGACAGATGCTGGACAAAGGATACAAACTTCCATTTATAATATAAATAAGTTCTGGGGCTATAATGTGCAGCTTGGTGACTATAGTTAACTGAATTATAAACTTAAACATTTCTAAAAGAGTAAAACTTAAATGTTCTCATCACAGACACAAAAAAAAATGATAATTATGTGAGGTGATGGAGGTATAAACTATCTTGGTAATCATCCCATAACATATGAAATCATCACAGTGTATATCCTGAAGTTATACAATATTATACATCAACTAGATGCCCAATGCATGAAATTCTTGCAAGTGCTTTGGCCTGGCTCCTACCCGCCACCACTACGGCCAGGGGCCTCTGCTGCCTCTGCCTCGGCCCCCACCCACTGCGGCTTTGTCTGGAAGGACATCCGGTCTAATTAGCATATTTTGTCTTTATTATTATAGATTATATCCCAATAAAGCTAGAAAAATTACATTAAATTTACTTAAAATTAAAAAAAATTTTTTCTCAGTCACATTAGCTACATTTAATTTAGTGACATGTGCCGGATGGCTACTCATCTCAATACTACAACTTTAAAGTTCTTATTTTAGTGTTTATAGATTCATCAATATGTTTAATGGCATTTGAATGAAAAACTGTCATTGGAATGAAACCAGTAACTTCTGAATTTTGTAACAGTTAGTTATTTTAAAATACACATTGTGAGAAAACTAAACCACATTGTTTTTGTTTCTAAGCATTTAATATAATGTCTTTGAGTAAAAATATTTCCTATTTTATCTGGAAAGTATTTCCCCCGTAAGCAAGTGCATTCTTCCTTGAACTAATGAGTAAGCAAGCTACATATTTCAGAAACAGAATTAAATCAACCTATCCAGTCAATGGGGTGACAGATGAAAATTAGATCTGGATATCATATTATCTATATTCCCATCCAGTGAGAATTGCATGAATTCTAAAAGTATCTGATGGTTTTGTAAAAATTCTGGTGTAATAAAGGGCCAAGACTATAAATCTTAATATCTTATGACCTTAAGATATTGTCAAATAGATTAGTGTGCTGGCATTTTTTTTTGTCTTTATTGTTGAAAATATTAAAGATGTTCCCCTTTAATTTTTTCCCATTGACCCTCTCCTCTCCACTCCAGCTCCCTACCTAGACCTTCACCTCATTTTTGTCTATGTCCATTGGTTAAGCATAAATGCATATGTTCTTTGTTGGATCTCTTTCAGCCACCCCCCTTCTTTCCCTCTGAGAATCCTCAGTCTGTTGTATGCTTCCATGTCTCTGGATCTATTTTGTTTGTCAGTTTATTTTGTTTGCTAGATTCCACATATAAGAGAGATCTTATGATATTTTGTCTTTCTCTGACAGGCTTATTTCACTTAGCATAATACTCTCCAGGTCCATCCACGTGGCCTCAAAAGATAAGAGATCCTTGTTTTTTACAGCTGCATAGGATCCCATTGTGAATGTATACCACATCTTTTTTTATTCACTAATCTACTGATAGAACAGGCACTTGGGCTGTTTCCAGATCTTGGCTGTTGTAAATAATGCTGCTATGAATATAGGGTGGCATATATTGTTTCTGATTGGCATTCCAGAGGTCTTCGGATGTATTCCTAAAAGTGGAACCACTGGGTCAAATGGAAGTTTCATTTTTAATGTTTTGAGGAAACTCCACACTAGTTTCCACAGTGGCTGCTCCAGTCTGCATTCCCACGAAGTGCATGAAGTTTCCTTTTTGCTTCACATCCTCGCCAGCACTTGTTCTGTGTTGATTTATTGATGGTAGCCATTCTGACAGGTGTGAGATAATACTTCATTGTCCTTTTAATTTTCATCTCACTGATGATTAGTGACGCTGTTCTTTTCTTCATATGCCATTTGTATGTTCTCTTTGGAGAAGTATCTATTAAGGTCCTCTGCCCATTTTTTGATTGGGCAGTTTGTCTTCCTTTTGTTGAGTTGCATGAGTACTTTATATATATTTTGGAAATTAATCCCTTATCAGATATATCATTGGAAAATATGTTCACTTATGCAGTGGCTTCCCTTTTCATATTGATGCTGGTTCCTTTGGCTGTGAAGAAGCTTTTTATTTTTATGTAGTCTAATTTGTTTATTTTTTCTTTATTTCTCTTGCCCTAAGTATTGTTTCAGTGAAAATTTTGATACATGAGATCACTGAGATTTTGCTGCCTATTTTCTTTCAAGGATTTTTATGGTTTCATGACTTACAGTCAAGTCTTTTATCTATTTTGAGGTTGTTCTTGTGTATGGTGTAAGTTAGTAGTCTACTTCATTTTTATACCTATACATATACCTGTCCAGTTATCCCATCACCATTTATTAAAGAGACTGCCTTCACTCCATTGTATGCTCTTATCTCCTTTATTAAATATTAATTGAGCATAATTGCTTAGGTCAATTTCTGGGTGTTCTGTTCTGTTCCATTGATCTATATACCTGTTCTTGTGCCAGTACAGGCTGTTTTGATTAAAGTGGATTTGTAGTATAACTTATATGCAGTATTGTGATCCTCCAATTTTTTTTCTTCTTTCTCAAGATTTCTATGGCCAATTGTTTTTCTCTTTTGTTCTGTTTTCCAAATAAATTTTTGGGGTGTTTGTTCTAAATCTGTGAAATATGCCATTGATATTTTGATAGGCATAGCATTGAATCTATAGATTGCTTTGGGTAATATGGACATGTTAATGATGTTGATTCCACCAAACCATGAACACAGTATATTCTTCCACTTATTTATATCTCAACTATCTCTTTTTTCAACATTCTGTAGTTTTCTGAACACAGGTCTTTTACCTCCTTGGTTAAGTTTATTTCTAAGTATCTTAATTTTCTTGTTGCGATGGGACTGAATAATGAATTCTCTTTCTGAGAATTCATTATTGGTGTATAAAATAGCCATTGATTTCTGGGTGTTAATTTTGTATCCTGCTACATTGCCAAATTCATTTATTAAATCTAGTAGTTTTTTGTTGGAGTCTTTAGGGTTTTCTATGTACAATATCATGTCATCTGCGAATAATGAAAGTTTTACTTCCTCCTTTCCAATTTGAATGCCTTTTAGTTCTTCTTTTCTGATCACTGTGGCTAAGACTAACAGTACTATCTATAATAATAAAAGCGTAATATGCTAATTAGACCGGACGACCTTCCGGAAGAAGCCAGGGCTGTGATGGAAGCCCAGGTCCTGGGTGCCAGAGGGAAGCCAGTGCCGGCAGCTGGGTGAAGGAATGCATACTCTTGCACGAATTTTGTGCATCAGACCTCTAGTGTTGAATAAAAGTGGTGAAAGTAGACATCCCTGTCTTATTCCTGTTCTTAGGGGAAATGATTTTAGTTTTTGCCCATTGAGCATGATTTTGGCTGTAAGTTTGTCACATATGGCCTTTATTATGTTGAGGTATGATCTCTCTATTCCCACTTTTCTGAGATTTTTTTATAAAGAATGGATGTTAGATTTTCTTGAATGCCTTTTTTGCATTTATTGATATGGTCATGTGATTTTTGTCTTTCAATATGTTTATGTCTTATATCACATATTTTTATTTGAGAATATTGTACCAGCTTTGCATCCTTGGAGTAAAATCCACTTGGTCATGTTGTATGGTTTTTTTTTAAATATATTGCTGGATGTGATTTGCTAATATTTTGTTGAGGAATTCAGCATCTATACTCATCAGGGATATTGGCCTGTAATTATCTTACTTTGTAGTGTCTCTATTTGGGTTTTGAATTAGGATACTGCTGGCCTCATGAAAAGAACTTGGAAGTGTTCCTTTCTCTTGCATTTTTTGAAATGGCTTGAGGAGGAATGGATGCTCATTCTTCTTTGAATATCTGGTAAAACTGCCCTGTGAAGCCGATTGGGCCAAGCATTTTGTGTGCTAGGAGTTTTTGATTACTGCTTCAATTTCATCCATTGTTATCAGCCTATTCTGGTTTTCTGATTCTTCCTGATTCAGTTTTAGAAGGTTACATTTTTATAGGACTATGTCCATTTCATCCACATTGTCCAGCTTGTTGTCATATAGTTGTTCATAGTATTTTCCTACAATCCTTTGTATTTCTGTGGTATCAGTTGTTAATTCACCTCTTTGTTTCTTATTTTATTTATTTGGATCCTCTCTCTGTTTCTTGATGAGTCTGGCTAAAGGTTCATCAATCTTATTTATCTTTTCAAAGAACCAGCTCTTGTTTTCATTGATCTTTTGTATTTTTTTTTTTAGTCTCCATGACATTTATTTTTTGCTTTGATATTTATTATTTCCTTTCTTTTACCTACTCTGGGCTTTTCTTATAGTTCTCTTTCTAATTCTTTAGGTTGTAGAATTAGATAATTTATTAGAAATGTTTGCTGTTTCTTTCTTGAGGTAGGCCTATAGAACTATGAACTTTCCTCTCATGACTGCTGTTACCATAGATTTTGGGTGGTTTTGTGTTAATTTTCATTTGTTTTTAGGAGTGTTTTTTATTTCTTTCTGAATTTCTTTAGTAACCATTATTTAATAACATGAAATTTGTTTCAATATTTTTTAATGTTTTGGGGTGTTTTATTTTAGTTTATTTTTAGTTTATGTCATTGTGATCTGAGAAGATGCTTGATATGATTTCTATCCTCTTAAATTTGGGGAGACTTTGTTTGTGTCTATCTTTGAGATTGTCCCATTCTCAATGTCCCATGTGCACTTGAGAAGAATTTATATTCTGCTTTGGGCTGAATGTTCTGTAAATTTCTATTAAATCCATTTGATCTAGTGTGTTGTTTAGTGTTTATGTTTCCTTGTTGATTTTTTTGTCTGGAAGATCTAGACAGCTGTATTTTGATTGGGGGCACTGGGTGAGGCAGGCCGGGTCAGGTACATGCGACCAGAGTTGATGGGTTGCACAGTGTCCCAGCGGTGGGTCTGATCTTCTGGTGGTAACTGGTTAGGTGCGCTGTGTGGCTGTGGCAGGTCCCTTTGTCCAAGGGCATCAGGTCATGGGTATGATGCCATCCTCATGAAGCAGGTCCGTTTGTCCAGGGGTGCAGGGTCAGGCACAACGGATCACGATGGCTGGTCCAGTGCAGCAAGTCAAGGTGGTGGGGCCAGCCGTGGAGGTGCGCTGGGTTAGTTGTGCTGGGTTGTGGCAGCAGGTCCTTGCATCCGGGAAGATCATGTGTCAAAGCCACAGCACAGGCTGGGCGCTTTGCTAGTGGATGGGTTGGGGTGGGCCAGGAGCTCAGCCTGTGGAGGGTGCAGGCCTCGCGCTCTGCTCGTGGAGCGGGTGGAGCAGTCTGGGTGCCCTGCTCACCAAATAGCATGGCAGGCACCAGGCACAACTTGTTAAGGCATTTGAAACGGTCCTCTGAGGCCTAAGGTTCAGGTCTACCTAGTCACTAAGTCTAGCCCTTGTGTTGGGGTTTCGGGTCCCAGCAGTGTGGCAGTGTGAGCCTGTCTGTGGCCTAGGGGATCTGGGGCACAGTTGCTCTCCACAGCTTCCACCCATGGAGGACCCTGTGGCCCACCGAAATGGTACACTCTCCAATCTCAAGGGAAGAGAAGCGCTGGGCCAAGCAGCATAAGGTGGCCAGCAGCTCCTCTGCCAGAAGTGCCTGAACCACCCCCCACCCAGAGCTCCAGCTCCTACAGACAGATGCCCTCCCACCCACACACACTCTCCCTCACAGCCACTCACCCACTTACATTCTACACTCACTCCGTCCTTTCCCCTACTATTTTGGTTCTCTAGTGTGCTAACATTTAACTAGGATGAGGCTATAAAGAAAAGACACTGAGAAACTTACAAATTTCCAATATTATTGATAATACTTCCTTCTGGATGTATGGTTTTTCAGTGCCATTTTTAATGCTTCCACTGTATATACTATAGTATCTATATCATGTAGATATGTAAAGTAATGTGCTATAGAGTTAAATGATCTAATATGATAGCCACTTATCTACATGAATTATCCAACACTTGAAGTGGGGCTTGTCTCAACTGAGGTGTACTGTGAGAATAAAATACACATTGGGTTTCAATGAGTTAAAAGTAACAATGGACTTTATGATATCTCATTAATAATTTTGTATTGATTGCACATTGGATTGGTAATATATTATTTATTCTTTTTATCAAATGTATTATTTACCTGATTATTTTTAAAATGTAGTTATTAAATTATTTATGCCCCACACTTACATTTTTATTCAACAGTGCTGATTTAGAGTATTAAATACATTTTAAAATATATTGAGTTCAACCTATTTCTAAAATATCAGACTGTACTTATTATAAACATAGGGGAATATGCATGTAATGTAACACATTTAAACATTTGAGTAAAAATATTTTCTACTTTATCTGAGAAGAATTTTCTATACACAATAATGTTTAAATAATTTCTGAAGATTAATGTAAACTTCTATTTTTGTATTAATCACAGACATGCCTCCAAGTCAAAATTCATGTTTTTATGCCAAATGTAAAATATGTAACAAAACAAACCCAGTAAATAAGAAGGAAGCATTTATCCTTTATGTTAATTACTATAATTTTCCTTAGTCTGCTTCTGGATACTATGGGACATTTTGCATTTTCAGTTGATAATATAGGAAATTCATATCATTCATATCTGTGAAATTAGCTTCAAATATCAGCAGTGTTAAAATAATAAAATACTTGTTCTTAGGATCTGAGACAGAAAGCAATTTAAATGTTTTTAATTGTGCCAAAGTCTTCTTAAATCTTCTAGTGATTTTTTTCATACTTCTCTTTATAATAAGCCATGTTGCGAGAACACAGATTTTTAGCTGCTGTTGCAATTTTGAAAAGTAAAATGAAAAGACTGTCTACATTAATTCAAGATATTATTATGTCTGTGACTAGTGTTTTATTAGAATGCTAAAAATAAGAGATCTTAGCATTCATACAGTAATGTAATCCCAATTTAAAGGATGACAAAGTAGAAGACATAATTTTTACACAAATATTAACAATTAACTATATGCTAGTTATGCTCTGTGGTGAAAAAATATTATCCTGACTTCAAGGAGATTGCAGTTTATTGGAGAAACAAAATGTAAGTTGAGAACTACAATGCACTGTGTAAGCACTATTACACAGAGAAGATCTCATAGCTACAGAAGAATCTAGTTACACTTACACAGGGAGCTGGCTCCATCAGGGAGGGAGGGTAAAAGACTCGTTAGTCTTCCTCCTCCAAGACAGAATTTCTTGAAAGGCAAAAGTTAGTAGGCATATGTATTTGGGTCAAATCAATGTCTATTAATAGGACAGAGATGTGATTCCTGAGGAAATTAGTGTTTTAGCCCTACTGACCCTGGAGTAGTTCTGGGATTCTGGCAATATAATTTGAATTTAAGGTGTGTTTGCTACCTTACGAGTTCTCTAGTGATCACCTCAGGTAGATATTCATGATGCAGGTGTAGTGATTTATACAATGCCTCCTTGGCCTTTTGCTTATGTTTCTTTCTTCATTCTTGTCACTTGCCCTAAGAAGCAGGATCTGTCTTATTCTCTAGAGATGTTAAATAATTCTAAAGTTCTATTGTAAGATAATGAAAGAGAATGTATTAGAACATGGTCTCCTACTTTTCAGCATGAGGTTCTTTTTATTGAACATGTCTTGTGATATAGACCACAGCTATGGTCAAGGCATACCTGTGGCCACAGCCTGTATGTATATATATATATATATATGTATACACACTATCTGGGCCTTTAAAGTCTTGCCTTTTTGCACTGACCTACAGTACTTGGATTCTGGGCCACATAATGTGTCTAATATTTGCTGCAGTGTTAAATGCTGTTTTCTTGGCCATATTTGTAGCACCAATCATTGCTCCAGATATAAATGAAAGACTAGCTAAGCAGTTCACTGCACTGAAGACCTTGGGGTTTTAGAAAAAGCTTCTAATGTAATCTGACACCACAGCTATTACCACTAGCTCTAGCCCAGTGATGGCGAACCTATGACACGCATGTCAGAGGTGACACGCAAACTCATTTCTTTGGTTGATTTTTCTTTGTTAAATGGCATTTAAATATATAAAATAAATATCAAAAATATAAGTCTTTGTTTTACTATGGTTGCAAATATCAAAAAATTTCTATATGTGACACAGCACCAGAGTTAAGTTAGGGTTTTTCAAAATGCTGACACGCCGAGCTCAAAAGGTTCGCCATCACTGCTCTAGCCTCTTTGTCACCATAGGTACTGGAAGCCACAAATCAACATCTTTGCCTATAATAATCTTTGAACCTTGGAGGACCCAATATGGCTGCATTGGTATTGCCTGTGGTTCTTTGGAAAACAGATTCTTAGATCTCAAAACAATTTAATAATCATCAATGGATCATAGGGAAATAGGGGACTATAGGATTCTATTTGTTATCTGGAATTATGGGAAAGAATTACAGAACAAAAGAATGATAAATAGTAAATGTCTATAGATGACTCATAGTTCACAATATAGAGAAATAGAATAGTAATCTATGATTTGACATGATTAGCTCAATGTTGCAATACCTAGCAGAAAGATTGAAACAATAATTCAGGACACATTTATTACTTTTTTTTTATAAGAACTTCATTAAATATTTCCTCTCACTTTATTATGTTATGGTGCTGGTATAACATGCCCTTAAAAATTATTTTTATTTATCTGTCAACCAACATATTTCTCCAATTCTTGGATTGTTAATCAAATATTTATGTTGTATAGCATGATAAAGCATAATAATGCCTTTATATTTGAGCATTTACAGATCAGAAAGATATATTATGGTATATCTTAATATATCATAAAGATATATTATGGTGGTTGTATAAATTATGCAAATGTTCTCTATACCAGAAATAAAATAAAAATATAAATAAAGGAAAATTTTAAGGAAAAAAATCAAAGTGTGAAACTACTGTTTTTTCTAGAAAATAAGCATATATATTTGACTGTCATCTACCAACAAATGAATTTTTATAACAGATTGAAACTTTAAAAATTTTTTTAAATTACCGATATTGCTTCATTTTCTCATTTTTATGCTAGGTCTTTGTGCTCCTGATCACAGAGGAGCGTCACAATGCTGCGGATGTTTTATTTAGTCAACACATTTTACTGGATTCCTTTAATGAGCTAAGCATAGTGCTTATTCTGAATAGGCAAGATAGTAGTATATGGTTTAGCTGAGTAAAAAGAAAAAAAAACTAAATAAATAATTACAAAACTGTTCTTAGGGCTCTAATGAAGTAATGAGTAGAGTGCTGTGTGAGCAGGAAAAAAGGACTAACTATGCCTGAGAGCATTTAGAAAAACTAATCAGAGAATTGGAGTGTGGTTTGGAAATTAAGTTGGTGTTGATCAGGTGAAAGAGGGAGCAATGATACGTAAGAAAGAATGGCAAGGAGCATGGACATATGTGCGCATATACAAGAATATGATGTACTTTAAAAATAGGTGAGGAGTTTGTTTTGTCTAGATCCTCAGCTCTAAGGGAAACCTGTATTTCTAGACAAGGTGGTTTTACAAGGACAGAAATTATCCTCCAGACTGAAAAAAGCAAAAGTAGAGACAAAATATATGAAGAAAAATACAGTTCTTAAGGCATTAAATATAAGGCAACAAAGGATGCTAATGTCTGAGAGACATAAAATAAATGCTGTGAGACCCGTGATTGCCCAGGTTTGCAATATATAATCCCAGGCTGTGGTGCAGGAAGGAGCAATCCAAGTAGAGCCACACTGGCTCTGAAAATGGAGAGATGGAGCTGAGAGTCTGGTGAGACCAAAGAGGCCGGGGTACCCAGTGCAGAACAGCATGGAAGAGAGAGCTTCATGCAAAGAAAAACCTGAGGACTCAGTACAGCACTGATCACCAAGTGCATGGGGGGAAATGGTCTGAATCCAGAAAAGAAAATACCTGCAAAAGATTAAAGGTCACAATCTCTGACACTCACACAGGATTTGGAAATAGTGCTTGTTCTCTAATCAGTGAAAAGTACCATAATTCTTAGGGCAACAGGTGATCAGAATTATGTCTTTTAAAGCTGTGGGAGAATTGAGTTTCTAGGCCAATAGCTATTCTCCTAATTAACAAAATTTAAAGGAGAAACTCAAAGAGATCAAACTGTTTCTAAGTAAGCTGACTATATAGCAGAACAAAGGATAGTAATAAATATAGATATAGAGATAGATAGGTATATTTAAGTATCATATTTCTTAAAAATCTATTTTTAGAAAAAAATATATAGTATATTATAGATATACCAGAGGCCCGATGCACAAAGATTCATGCAAGAATAGGCCTTCCTTCCTCTGGCTGCCGACACCAGCTTCCCTCTGGCACCCAGGACCCAGGCTGCTTCACTCTGGCTACTGTTGCCACCCACCGGGGTCATGCTCGGAGCCACGCCATGGCCACTCAGAGCACGTCCCCACCCCTGGTGTGTGTCCACTGGGGTGGGGGCGGCACGTAGTCCCCTCCCACCCATCTGTGCACACAGCTTCTCCTGAGCTGTCCTTATGCAGCCTCCTCCTGAGCCGGTCGTGATGCCCAGCTAATTTGCATATTACCTGTTTATCTATATAGAGTAGGAGTATAAAAGCATCCAGTGCACAGTAAGTTGGAATCAAAATTAATAACCTCCAATAAAAAAATTAGACGGCATTCAAGGTATTAAGGATACTATTACCTACAATGAGAAAAATCAGTCAACTGATGTTGACCCAGAATTGACATGGATGACAGGATTAATAGACAAGAATATTAATTCAGTTATTGTAACTATTTCACCTATTCTAGAAGCTAGAGGAAAGATTGAACATGTTGAATTTGACACAGAAGATATAAAGAGCTCTATTTAAAATTCTTGATCTAAAAAATAATATCTCTAGGATGAAAAATAAATTAAATGGAATTTATAATCAAATAGAAATGGCAGAAGGAATGATTAGTAAACTCAAAGACATATTAATAGAGCCTTTTCAAAATAAAAAGGAAAAAAATGGAGTAATAAAGGAACATGATTCCATAATAATTAACCTAGTTATTAATAACAGAAAAGGAGCAAAGGGGAAGCCAGCCATTTTAGGCATGCCATTTGGGCAGCTTCACCAGGAAGCTACAACTTTACACTCCCCATGGGTGCAACAAAGGGAAGACAGACATATCCCAGCAAAGTTGGGGTGACAAAGGGGAGGCACTTGCTGTCAGTCACACCTAAGAGAACAAATGTCATTGGCGAGAATGGATGTGGCTAGTGCATGTGCTAGACATTTGGGATATTTAATCCTCTGAACAAAGAATTTTGCTCTCTTGGTTCCCCTTGTCTCTTATTGCTCTTGGGACTCTTAGAACTCCTGTGACTCTGGATTTGTGGGGCTCGCATTGCATTCACCCACATGGCTCATGGCCATTCAGATCCCACACACAATGGACTAATGGACTATACCTACTGAATTGGTCCCAGTTCCAACATGAAAAGGAAATTCTGGACTCTAACTCTGCTTCTAGCTTTCCCGATGGGATGTAATTCACAGAAATAAAGCTTTTTAGCATATCTCATCCTCCCATAGGGGCCTCCAGAAGTGCTTATTCCAGTGGTACCCCAAGAACCCCTATCCCACTAGCAATGGAGAAAGACCACCCACACTTTTCTCTGGTAACAAACAGAGCTTTCTGTGAGCTGTGGGAAAATTTCAAGCAGCACACTTGAAAGGAATAGAGAGCGGGAAACAGAAAATAAATTTGAAGAATAATGATTGAACAGTTGCCAAATTTAATAAAACTATAAAATAATTGATTCAGAAAGTTCCATGAATCCCAACCACAGAACACATGGAAAAAAGTACACAAAGTAACATCATAATGAGATTGCTTTAAACCAGCAATTATAAAAAAGTTTTCTTAAAAATGGAGAGAAAAAAACAAAACACCACCTTGCATACAAAGGAACAAAGATGAGGATGGGAACCTGTTTTATATTTCTTATCCACACTGTGAGCTAGAAGACAGTGGAGTTACATCTTTAAAGTATTGAAAAGTTTAAAAAAATAACAAACAAAAATTTTAAGAACTTTCCATCTAAAGATTTTTTTTTCCCCCAGAGGAAAACATGGCCTTTTTTCAGACATACTAGTACTAACGCTGAAAGAATTTGTTACCAGCATGCATGCAGAATAAAAATATAAAAGGAAGTCTTTCAAACAGGGCTTATTTTCTGATTACTAAAATCTACTCAAGAGATATAAGATATATCAGCTATTTAAAGTAAAAATAACTAAAAGGTATTGAGTACTTCATAGTATATACAGAAAAAATTATAACAAGAACACAAAGGCTAGGAAGGAAAAATGAAATTATACTGATACAGAGTTCTCATTCCTTACATAAGGTGGCATAATATTATTTGAAGGTAAACTGTAATAAAGTATAGATATATACTATAAGCCTTAAAGCAACTACTAAAATAATATGACAAAAAGTTATAATTAATAGGTCAACAAAGGCAATAAAATGGGGTTAAAAAATAAGCCAAAATGAAGGCAGAAAGAGAGAAAAAAGAATAGATACAAAAAACACAAAGTGCAATTTCATTATATGTTGTTCTACAAAAGTCAATTTTAAATCATTTTTTACAATTGATTTCAGAGAAAGGAAGGAAAAGATAGAAACATTAATGATGAGATAGAATCACTGATGGGCTGCCTCTGGCATGCCCCCTACTGGGGATTGGGCCCACAACCCAGTCTTGTGCCCTAACAGGGAAATGAACGAAATGGATCTGTGATCTGGTTCATGGGTTGATGCTCTACTTCTAAGCCACAACGGCCGAGCCAAAAATGTCTATTTTAAACACAAAGGCCCAAGTAAGTTTATTTCAAACACTGAAACCTCTAGATAACCCAAATGTTCATCAACAGATAAATGTAGGAGAAAAATAAGATCAATCTATACAATGAAATAATATGTAGTAGTAAAAGAATAAATATGTAATACATGCAGAAACATGGATGAACCTTAAATTGTTTGCAAAAGAATTTAGGTAACTTTGAGTGCATACTCTATGATGTTATTTATATAAAATTTTAGAAAAGGCCAATTAATCTATAGTGACTAAGTTTAGGTCAGGATAGAAAGACAGGGAATCTTTTAAGGATAGATTATTAGTTTGGTTGTTATAATGGTTTCATGAGTGTATACATAAATAAAAATTATTCAAGGATATACTTAGCATGTGTTTAGTTTATTAGATGTCATTTGTACTTCAGAACTGATGCTTTTTATTTTTTTAAATTTATTGATTTTAGAGAGAGAGAGAGGAAGAGAAAGAGAGAAACATCTATTTGATGTTCCACTTATTTATGCATTCATTGATTGCTTATTGTATGTGTCCTGACCAGAGATCAAACCCAAAACCTTGGCCAATAGGAAGGCTGCCTTAGCCTACCAAGAAACCCAGCGAGGGCCAAAACAGCTGTTTTTAAAAAGCTATTGTGTAGAAGTGGGGTTGCAGATAACCCTAAATGTATAAATTGTGGAAAGATTCTGAAAGAGTCTTGAATATTATGGAGTTTTAACATTGTTTTTTGCTATGCATTTCAAACTGGGAAAGCAAATGTACATGGCCATAGGCACTTCATTGTTGTTTTAATTGGATTGGCACTGCTTTTACATGTAGTAATAAGATTGTTTTCAATAAGAAATCCTGCAGTTAAAAAAGCAGTTTTGAAACCTATTACCTTGTTAATGGGGAAAGCATAGCCAGCATTGCGTGAATGTGAGAATAGTGGCAGTCTGTTCATTCTTCCATTCCTCTTTTTCTTCTTCCACTTGTTTCGTAATCCTTCACTAAGTCAGCCAGAAAAAGTAAACCCCGTGTTCTTTGTGCTCCTGAAACTCTCTTTGCTATTTTTTTAAAGGGCACTGATATCTTAACTTAGGTGCTTAATTATTTTTTATAAGATTTGTGAGTGTTGACTTATTCCTGTTTTTTTTTTTCTCTCTAATCTTGTGGTACACCAGTGTCTATACAAGTCTTGCACAAAAGGGATGTTTTATTAAATTGAACAAAATTAAATTCTTCTTCATTATAGAAAAGGGACTACATCATAAATTCATCCTGACATGAACTACTATATATTATCCTTTCTTTAAGGATAGATGTGATTAGAGTAAGGTTGAGACACATAGAATGAGGGGTAAATGGAATACCTTAGAAAGGATAAACAAAATTTAAAAATTAACTTATTTACTTATTAACTTTGTCAAGTGTTAACCTTATTTTTCAGTGTTTTCCATTTTATTGAATATAGAGAAGAGAGACTAATTTTTGAACTGTAACTATATCCATGTCTCATTATATTAACAAATGTAACCCTCACAGCAGTCTTTTAATCTATCCCTTATTAGCCTTCCTTCAGACATAACTAACTTGAAAACTTAAGCAGTTAAATGTATTCTTCAAAGATCACAATGCCAGAAAAATAAATTAGCTTAGGATATAAACCTACATGTACATAATTTCTTCTTTTTTCTAGATGGATGTTTGCAAAACTTGGTTTCCTGGGTCATTACTAACTAGATAATTACAAGAAGTTTCAGCCAATAAAGGTTGAACTTTCAAATTACTTTGGGAAAAAGAAAAAGCTGAGTAGTAAAATGAGTGTTTACATAATAAAAGCTCAGTTCACTTCAAAAGAAAAACAAGTCTGCTTATACTTGTTTAACTCAGCATTCTATAAACTTATTTGATAATAGAGCCTTTTATAAGACATCATTTAATGTAGCGTGGATTATTAGTTTTCTGCAGCACACAATTTGTGGAACATTGATGCTACAGCATTTCAGCATACATTACTTGCAAATCACCTATATGTAAACAATTGGGTATTAAATATCTCAATTGGCAAGATAACTGGTATTAATTATCTGTAGGTGAAGTTCAAATACTAATTTTAAGAAGTTCAATTTTTCAAACTTTTGACAAACATGCTCCAATCATTATTTCTTGAACTTGGAGAAAAAAGACATTACAGAGCACAAGTGAGGTAACATCTCAAGTAGAAAAAAGTGATTAAGAGAGACAACTGTCACCAAGACATAAAATAAAAGAAAAATAAAAAAAGTTCTAGAGAATTTTGGTATATCAGTGGGATAGCAATGGTTTCAATGGAGATTTAAGGTACATTAGGAAGTAGAGACAAGTGAAGGAAGATTATTTGTTTGCCAGGTCTGAAAGGGAAAACTGGATAGCCCAAGAATGATTCCCTTTTTAGAATAAAAAGGTTCAAGGATGTCTGTGAACAGAGAAAGGGGCCAGGAAAGAGAAAAAAGATGAAAGATGTAGAAGACAAATAATATTTTTTTTAAAGCAAGCTCTTGTAAGGGTCAAGAATGAGTTGAATATAAACTATATGTGAATCCATACATGGTTGAGAGATTGCACATTATTTTTGGAGGAATCTTTATCAATATAAAACAAGAACTTCAATATCAATCATATCTTTTACTCACACACTATTTAATAATTTATCCTAAAAAATATTCTAAATATAGATATTTTATGTAACTAATTTGGCACATTTTCATTTATAATAATTGAACATCTATTCTTTAATTTCCAAGTATTTTTTAATAAAGAGTGAAATATTCAATTATTTTTGTATTTTGTTAATTTGTAAATTAGTAATATTAAATAATATTAACATTTTAGTGACCTTAAAAATTATATTTTATTTATAACTGATTTTTGCCTTTATTTTGAAATTAGTTTTTAAAGGAGCTAACACCCTAGATTTAAATTAGATATTTTAGTACCTCATACTTCTTCTAATTTTAATATTAATTCTAATGTTAATTCTTATTTGTCTTTATAAATTTGTCCTAACAATGCAACAATAATTTTACTAATTTATCCTCATCCTAAGGATGCAATTAAAAATGCATCCATCTCATGTCAGTCAAGGTTATCTACCAGTTTATTCTTTATCAAGAAATAAAGTCTTTGAACCGCTTTATTCATTAATTACCTGGGCTTCATTCCTTGGTCATTAGGTCAATAGTTTTAGTTCTTACATAGAACTTGCTGAACTTTTATATAAAGTTCATTTTCATATTTTAAATTCCGATGTTTTACTTCTTACTGTTTGTTTCTAAGTTTTACATAGCCAAAAGTACCTAATCTGTGGTTCTGTCATAATAATATACACTGAGTGTCCAGATTATTATGACCACCTGACGTTTGTAGGCAAATTAGCCGTACACTGCATCATATGGGATATGGAAGCCGAAGGCCTATTCGCACACCTTTGCTGTCTGCAGTTACCAAGGTACAATGTCTCCAATTCGAACAGGAACACAAGGATTGTAAAGTTGAGCATTGGAAAAAAGTCATGTGGTCCAATGAATCACGTTTCCAGTTGCATCATGCAGATGGCAGAGTGAGAATTTGGCGGAAACAGCATGAAAGCATGCACCCCATGAAAGGGCGAGGACTACGCCCAGCTGGTGGGGGCAGTGTTATGGTTTGGGGCATGTTTTCCTGGCATGATTTGGGCCCTTTAATTCGTGTGGAACAACGTCTGAATAGCACAACATACCTAAGTATCGTTGCTGATCAAGTTCATCCTATCATGTTGATGGTGTATCCCAATGGAGATGGCTTCTTCCAACAAGACAATGCGCCATGCCACGGTGCTCGTATTGTGCAGGAGTGGTTTCAAGAACATGAGGGAGACTTTATCTTGCTTAGGTGGCCCCCACAATCACCAGATCTCAATCCAATTGAGCATTTGTGGGACGAAGTTAAAAGAGCCATCAGGCAGCTGGTTCCACAACCATCAAATCTCACAGAACTGGACAGTGCTATTCATCAGGCATGGTGTCAGATTCCTCACATCACCTTTCAACATCTCGTGGAGTCAATGCTAAGAAGAATTGCCACAGTATTAAAGGCAAAATGTGGCCCAACAAAGTACTGATGGGGTGGTCATAATAATCTGACCACTCAATGTAATATATATATCCCACATTCAAAGACTGTTAAATTGCATTGTTTACCCATATCTTCAGAAAAAAATCACTTCTACTGTCATGGTAAACAACCTGCTTTCCTATTTATAATGGCCTGGCCCTCTACGAACTTCAGCATGAAATTATAGCTAATTTGCCTACAAACGTCAGGTGGTCATAATAATCTGGCCTCCCAGTGTATAGACCTAGTTTGTTGGTTTAATTGGAAATTTTCGCATACCTTACCAGTGCTCATTATAATTAGCAGGGTCATCTGGAAGTTTTCTGTATGTGGAGAAGAAGGGTACATTCTTCATTGCTGGTGTTTTTCTTTAGGTCACTTGACTAATTCATCATCTTGGAGCATACAATTAGCCATCCTCCCCCAGTGTGGTTACTGAGTATGAATATCAATGCCATCTCCTCTACTACTCCCTTCCTAACAGCAAGTCTGTACACCCTCACCAGGAGTTGACTGCTCTAGGAAATATTACATATAATGTGTCAAACAGATTTCTATGTTGATATTATTATGGATCCTAGCGAGTGGCTCTTTTATGTATTTTACATAATAAATTCCATCTGAAGGAATAGTTAATGCCAAACAGCAATAACATGATAAAAATTTTAAGGAGAAGAAAATCTTATTGGGCAGAAAGGATTTTACACTCCAAATCATACCATAATAACAATTTACTGTATGAAAATGTAATATAAATCATGATCATTATGGGGAAAAAAGCAAAACAGAAAAATTGTGTTCAAATTATATATTTATTCTCTATTTTCTTCATTTTGAATAAAGTATTACTTCAGAAAATTGACTGACTAGGTTTCACTTTGTTTTGTCTTAACTGATAAATGTTGTGATTAACTTTATAAGACCATGATATTGTATTGTTGCCAAATGGCATGCTTATACAAGTTCTCCAGAAGTCTTTTTTCTAATGATAATTTTAATTTCAATGTTCTAAGTACCTATTATGTTTCAGGTACTGTGGTTAGACTACCAAATTAATTTTTCAGACAACCCATCAAAAAGGTATTACCAATCTCATAGGTGGATAAAAAAATTGAAGATAAGAGAGATTAAGTAATTTGATAAATGTCATTTAGTTGATAAGTGCCAAAGGCAATATTTGAATGCAGGCATGTTTGAAACAAAAGTTGGTGTGTTCTCCCATTATATTTTTCTGTCTCTGCCTGTTGACTTTGATCCAAAGAAAGATAGAAAGGATATATAAAGGAGATGAATATTTTATCTTGGGGCTACTTAGAAGCTAGAGTAAAACACACATACACATATTCTTTCAATGTTACATTAAAAATATATGAATATGCCCAGCCAGTGTGGCTCTGTGGTTGAGCCTGACCTATGAACCAGGAGGTCATGGTTCAATTCTGATCAGGGCACATGCCCGGGTTGCAGCTCAATCCCCAGTAGGGGGCATGCAGGAGGCAGCCAATCAATGATTCTCTCTCACCATTGATGTTTCTATCTCTCTCTCCCTCTCCCTTCTTTTCCAAAGTCAATGAAAATATTTTTTAAAATATGAATATGAATATATATTCTACATATGTGCAGGTATGTGTCTATATATATGAGTGCATAAATATAATTATTAAATGTTGGATTTTTAAATGTTGGTAAATACTTTGAATCAAGCATTAAAATATTCATAGCTGAAACTAGGTGTTTACTTGGCTATACAATGTTTTACTTGGACAGCTAGATATCTCTCAGTGCCACAAGAGATATTTCACTAGCCTAAAAGAAATTGACTTTTTTAAAACAGTGTTGCAGAATTTTAATACATTTTATAATTATAGATCTGTCTGATATGCAGGAACATTTTTACAGTTTTCTCACTTTATTTTTTATGTAACATGATTTCATAAAAAGCATATGCTTACAAAGTGTTGATCAGATAAAGTGGGGTTAAATGGGTAACACCTTGGAAGACAGTACCATAATAGAAATGAAGAAATCTTCAAAATTGTCCAAGAATAACTATAAACAAACAGAATGAAATGGTATTTGCTGACAAAGAAGTGAAAAAAGAAAACAAATATAAAAAGAAAATTGTATATGATTAGCTATTTGTGTTTTTATAGGAGAAAAAAACACAGCCTGGAGATGCCGCTAATGTAATGTGACTGTTGGAATGTGTGTGTAGACTTCTTGAATAATAACAAGGGCATTTGGGATGGGAGGGGGTGAAGTAAGTGTCCTCGCAGTTTAGGTTACTTTGCCAGTGCTAACCTCTTCCCAGTCCCTGGTCACCATTGTCTTGGAACCAGTACAGAACTCTTCAATATGCAAACTTCCCCTGGAAAGCAGTTCATCAGACTGTCATAACTTCTCTCCATATTAACAAATGGAATTTGAAATTATTATTTCATGATTCTAACCATGGTGGCTGAGATAAAAGGAGAAGACAGAAAGCTACCTATTCTATCATATAAACCATCATAATATTGTTAATAATGCTAACAGTGGCTACACATTTATTGAAAGCTTATTAAGTCCTGGATTACTATGTCTTGTATGTAAACTACCCACAAGGGTAGTTGATGATGTCTGTACCATTTTGTAAAAGAGGACACAAGATTAAGTAATTTATGAATGTCACCCTGTGATAGATGCTGGAGTTAGGATCCCACACAGGTGTGTTTGTGCTACAGAGCCTGCACTTCAATCATCTCCTTCCTCCACTGGCTTCTCTGGCAGCATCTCAAACCCATTCTTTCTGTCGGAGAGGGATTAATTTCTCTGACTCCCTTCACTTGAAATCCTTTTTGTATTGAGAAAGCCCTTGGGGTTTTCTAATGTTCTCAAGTGACTCCTGACTTGTACCTAATATCCACCCATTCGGTTCTTCCTCCAGGTACATTCTGCCTCCAGGAGTGACTACCTCAGACTTCCCCCTTAGTCTGAAAATTTTTACCATTCCACAGGACAGAGTAAAACTATTTCTTCTACATGTGGGTTTTCCTTCCTTCTTGCTGTTGCCCTTCATCCGGATGCAGCCTCACCTGATTGTAACAATGCAACAGCATACTTTATCCTTCTTCCTGGAATTATTTATATTATCTGAGAAAAAGTATAGGCCTAAAATATGAAAAAAAAAAACACAAAAAAAAACAAACCCACAATAATTGCATGGAAAAATAAATGCTCCTGAAAGTTTTGGGAAGAATAGCCCTGGATAAAAATTACATATAAAATCAAAGAAAAACGTACAGAGGGCAAATAAATGAATAGCTTGAGACACATAGATGGTGCTGGCTGCTTGACTCTATTTGCAATGAAGACACGCAAGACATCACAAGCTAAACTTACCATATGCCAGCTGTTTGGCTGAATGCTAAGGAGAAAACCCAAACCCCTGCCCTCACAGAGTCTAAGAGGATCCAACATCAGCGAGGAGTAATTAGAATAAAGAGTAATAAATACTATAGTCATGGCCAGAAGAGAATAATAATGGTGTCTGTGGAAGGGATGTCTATTTAATCCCAGGAATTACACCAAGGATAAATGATGCTTGAGTCAAAACTTTTAATGAACAACTTCATGTGGCCAACCCATCTATCACACTGATCTTTTAGTTGTTTTACTTCTTCATAACAGATGATTAAAATATAAAGTTTGAAAAACTCTTGATTATGATAAGCAGAAGTTAGAGTAAGAAATCTAGACTTCTCTTCAATTAAAACTAAAAAGTCTCAGACTATCTCCTTTCATTAGTAAAAGAGGTTCTGAAAAACTGGAAATATTTCTCTTCCCTCTCTCCTCCTTACTGGGCATGACACATTGTCCCACCCTTGCCACACCATTACTGGAAACTGCTTTCCCCCTAAGGATACACCTATGGCTTCCAAATTTATATCAGTAGATCAGGATTTTTTTCCCCCCAGAGCTATAGGTCTTTAGTTCTAATTGCCTCTTCTGCATTTCTAATACAACCATTCTTACAAGCTGAAAGTGTTCAAAACTGAATTAATCTTTCTCTGTCCTCAAATCTATTTGATTCATTCCTCTTTCACTCCCAGACATACATCAAAGACAGCTATCATTTGTTTCTTTTCCGCTGCTATTGAGTCTGTCTATCTCACTCCTTCACAGCCTACGCCTTTGTGTCAATCACCAGGCCTATTTACAGTACTCCTCTCTTTTCCAAGGTTTCCTTTTCTACAGTTTCATTTACTTAGAGTCAACTACAGTATGAAAATATTTAGTGAAAAATTCCTGCAATAAAAAATTCATCAGTTTTAAATTGCACGCTGTTCAGAGTAGCATGATGAAATATTGTGAGTTCCTGAACTGTTCTGCCCAGGATGTGAATCATCCATTTGCCCAGTGTATCCACACTGTGTTGCTCCCTGCCCTTTAACCACTTAGTAGCTAGCTGTCTAATCATTTCAACTGTTGGGTATCTCAGTGTTTGTGTTCAAGTAACCTTTATTTTATTTCATAATGGCCCCAAAGCACAAGAATGGTGATCCTGGCAACTCAAATATGCCAAAGGGAAGCTGTAAAGTGCTTTCTTTAAGTGAGAAGGTGAGTACAGTAAAATAAGATATTTAGACAGAGAAAGCACATGAGCATAACTTTGATTAGAGTATATTATTATAATTTCTCTATTGTATTATAATTTATTGTTGTTAATCTCTTATTGTGCCTAAATCATAAATTAAACTTTATCAAAGTTATGCAGGTATAAGAAAAAACATAGGATATATAGGGCTCAGTACTGTCTCTAGGGCTTCAGGCATCTACTGTGGGTCTCAGAATGTACCCGCCATGGATAAGGGCGAACTACTGTTGTACAGTCTTCTGATAGGTTTCATTTTTTTCCATAGCTAAAAGAAATATTTTAAATACTGAATTTTATCAAATAAAACTTTTTGCTTAAACAACTTTAATGAAATTTTATTGTTTTTAGGTTAAAGTAAATACTTATAATGCACCACAAGTTTTGTGTGATCTGATGCATTTCTCCTCCAGCTTTGGCTTTATCCACTATCCACTGTGTTTTTATTGCTCTAGCTTCATTCATCTTTAATTTATTAAACATATAACTTTAATTATTTTATTTTTAGGCCCATGATACATGCTTTTCCGCTAAAACTTTTTCTGTCCACCCCACTCCTTTCACCTATGAATTTATGTTCAATCCTCTGGTCTCAATTTAGATGGCACTTCCCCCAAGAAAGTCTTCATTGGTACCCATAGCTCATATCACAATGGCATTTCTAAACATTTGTTTAAAAGTTATGTATCAACTTCCATGTGTTCTAGGTGCTGTTTATTTTATTTTTTTTGAAGACTGTCATAAGAACAGTAATTAAATGAGGACAAGTCACAAAAAAACAGAAGAATGCCTTCATAAAATATGACAAATAATTATTTGAAGGATGGCTATTTAGATTACCACAAAGTTATTCAGACTAAGAAGGAAAATAAGTGCATTTCAGGTAGAGATAACTGTGAATAAATCACCACAGATACACGATTAAGAATGGAGAACTGGCCCTAACCGGTTTGGCTCAGTGGATAGAGCATCAGCCTGCGGACTGAAGGGTCCCAGGTTCAATTCTGGTCAAGGGCATGCACCTTGGTTGCGGGCATATCCCCAGTAGGGGGTGTGCAGGAGGCAGCTGATCGATGTTTCTAACTCTCTATCTCTCTCCCTTCCTCTCTGTAAAAAAATCAATAAAATATATTTTAAAAAATGAATGGAGAACTGTATGGTTCAATACAATAGAGTATGGGATTCTTAGTAGATAAAGAAGTGCATATAGAAAACATACTTCATGCCTATCAAGTGCATCTGTTAAAAAGAGGAAGAGAGTTAGAGCAGTAGTTACAAAGGTATCTGAAATTAAGAAGGGATGCATTTTTTTAATTTGAGAGATATTTAATTTAATGGAGAATATCAAGCAGAGAGCTATACATTAAATGCAAGAAGATAATTTAATCCATGAATACAATCATGATTGTGTAACCAAACCAAGGTTTGGCTGGCTACCACCATGCAAGCCAAACTTTTGAGACAGGTGCAAAGGTTTTTATAAGGAGACAGTGGGAAAGCAGAATAAAGAGATCGAAGGGATGGGGTTCAAAAGTTCTCTATGTGCAGACCAGCACAGCCCATTCCAATAAGAACATCAAAACTGGTCAAGTGATTTTCTGGTGTGTATCATTCTGGTTTTCATCATCCTGGTTTTTATAGTTGAAGGTCAACAAATCTCCCAGAACTGAAATGTCAGAGTCTGTATCTTCTGAAGTTAGTTCCCAGAATTCTTCCCCCCCACACACACAATTTTAAATCTTTATTTTTGAGCATATTATAGATGTCCTGTCCCTCTTCCCTTCCCCCCACCATTGCCCTCCTCCACCCAGTTCCTGCTCCACCCCAAGTCTTCACCACCCTACTGTGTGTGCCCATAGGTAAGATCTTTGGTTAATCTCTTCCCGCCTCCCCACATCCCTTCCTTCTTAGATTTGTCAGTCTGTTCCATGTTTCCATGCTTCTGATTCTATTTGATTCACCAGTTTATTTTGTTCATTAGATTTCCTGTTCATTTATTTTGATTTTCAAGTATAATTGTTGATAGATATGTATTTGTGCCATTTTATTTTTCCTATTTTTTATTTCTTCTTCTTCTTCTTCTTCTTCTTCTTCTTCTTCTTCTTCTTCTTCTTCTTCTTCTTCTTCTTCTCCTAATTCTCCTCCTTCTTCTATTTTTATCTTCTTCTGCTTCTTAAAGAATACCCTTCAACATTACATGTAATACTGGTTTGGCGGTGATGAACTCCTTTAGCTTTTTCTTCTTTGTAAAGCTCTTTATCTGACCTTCAATTCTAAATGATAGCTCTGCTGAGGAGAGTAATCTTGGTTTGTAGATCCTTACTATTCATCACTTTGATTATTTCTTGCAACTCCCTTCTGGCCTGCAAAGTTTCTGTTGATAAATCAGCTGACAGTCATATGGGTACTCCCTTGTAGGTAACTAAGTGCTTTTCTCTTGCCGCTTTTAAGATTCTCTTTTTGCCTTTAACCCTTGGCATTTTAATTATGATGTGTCTTGGTGTGGGCCTCTTTGGGTTCTTCTTGTTTGGGACTCTCTGCACTTTCTGGACGTATAAATCTATTTCTTTCACCGTGTAGGGGAAATTTTCTGTCATTATTTCTTCAAATAGATTTTCAATATCTCGCTCTCTCTCTTCTCCTTCTGGTACCCCCATATGCGAATGTTGGTAGGATTGAAGTTGTCCCAGAGTCTCCTTACACTATCTTCATGTTTTTGAGTTATTTTTATTTTTGGTCTTCTCGGTTGTTTTTTTGCTTCCTCATATTCCAAATTATTGATTTGATTCTTGGAATCCTCTACTCTACTCTTGAATCCCTATAAATTATTCTTTATTTCTGTTAGTGTATGCTTAATTTCTATTTTGTTCTTTTTTGTGTTTTTGACATTCTCACTAAGATCCTTCAAAGTCTCATGAAGATGCTTGAGTAACCTTATAACCATAGTTTTGAACTCTGTATCCAGTAGTGTGCTTGTTTCCATTTCTTACATTTGTGACATGTTTCTTTGTCTCTGTTTTTTGCTGATTCCCTGTGATTGTTTCTGTATTTAGATATAGCTTCTATGTCTCCTGAAATTGGTAGAGTGGTCTTGTGTAGTAGGTGTCCTGTAGGACTCAATGGCTCAGCCTTCCCAGTCATCTGAGCTGGGCATTCTAGGTGTGCCCCTGTGTGGGCTGTATGCACAGTCTTGTAGTTGAGCCTTGATTGCTGTTGGTGTCACTGGGAGGAGTTTATCTCCTGCCAATTGGCTGTGAGGACCAGCTGTGATTACAGTGGGAGAGCTGCTGTGCAGGAAACACCCCTATGGAGTAGGACTTGCTTCAGTGGGGCTTTGGTGCTCACTGAGTCTGCCCCTTGAGTGTGTCACTTGTAGATGTGTAGAGTTGTAATCTGCTATGATCTGAAGCTGTCCACTGGGTACACTGACACTAGGAGCTCCCAGGAGGTGCAAAGTCAGTCTCTGCCTGGGGCCAACCAGCAGGAGCTACAGAGGGATCTGAATATGGCTGCTATTTGCCATTTGCATTTGGCTTGGAGGTGTCCAGGGAAGGCCTAGCTGTGAAGCAAAGTAGGCTGATGCTAGTGCTGGGTCTTGGGCCTTTTATTGATAGGTTTGGGGCATGCTGTTACCAGCAACAGCTTGCTTGAGAGATTTTAGCAAACTCTGAAGCCTGATCCTGAACAGGCCATTCATATGGAAAATCTGCTGCAAAAGGCTTGGGTGGGGCTGCAAATTTAATGGGGTGTTGTCTCAGGGAATCCCCAGGGTAGAGCAAACAGTGTGCTCTAGTCAGATGGAAACTCCAATATGTCAGCCAGTAATATCTCTGTGACAGGAGACGTCCTAACATGGGAACAATTACCCCTGTGAGCACCCCTGTCTGGGAGATAACCACTTGCAAGTTCCTACCCCAATGCAAGGCAATCTAGTTCCTTCCCATATGTGCCTGGGACCCATTTGTGGGACCATGCAGGTTTGTGCTCAGGCCCTGTAAGAGGGACACCTGAGATTCCAGCAGCCTCCTTGTCACTCTGCCACAATCCCTGCTGGTTTTTAAAGCCCATAGTTACAGTGACTTCTTTTCCCAGCTCTGGAACCCTGGGCTGAGGGGTCTGGTGTGGGGCTGGGACCCCTTGTTCCTCACAAGCAGCCTTCACAGAGGAAATCTTCCTCCTGATTTAAAAAAAAAAAAAGGCATGTGTGGGTGTCAGACCAGCCCATTATAAGCCTCTTCCCTCCTACCAGTCTCAATGTGCTTCCTTCTACTCTAGTTGTAGGACTTCCATTCAGCCAGCTTTCAGGCAGTTCTGAATGATGGTTGTTGAAATAGGAATTTTAGGGGAATATAGGCAGGTTTAGGAAATTTTTAGGATTGGAATCCATGGAAAAAACACAAGGGTGCAGACTGGGAGAAATTTCACTTCCCTACACAAGGGAGCTGCAACAGTTACATTTACATAGGACAAGGGAACTAGGAGAAGGTACATTTCCATAACACAAGGAAGTGGCAACAGTAACATCTACAAAAGAAAAGAACTGGGAGTAGCCAAAAGGTCTATATATACAAAATAAAGAAGGAGGAAGAAAGCTCAGAAGGAATAAGAGGACAATGAGGGAGGAGGACCTGGAGAGTTACTGTAGTAACCAATTCAAAAGGGAATACTGACCAATCAGAAGTGATATCAGGGACTTGCTGCCTTTATAAACCATAGAAATAGGGAGTCAGTGGGACTCTTTCCCCCTCCCCATGTGGGAGTCTGTGCTGTGAAATTCTTTTCCTTTCCCCATGTGGGAATCTGTACTTGTTCTTCAATAAATCTCTACCTTAGCTATACCATCGTTAGTCCATGGATTCATTCTTTGACTCCGATGGACAAAGAATCTGGGGAACACTGTGTGTTCCAGTCCAAAAGTCGCGTATCATTGTTCTGTATTTTAGTTGTATTTTTGATGTGCTTGTGGGAGGCAGTGAGTATAGGCATTTATCCATGCTGCCACCTTGATTCTCAATCCCTAGAATTCTTATATAAACATGCTATTTTTCTACAAGCTACATATTAGTCAGAACCAGCATTTATAGGAATAATGTCAAAAGGATGGTGGGGTGGGTTACAATTTCCCAGTGTTACAGTTGTGGCAGGAGGGGATGGGAACTACATACAGAGCCTGGAAAGAAAATCTTTCTTCATGAAACTGGAACAAAATTAAAAATTTTTGACTGGGTGCTTTCATAGAGGTATGAGCTAAATTAAAATTAACACATTCATGATTGAAAAGGAGAGTTCTTGTAAAAATTACAGTGCAGATTCCATCTATTTTCCTTTCTAAAATGTAGCAGAAAGTACTATAAAGCAATGCATCTGTGATCAGAACTCTTTTTAGTCCTTTAAACATCAGTCATATTTTTCTTTTAGCTCATCTTAATTTTCAACCTAAATATTTTCTGAAAGCCGAGATTGTGTTTTAAAGAAAATGAAGTTTGTCTTATTCACGGGTGAGAGATTTGCATGTGCTATATGATTGACACAGAAAGAAATATTATGTCGAACAATTTTATGGCAGACATGCCTAAGGCAATTCAGATGAATTAATAACAATGCAAGCAAAAGAAATTCCTTATTAAAACTTTGTTAAATGGAAGTATAATTCATTAAGGATTATATCATAAATACCCATCATGCCAATGGGGACTTCTATTAACCATAGTAATTTTATATGACTTTTATGTTCTGAAAAAGTGTAAAGTTGAATTTATTTGTGTCCTCAAGTGTTGGATATTTTTTGAAGCATCAAAATAACTAGTGCAAAGACTATAACCATGTTGCATTCCTCAGGCATTTTAACATTTCAGGGGAAAATACTAAAATCTAATATAAAGTTTTTACAAAACCTTTTTCTGATAATAAAACTGATAATGCAAATAATGTATTTGCATTAGAAACATTGGAAAATCAATGCAACCTTTAGATTTCAATTGTAGTTTCTTCTATATCTGACCATGCATGTTTTTCCATAGTAGACATACATCATATCTAATGTAACAAATTTAAATTTTACACTTATGCAAACTTAAATGTTAAATAATTAAATACGTTTTTATTTGCTCTTAATAGACTTTCACTTCTAACTCTATCCTCTACTCTACCTGATGACAGAAAATTGATGTAGTTATTTTAGGTTTATAGTTTGTCCCTTTTAGGCAAGCCAAATGAATTTAAGTTTTTTTTCTTTCTCAGTAAGCTAGCATCTACCTTCCCTTGGCCTTCCAAACTCTTAGGTTTTACGCCGCCGCAAGGAAAAACCGTGAGTCCAAACAGAGACCAGATTAAACAGGCTTTATTGGGAGCACACGGGCGGGTTCACCAGCTCGGAGAGGGGAGCAGGAGAAGCCGCGCCAAACTGGAGCAGGGGCAAGTTTTTATGCTGGCAGAAACTGGTGGCAGTGGGGGTTTTCCGGGGTCAGGTGAAACCTGCGGTCTGTCCTGCGGTTTTGGCCATTTCCAGGAGCCGTTTGTCCGGCAGGGACTTTCCACCGGGGTGGGGCAGTTTCTGGACGTCAGTGTGGTGAGGTCAGTTTCTCACCGGCCCAAAAGAGGGAGGGGGTCTTTTCGCCCCCGGGGCAGGGTGCCAGCGAATACCAGACACAAACTACCCAGACATTGGTAGGAACTAGTTAGTGTGTCCATGGTTTGCCTTGAAAATTGCTATATCAGAAGAGAGAAACCCTTTTAAGTTTGAAATATCTCAGAATCATATGTATTCCTCTTGAAACTGAATGGGAAAAACATATCATGGCTTTTAAATCCCAACTGAAGACATTTCCCATGAGATGGCCCCTGATACATAAAAAGTGATACTCTAGTAAGCCCTATTTCCTGTATTTTGCCTTGTTATGGTAATATTTAGATGTTGCTAGTAATCAATGCCCTCTTTATTTATTTATTTTTTCAAAAAATATTTTTCTACAAGTCTTTGCTTGGTCTTTTCACTTTTAAAATATATATATATTTGCCCTAACTGGTTTGGCTCAGTGGATAGAGCGTCGGCCTGGGGACTGAAGGGTCCCAGGTTCTATTCTGGTCAAAGGCATGTACCTTGGTTGCGGGCACACCCCCAGTAGGAGGCATGCAGGAGGCAGCTGATCAATGTTTCCCTCTCATCGATGTTTCTAACTCTCTATCCCTCTCCCTTCCTCTCTATAAAAAAATCAATAAGAAAAGAGAGGGAGAGAGAGACAGAAACATCAATGATGAGAGGGAATCATTGATTGGCTGCCTCCTGCACAGTGATTGAGCCCACAACCCAAGCATGTCCAGAATCAAACCTGGAACCCTTCAGTCCACAGGTTGACACTCTATCTACTGAACCAAACTGGTTAGGGCCAATGCCCTCTTTAAACCTCAGATGAAACATACCATGTATAGACAATATCCTCAGGTATGCTGTCCTCCAGAGTTCTAGACTGAATAGCCAGCTAACTTCTACTTTCTGATTACAGAAGTTAAACATGGAATCATTTTATTGGGAATAGATATCTTCCTTGAGAAATCACTCTGATGATTCCAGCTATATATCTTCTTTTCATGTTCTCATGTTTTACACCCTTCTCCCAATCCAGATATCTTTCTCACCCAGCTCTCAAATGTTGACCAAATTAGAAATGAGGAATTTGAGTTTTTCCAATATTTACTATTGATTGTATGAAATTTACAGTTAGCTCCATCAAAGTTTAAGCTATTTTGCTCATGATTGCAATTCAAAAATCTAAGTTTTAAAAAAGTGTGGCCCCTCTCTGTCTGTAAGTTTAATTTACATTATATTTTGAGGCATTGAATGCTTTCAATTCAATGAAAGATGAGCCACCTAAGTCAGGACTCTAATAAGAAAGAAACAAACAAAAAGTAGATTTCTGAACTATAGGATGGAAACATTTGACTGGTGAGCCTGAGAATTGTGAGCTCTTCAAATTATATGAATCTTTGAGGCTAGCAGAAGCAGTATTAGGCTACCTTTGTTTGTGCTTCCTGCTGTAGTTCATCAATCCATTGTGTGTGGGATCCACATGGCTGTGGTTCATGTGGCTTCTAGGAACACAGGTGAATGCAAGAGAGCCACAAGAGCTCAGAGCCAAGAGCACCAAGAGCCACAAGAGCCAGGAGCCAAGAGCCTAGAAAGGTAGAATTCTTATGTCTTGGGATTACATATCCCCAAATTTTTGTTGGCTTGCAGTGACTCTTCCCCTTCTAGCCAATGATGTCTATTCCAAGTTTTGATTGACAAGTACCTTCCCTAGTCACTTCCATGCACCCATCTCTCCTTTGTTAGACCCCTTGACCTGGTGATTTTCAGGGAATGGGGTGGTGGTTCCCTGGGAAGTGTGAAATTGCAACTTCCTGATGAAACTGCCTGAAATGGCCATGCTTATAATGTCTGGGCTTCCCTTTGCTCCTTTCTCATTATTAATAACAAACTAATTACAATGTTATCAGTAGTTAGGCAATACACTGAGTATTGCCCTAAATTCAAATGATTCTCACTTATTTTCTCACTTTCCAATTATATAATTTGGCTAGACATATTTAACAACTAGAAGCATCTTCTAGTTGGTTCTCATTGGTTCTCTGACCTATAGAGTAAGGTTGAGATCATAGGAAGAGCCAAGTTTGTGCCCTTGAAATTGCAAAATCTAGCAAAGATATTAATTTAAAATATACACCACATGTTTGGAGGAATTATAGGAATTAGTGTTGCTGGTAAAGATTTGAGGCATTAATATTTAGGATTTTCCTGTTAAGTCTCAAATTTTACACCTGTAAAAACAAGTTGGATATTAGTGGATGATGATAAACTACAGTAAGCTTAGCCAGTTGGCAGCACCAATAATAGTTCTCCTTCTGTATTAGGTATGTTTACTGGATAAAGAACATATTGGACTACCTAGCTATTAATCTGCTGAAATGTTCTTTTCAGTCCCTGACAGTGGAAGGGAAAAAGAAAAGTTCATCATCACAGGGCAGGAAAAGCAATATACTTTCAATATTTGGCCCCAAAGCTATGTTGTGTCTTGCTATCAGATATAGTTAAATGAGATCTTGGCTGTTTTGATATTCTACCAACATAAAACTGTTCTACTATACTAATTGCAATATGCTATTTTGATGCAATGGTAAGCATAGAATATCAAGTATTAGATATTCTATGCCCTAGTGAGATACATTCCTGCCAGAAAGCTGGAAACAAACCCCATGAATTAAGGATCTGCCACCTGGGTAAAGGTTATATTGGGGAAAAATCATCTGGGTTATAGTGGAACATTGTGTCTAGCATAAATGAAAAGTTGTTTTACCTTGTACCATTTAATACCAAGAAAAAGTCCCAATATTTGAGAGACAGTAAATGCTATATGTAGGATATTGCTCCAAACCATTGATCAGTGGCTTGGAGGACTGCCCATTTCAACTGAGAATAAATGAGAGTTTTGTAATAAGTCTAGGCTGCAACATAATCCTATATAATAAAAGGCTAATATGAAATCGACCAAACAGTGGAACAACCGGTTGCTATGACACACACGGACCACCAGGGGGCAGACACTCAATGAAAGAGCTGCCCTCTGGTGGTCAGTGTGCTCCCACAGGGGGAGTGCTGCTCAGCCAGAAGCCCTGAGCCAGGCTCACTGATGGGGAGTGCTGCAGCAGTGGCTGGAGCCTCTCTCGCCTCCCTGGCAGCACTAAGGATGTCTGACTGCTGGCTTAGGCCCACTCCCAGTGAATTTCATGCACTGGGCTTCTAGTATTCTAAAACACAGTTCTCATGATTCATCTTAACACCCTCCAACATCCAAAGATGTTCAAGGTATCAGTAGTAAATACGTGTGCTGTGTGGAATCTCTGGTAGGTCCAAACAAAGGTGGTTCAATGCAAAGCCACCTAGAGTTCTAGAATAAGTTTGTGTTTTCTGTGAAATAAATATTTTTCTCTATTTGAAAAACAACTATTGACTAAACTTTACCTCTGCTGAGTCCACCTGGGGAAATTTTCCATTTCAATGACTGCACATTTCAAATCTAGAATTTCCTTTTTTTTTTTTTTTTTACAGTTTCTAATTTGCTATTGAGATTACCTATTTCCTTAATCATTGTTATCATTTATTCTTTAATTCTTTGGACATAGTTTAATTTGGGAAACACAAATATTTGTAATAAATGATTTGAAACTTTTGTCTGCTAAACCCAACATCTGGGCCTACTTAGAATCAGTTCCTATTGTCTGACTTTTATTTTTCTTTCCTGAACATGGGTAACACATTCTTATTTCTTTTTGTGTATTTTGATATCTTCTCAAAATGTAATACTTCAGTACATTAAAGCAAGTCTAGATTTTGAATTCCCTCTTTAGGGTTTTATGTTGTTGTTTTCTCTTTTGTAACATACATATATTTATTTATTTATTTATTTATTTATTTTAAATTTTGTTTTATTGCTTAAAGTATTACAAATG
>NW_005358211.1:118252-122020 GCF_000412655.1 Myotis brandtii
CCGTACCTCTGCACTTTACTTTCGTAGCTCCTCTGAGTCTGTGTGCTCTTCTCTTTCCTTCTAGTTGTAGAATTTCCACTCAGCCAGCCTTCCTGTGGTTCTGGATGATGACCGTTCTGTCTTTTAGTTGTATTTTTGAAGTTGTTGTCGGAGGCAGCAATTTCCGGTGTTTTCCTATGCCGCCATCTTGGTCTCTCTCAACATACATATATTTAAATTATAAATTTTGTCTCTTTTATGGGCTATAGCTGGTGTTGATTTTTCTCAGCATTTTAAAATTATTATTTTCTTAATTTTGAAAATTGATTTTTAAAGGTTGACTTTCCTACAGGATGTCATAGTTTCTGGATGGCTTAGTGATTAGCCACTGATTTGGGCAGAGGATATGCTCCAATACATCAAGACCTCAACCCTCTGCTGATATTTTGTGTATAGTTTGTGGAACACATTCAAAGTTCAGTTATTTCTCCTGTCTTCTGAGCTTTCATGTTCCTTAGGGATTCTCAGGTTTCCCTGCATATGTATACAGTTTTCCAGGAACATGAAGACAGGTTATCCTGCCCTTCTGTTGCTCTTTCATTTTCATGATCTCCCCATATTTTATACTTGGTCCACTACGTGTCCTAACCATGACAAAAATCACAGGCTTTCTGAGCTGAGTTTTGCTTATTCATGTGTTACTAAGTTAAAGCCTGTCTCCAGTTGCTAGTTTCTCCAAACTTACAGTAGAATACATTGATGTTCTTACCAATACATTAGGAGGAATAAGGGTGGTGGTAGTGGTGGTGGTGATGGTGTTAGGGTGTTGGAGAGCATAGGGCAAAAAAACAAGGCCCACCCTGGCTGGTTAGAGCTAGTCAAGGGCATGTATGGGAGGCGACCAAGGATGTGTCTTTTTCACATCGATGTTTTGATGTTTCTCTGCCTCTCCCTTTCCTCCTTCCCTGCCATTCTCTCTCTCTCAAAACAAAAAACAAACAAACAAACAAACAAAAAACCCAAAAACAAAAACTCCAGCTACTCTTACCTAAACTTTTTTATGAATAAACATTTTGCAATTTTATGTTTACGTTTACGTTATGTCAATTTATAGAACCCCAAAATAGTTATTTCTGCCAATTTCACCCAGTTTTATTTTTGATTTTTTAGAGGAGGATTTACTGACATATGGAATCTGTAATGGCCAGAAATCACAATTCTTCATTTACTTTTACTTTTCACCATGCCCAGTTAACAGTTAAGTGATCTTAACTGTTAAATGGAAATAAATGAATGCATTTTCCAATACAAACACAGGTTCTGAAATTCTTAAGTTTAATATTAATAGAACAGATATCAGAAGATAAATATCATTGCAATTTACTGACAGCTTTATTTCATTTGCATTACTATAATTTTATTGAGGCACTTACCATCAACACAAATCTACTTACTAAGTTTTCTTCTAAAACAATTTGCTAATCTTGAACCCATCAAAGAGCTCAGTAATGAGGTCCTTGGGAAAACAGTGTTCCTGGATTGCTAATGTATCCATTTCACAAAAGAAACTCTGAAAACAAAGACAGAGGGCAGGTTATGAGGTCACTTCAGGTGAGAAGTGCTCAACTGAAACTTAAAATGGCAGATGTTCCATATAACATAGAAGACAGGTAGGAAAAACAAAGCATCTGAAAATGCAGGGAGAAGTGAATTGTTCAGATCCATGCTTATGGAAACTTGTTTCTGGGAATGCTTTTTATTTGGGTGAGGTAAATTAGGTTCCCACATTTTTAATTGGCCTTAAAGTCAGACTCCTGCTGAACATTTGCAACCATAACCATAGAGTAGATTAAGCAGAATCGTGGCATATTGCAACAAATATGCATTTTTCAGGAAATATAGCTAAGAATCCAAAAGCAGCCAAATATACCTTTCACAGTTTTCCTTGCTATATATCTAGTTCCATTTAATGCAAATAGACAACTATAATTTTTGTCTTACCACTTCAAGATTTTAGTATTACATAAATGACACATATAATTTTAGGATTATGTATAAATTATGAAATCATAACTACTTATCTATTAGAGTTCATATTAGGTATCTTAAGGTTAACTCACTTAAATAAAAATTATCCAATTTAATACAGTGTAACATGTGTTGTATATAATTAAGTTATAACCTATAGTTTCAGAGTTTAGGAAAAAGCACAAATATCAAGTATACTTTGTTCCAAACCCAGGCAATACTGATAAAGTTTCAAATGCAAATTTTTAAGATTAGAAACTTCCAAAATTGTATAAAATTTTAGGATTACCTTAGTAAAAAGCATAGTTGTCATTTATCCTGGTTTTCAGGGGGCAGCACAAAACTTAACAAAGATTCTTTTCCATTTTATCAGTCTTAGTACATTCATGCATTTATGAACTCCCACTCATTTTTTTTTTTTTGGTTGATTAGCTTCCTGTGAGTCAGACTTTAAGGGGCTAAAGTACAGTTAATCCCTTTTATATTGTCAATCACAAACCAATTTGATGTCTTTTCATAAGTGTTAAATGCTTAAGAAATTCACTCAGAGGTCAAAAACAATGTCATTCTGAAATGCAATTGAAAGTATGTCCTTCCCATTCACTTGTTTAAAATGGCCTCTCTGTAAGAATTATTTTCCACTGGGACTGCAAAATCATTCAGTTTGAAAGATGACCTTACACTTCTGAAATATTTTTTTTCTTTAAAGGCAACATCTAAAAATGAATTTTTTTTAAAGAAGTGAATGAAGAACATATTTGGTAAAGGTAACACTGAATTGGGTCACATGGCTACAGAGAAGCAATGGGTATAGGAAATCAATGCACATTTAGCCTCCATCTTTGTGTTTCTTATTCCTCCTCTTTTTTATTTGTTGTTGCTGTTTTTTTTTTTTTTTTTTTTTTTTTGGTAAAGACTAAATTAATAAGTAAATACATTAATCACTCAGAGTACTTATGACAAGAAATCTAGAAGAACATGAAAAACATGAATATTCAATTAATGTGTTTTGTTTTGTTTTGTTTTGTTTTCTGTTTATGTCCAGTTTTGGGCTAGTGTTTTGATAGTCCTTATAGGTATTGCTTAAGATGACTCTATAAAGAAAAAATACATTCCCTGAATGGCAGGATCTTTCTGTATTTCAAAACTTAAAACTTGTAAGAAAAATTGTACTGGATGTAAATTTCTTATATATAAATCACTTGACCTCTGAGGTTGTCCCAAGGTACCCATTAAAAACACATAGCATTTCCTTAGGGAAAAACTAGCTCAGTTAATTACTAGGGTCTAAAATAGTGAGTTTGTGGTGGACAGGAATTATGTTTACTATGAGTACTACAAGCACCTATCATTGTAGTTTACCTGTAGTAACTGCTCTGTGATTGAATAAATATTTGAATTATTGGTTTCTTTTTTTTTTCTCTTTGCAGTCTTTTTTATTTTATTTTACTTTTCTTTATTGATTAAGGTATTACATATGTATCCTTATCCCCCCATTAATCCCTAACCCCTCCCCCCACTAATACCTTCACACCCGCCCCCCCACCGTGTCTGTGTCCATTGGTTAGGCTTATATGCATACATACAAGTCCTTTGGTTGATCTCTCCCCCTTACTCGCTCCCTCCGGTAACTTCTCACTGAAGTTTGACAGTCTGATCGATGCTTCTCTGTCTCTGGATCTGTTTTTGTTCATCAGTTTATGTTGTTCATTATATTCCACAAATGAGTGACATCATGTGATATTTATCTTTCTCTGACTG
>NW_005358211.1:123541-127366 GCF_000412655.1 Myotis brandtii
ATGTTGATTCTACCAATCCATGAACATAGTATGTTCTTCCATTTGTTTATGTCTTCCTCTCTCTCTTTTTTCAATGTCCTGTAGTTTTCTGAGTACAGGTCTTTTATGTCCTTGTTTAAGTTTATTCTTAGGCATCTTAATTTTTTTGGTGCAATGGTAAATGAGATTTTTTTTCATTTCTCTTTCTGTAAGTTCATTACTTCTGTATAAAAAGGCCATAGATTTCTTGGCATTAATTTTGTATCTTGCTACATTGCCAAATTCATTTATTAAGTCTAGTAGTTTTTTGATGGAGTCTTTGGGGTTTTCTATGTATAGTATCATGTCATCTGCAAATAAGGACAGTTTTACTTCTTCTTTTCCAATTTGGATGCCTTTTATTTCTTCTTCTTGTCTGATCTCTATGGCTAGTACTTCTAGTACTATGTCGAACAGGAGTGGTGAAAGTGGGCATCCCTGTCTTGTTCCTGTTCTTAGGGGAAATGGGTTTAGTTTATGCCCATTGAGTATGATGTTGGCTGTAGGTTTGTCATATAGGGCTTTTATTATGTTGAGGTATGATCCCTCTATTCCCACTTTGCTGTGAGTTTTTATCAAGAAAGAATGTTGGATTTTGTCAAATGCTTTTTCCATATCAGTTGATATGATTATGTGATTTTTATCTCTCAGTTTCTTTATGTGATGTATCACATTTATTGATTTGTGGATATTGTACCATCCTTGCATTCCTGGAATAAATCCCACTTGGTCATGGTATATGATCTTTCTAATGTATTGCTGAATCCGATTTGCTAGAATTTTGTTGAGGATTTTAGCATCTATGTTCATCAAGGATATTGGCCTGTAGTTCTCTTTTTTTGTGGTGTCTTTATCTGATTTTGGAATTAGGGTAATGCTGGCTTCATAAAAAGAGCTTTTAAGTGTGCCTTCCTCCTGAATTTTTTGGAAGAGCCTGAGTAGGATAGATTTTAGTTCTTCTTTGAATGCTTGGTAGAACTCCCCTGTAAAGCCGTCTGGACCAGGGCTTTTGTTGTTGGAAGATTATTTACCACTGTTTCAATTTCTTTGGTAGTTATCAACCTATTCAGGTTTTTTTATTCTTCTTGGTTCTTCCTGACTCTTGCATAGGTTGTTGATTTTCTCATCCATCCGGTGAATGAATTGTATTACCATTATACTGAATTCTTTTTCTGTCATGTTGCATGCTTCAACTTCATTAATTTCCTTTCTTGGCGACTCCTCATTGTCTTTCCTCTGGGTGTTGTGTCGTCTCTTCATTCTGGTTATTTCCCGATGATTCAAACATCGAGTTGCGTGGGCCTGGGCTGTGTGCCGTGGGAGCCTCCCACCACCCTAGTGTCACTGAAGAGCTCTGACACTAAGATGTGTGGTTGTTGTGGGTTGGTTTGAACCAGGCTCGCTCAGAGTCAGTGTTGCCAGTGCTCAATGTTGCCTCGTGCGCGCCCTTAGAATCAGGGACCTTAGAATCAGGGACCCTGCCTGCACCTTGCTGAAACAGAGACCCCTCTGGGGCGTGTTGAAAATCAGCGCCCACCAGCGTGTGCCAGGAGTCAGAGTTCCCCAGGAATCCAGTATCAGAGTCTCTGTTGCTTCGCGTGACCTTGCCTTGAGAATCAGGGTCTCTGTGTGCCCTTGCACCAGGAATTGGAGTCACTGGCTCTTAGTATGAATGCACAGGGAATCAGGATCTCAGGCGCAGGTGATAAGAAACACAGTCAAGCCACTGGTGCTTGGAGCCACCTCCTGCCTAGAGAATCGGGGTCCCTGGGCCTGTGCTCTGTGGGACAAATTCCTGGTGTTCACACAATTGCTCCCAGCCCAGGGCTCTGAAGCCTGCAGTGTGCGTAGGATCAGTTCCCGGTGTTCGCGTGCGTGTTTGCTCCCAGCCCAGGACTCCTGAATCCAGCCCTAAGCAGGACCGGTTCCAAGGTGCTCGCGCACTTCCAGGCTAAAGTTCCTATGGCAGTGCTGAGGCCCCGGCAAGGGGTGGGTCTATCAGTTACTATGGTGCTGCCCTTGAGTCTGCGGGAAGGGGGGATGGGCTCTGTTACTCACGGATCTGCTGCGGGGATTTCTGAACTTTTGGTGTCTGCAGGTCTGAAGCTGTGGTCACAGGTCTCTGTCCCCAGTGGCTGCAGGGTCCTGGTATGCATCTGAGATCAGACTGGGTGGTGCTGAGGACAGGATCCTAGTCTCAAGCAGCTCTGTTTCTCAAGATGGCGTGGTCGCTGTGCCCGGGCCGGCTGCCCAGGAGTGTCCGCGCAGGGAGCGGGGCTCTGCCACCTAAGACTGCCCGGTTTAGCAGCCCCATAGAAGACCTGCAGAATCTAACTGTCCCTAGCTCATACACACACACACCACACACGTCCACACACTCCTCTATCACTTCCTTGCGCTCTCACGCTCTCTCCCTCCCTACCTTCCTGCTGGTCGTCATTTTTCCAGGCTCTATTCTTCTTGATTGAGTTTTGGGAGCTTGTATTTTTCTAAGAATATGTCCATTTCATCTAGGTTGTCTTTTTTGTTGGAATAGAATTGTTCATAATATTTTTTCATAATTATTTGCATTTATTTGGGATCGGTAGTTATTTCACCTCTTTTATTTCTGATTTTGTTTATTTGGGTCCTCTCTCTTTGTTTCTTGGTGAGCCTGGCTAGAGGTTCATCAATCTTGTTTATCCTTTCAAAGAACCAGCTCTTGGTTTTGTTGATCTTTTTTGTTTGTTTGTTATTTTGTTTTTATGTCATTTATCTCCGCTCTGATCTTTATTATTTCCTTCTTTCTGCTTACACTGGGCTTTTCTTGTTGCTCTCTTTCTAACTCTTTGAGTTGTAGGGTTAGGTAATTTATTACCATTGTTTCTTGTTTTTTGTAGTAGGCTTGTAGAGCTATAAAATTCCCTCTCAAGACTGCTTTTATTGTGTCCCATAGATTTTGGATTGTTGTGTTTTCATTGTCATTTGTTGCAATGATGTTTTTTACTTCTTCTTTGATCTCTTTGGTAACCCAGTAATTATTTAATAGCATGCTATTTAGCCTCCAGGTGTTTGGTTTTTTTAATTGTTTTTGTTGTAGTTGACTTCTAGTTTTATGCCATTGAAATCTGAGAAGATGCTTGATATGATTTCTATCTTCTTGAATTTGAAGAGACTTTGCCTGTGACCCAATATTATGGTCTATCTTTGAAAATGACCCATGTGCCCTTGAGAAGAATGTATATTCTGTGGCTTTGGGGTGAAATGTTATGAAAATGTCAATTAATTCCATCTGTTCTAGTGAGTTATTTAGGATTGATGTTTCTTTGCTGAATTTTTGTTTAGAGGATTTGTCCAATGGTGATAGTGGGGTATTAAAGTCCCCTACTATGATTGTATTGCTGTCAATCTCTCCCTTGATATCCTCCAGAAGTTTTTTTTTTATGTATTTGGGTGCTCCTTTATTGGGTGCGTATATGTTTACCAGAGTTAATTCTTCTTGTTGGATTGCTCCCTTTAGTATTATGAAGTGGCCTTCCTTATCTCTTTTTATGTCCTTCACTTTGAGATCTAATTTGTCAGATATAAGTATTGCTACCCCAACTTTTTTTTCATTTCCATTCACCTGAAAAACCTTTTTCCAAGCCTTCACCATCAGTCTGTGTGCGTCTTTTTTTCTGAGGTGGGTTACCTGTAGACAGTAGGTAAATGGGTCATATTTTCTTATCCACTCAGTTACCCTATGTCTTTAGATTGGGGCATTTAATCCATTTACATTTAAAGTTATTATTGATAGATACTTGTTTGTTGCCATTTTTATTCTTTACT
>NW_005358211.1:127627-141126 GCF_000412655.1 Myotis brandtii
ATTCTTACTTTGTCGTTGGTGTTTGCCAATTTAATTACAATGTGCCTTGGCATTGGTCTTTTGGGGTTCATTTTATTTGAAACTCTGTGAGCTTCTTGGATTTGTGTGAGTTTTTCTTCCCTATATCAGGGAAGTTTTCTGTCATTATTCGTTCAAACAGGTTTTCTATTCCTTGCTCAGTTTACTCTCCTTCTGGGACCCCTATTATGTAGATGTTGTTTCATTTTTTGTTGTCCCAAAGTTCCCTTAGGCTCTCCTGTTTTTTTTTCTAGATGCTGCTCTGCTTGGGTATTTTTTTCTACCTTGTCTTCTAGCTCACTGATGTGGTCCTCTGCTTCTTCTAGTCTACTGTTGATGCTTTCTATTGAGTTCTTTATAGCAGCGATGTCATTTTTCATTTCTTCTTGGTTCTTCTTCATTTCCTCTTGGTTCTTACACATATTGTTGAATTTGTCTTCCATTCTTTTCTGTGACATTTTGACCATTTCTCTGAATTCTTTCTCTGACATATTGCTTGCCTCCATTCCATTTACTTCCTTTTCTGGTGATGCCTCCTTTTCTTCATATGCGGGCTGTTTCTTTGTCTCCCAATGATTTCTCTTCTCCGGGTATTTGGTTATATAGATCTCTTTCTCCTTGCCTCTTCTAGCTTCTGGTAGCCCCAGGGGTTCCTTAGTGCGTAGCAACATATCTCCAATATCTGCTATCTGGCTTCTGTGTCACTGTCTCTATGTCTTTTCTCCCAAAGAGTTCTCAGAGCACCTCCCTGGCCAGCAGCATCAGCGGTGCCTGGGAACTGCTCGGGCTGCACTACTGTATCAGAAACTCCTGGGACCCCTAGCTGGTTGGCTTGGTGTGAACTGAAGGGTCCCAGGTTCAATTCCAGTCAAGGGCATGTACCTTGGTTGCAGGCACATCCCCAGTAGGGGGTGTGCAGGAGGCAGCTGATCGATGTTTCTCTCTCATCGATGTTTCTAACTCTCTCTCTCTCTCTCTCCCTTCCTCTCTGTAAAAAAATCAATAAAATATATTTAAAAAAAGAAGAAAAGAAACTCCTGGGAGTGGGCTCAGAAGGCTGTAGTTTAACAAGCACCCCACAGAGTAAATATCTTAAAATCCAAACAAAAATATGCAGGTTAGATAATAAAGAAACAGAGCTACCAAAGGTTCTTATAGAATGATCAGATAAAAATGACATACTAGGAAGAATAATCTTCTGGTGATCAGCTATTTTAAATATATTATTAAATGAGAATGCTATTTTAAGAGAGCCCTGAAGATGTAGAAATTATAGAGATTTCAACACTTATACATTCAGTTCAGTGAGTCAACTATGTATTAGACATTAGTTTTGCACTTTTGGAATTAAATTGACATGTTTGGAAGGAAAATTGATATTAAGAGAACATGATCAACATTATTTAGATATATATTAGAGGTGAATATGTAAATTTTAAATATGCAGATACTATAAAAAGTTAAAAAATAGAATTTAATTTCAAATAAGAAAAAATGTTAGAGATGTAAAATAGATGTCAATAACATCATGGCAGCAACAATTTGAGAAAAATTTCTAATGATTACAAGCAGACCTATTTCTTTTTTCTGAGAAGAATACAAAGGAATTAGCTATCTACAAGTTCTCCTACCCTTCATCTCTACCTTTTTGACACTACATCAAAAGAAGTTAAAAGGCATCAAGTGATCTCCCGGGATGCACTGAAATTAAATCATAGCTTACCTGTGCCCTTAGAATTTTGCATCTGAAGAAGAGACAGATGGTGAGATTCTGGATGCTGATGAAAGCAGAGTGCTTAAGACCTACACGACTGCTATGGTCACATTTACTGGACTTCCATGGCCTCAAAATCCACTCTCAGAGTTTGTGCCAGCATTTTCTAAGATATATTTTTATTGATTTCAGAGAGATGAAGGGGGAGGGAGAGATAAAAACATTGATGATGAGCGAGAATCATTGATAAGCTGCCTCCTGTACACCCCACAGTAGGGATTGAGTACACAACCAAGGCATGTGCCCTGACCGGGAATATCACCATGACTTCCAGGTTCACAGGTTGATGCTCAACCACTGAGCCATGCAGGCCAGGGTAAAATATGTTTTTATTGATTTTAGAGAAAGAGAAAGGGAGAGGAAGAGAGATGTAGAAACATTAATGAGAGAGAAACATCTATCATCTGCCTTATGCACACCCCCTACCTAGGATGGAGCCTGCAATTTAGGCATGTGCCCTGACAGGGAATCACACCAGCAACCTCTTGGTGCACAGGATGACACTCAACCAACCTAGCCCCACCAGCTGAGCTGTGTCAGCATTTTTGAACTACTTTAAGGACTTTTCTATTTTGTAAATGACTTCGTAGAGAAAGATTTACATTTAGTGGGTTATAAAAAACAAGATAAATAATATGAAAAACAAGGTAGCTTATGGTTAATATTTCTTATATGGTTATTAAATAATAATGTGTTATCTAGCACAAACTACTTTTAACCACAAAGGTACCATGAATTTAGTGATTTAGTTAATGGGGACAATTTCATTGCTATTATTAATATATGTCACTTCTTAAGATAAAAAAATACCAAGAAGCACTAACATAAAGATTATATAATTTTGTTTAATATGGGATCTACTAAAAATGATTTAGGCCTTAATCCAGATATTTTTAAATTGAAATGTTTAGCATGTTAAATTCATCTGGCTATAATTTTTTCTTTAAATTTCATTTTAATTAAGTTTAAAAATATTTGCTTAATTTCAGTATAGAGATTAATGTGTTTTTGTTTAGTTATTCTTCTATCTAATCTTCAAGATTTCTATACACATTATTTATATAGCCTACTATATGTACAGTGTCAAAAATATGGACAACAAATTCTAAGAGAGTTACACATCATATATATTAAAATCCTCAGAATAGCATGATTGCTTTAGATCCGTAGCGACAATTTTATGTAGACAGACAATGATAATAAAAATATTTCAAAAGGGAGATCCATAATGAAGTTATTAGAAAGATGGGCTATTTTTCTTTCCCCCCTCTTTTTATTGAATTTACTGGGGGTAATATTCATTAATACAATTATATAGGTTCCAAGTGTACAATTATATAATTAATATTCTGTATATTGTATTGTGTGTTCACCACCACATATCAAATCTCCTTCCTTCACCATTTATCTCCCCTTTACCCTCTTCTACCTCTCCCCAAACCCCTTTTCCTCTTGTATTCACGATTAATGTCCTATTTCTAGTTTTCCAACATCTTGTTGGACAATCTGGCATACTAAAAATTGATCACATATTTTCCTTGAAAAGTTTGAAATTTGCATTTTAAATATTTTTTAAAGTTTATCTTTATTGCTGAAAGTATTATGGATGGCCCCTCTTTTCTTTTCTCATTGATCTCCTCTACTCTGCATCCACCCCTCCCAGACTATTTTTCATCTGGAAATAATTTCTTCAGTAGTAATATTTTTTAAAAATTAGCAAGTTTTAAATAGAGCTTATGTAATAATGTTATATAATAATATTATTATGTTGACTTAAGATTCTATTAGATTATGTTATTGATAATATTAACAATTAAAAAGAAAGAAGTTATAGAAGTTATGAGTAATGATACATTCTTCAGCTCAGATGGAAGACATAAAGATGTCTTTCTTTTGCCTGCTCAGTTTAACTTATGCCTAAGAAAACATTTAGTTTCTACTTAGCAAAACATTTTACTGTGCTTATTATTTTAAAAAAATCAAGTGCATTCTGGCAAGCCCTAATAATATTTTGAAAATGGAATTAACAACTTAACATTTTTAGTCCCTCTAGTTTTGCTGTAGTGATATTATTACAACTGTGTCACTATAGTAAATTTCTCAGTTTAATATGTTTTCCTTTGTATCTATTAGTTTCCTGAAGTGGAACATGTAGAAGATTTTGAAAGACAATGTTTTCTTTCCCAAATGGCCCCAGGATGAATTTTGTGAGTTAACAATTCAGTAAACAAATATTTATTCAACATTTTTAAACTATTGGATAAGCAATGTAGATAAAACAGACTGAATTGTGAGTCTTTCAAGGAATTCACATACCTTTTTAATAATCTAATAAGACAATGTTAATAATAATAATAAGTACAAATATGTTCTCATTAGAAGATAAAATATAGTGGGAGAAAGTGTAAACTGAATAACTGCTTAAAAATAACAATTATAAATATCCTGAAAGTCAAAACGACTCCCTGTGTTCAAGCACAGAAAAGTCAAGATGACAAAGTACAATAAATGAGAAAATAGGGAAAAAAAGAAAGGGAGAAGCTTGCCATCATAAAGATTTTGATTTTATATTATATATAATAAAGATCTGCTGGAAAGTTTTAACCTGAAAAGTGGCATGATAGAATTTAATCTATAGAAAGAGCAGATGGACTAGAAGTGGCAAGAATGGGCACCAGACAGGGAACTAGTGCAGACATTTGGAAGACAGATGGTGGCATCTTGAACCAAGCAGTGATAAGAATACATTTAAGATATATTTTGGAGTAAATTCTAAAGAACTTAGTGTTGCACTGGACATGAGATATGAAAAGAAGAGCAGAATGAAAATTATCTGATGGGCAAAGGGTGACACTGCTTTTTGAGATTGTGAAAATTGGGCCATATGGTAAAGGAGAAATAAGAGTCATTAGTTTTCTCTGAATCTCTTAAATATCTAGTCAGTTTTCCAGCTGTGTCTTAGTTAGGATAACTGTAACAAAATAGCACAGACTGTGTAGCTCATCAACAACAAAAACTTATTCCTCACAGTCCTGGAGGTTGGAAGTCCAGAATCAGGGTGCTGACACAGTTGCGTGAAGCCCCTCTTCTGGTTGTAGACTTCTCCTTGTGTTCTCGCACTGCAGAAGGGACAAGGGACTTTTCTTGGACTCTTCTTATAAGGACACGACTACCATTCATAAGCACCCCACACTCATGACCTAAGCACCTCCTGAAAGCTCTCCCTCTTAATACCATCACCTTGGGCATTGGGGTTTAACAATATGATATTCAGACCACAGCAAAAGAGAAATAATACATGGAAGGACTATGCTATGGAAAGTAATATTGCTGATGCATGAAATATGGAGCAAGAGGTAATGATTAATTAGGAGCAGTGATAGCTGCCCCTAAACCTATTGTGTTTTGCTCAGAAAATATTACCAGTGAAGCTTGGACCTAAATGTCCCACAAGATTCAATAAATAGTTTACTTAGATCTAAATATGGAGAACAAAGAGGCTCATGGCATTTCATATTTGTACTCTGTAAAAATTATACTCACTTTTAAGTATACTGAATGCCTAACATAGCTTCCCAAAGATATGGGGTGAAGGGAAATAATGTACCCTGGGGGATGTACAGGGCAGGCAGGCTCTAGAAGCAAATATATTTTATTGGTTTTGGGAAAGGAGCAGTGCTGAAACCAGATAATTTGCTTGTGAACAAGGCTCTAAACCAGGGTATGGAACTTTTCTATGCCATTTGGATGTTTATAACATCATTTTCTGGCCATAAAAAATTGTCAACTTAAAAATTAGTTTGCTATATTTGGTCAAACATTTAATTATCTCACTCCTAATGCCTTGGCAGGGCCAGACCAAATATTTTGTGGGCCTTATGCAGGCCCTGGGCTGTTCCCCATCCCTGCTCTAAACAAACCAGCGGTGCAAGAAAATTAAATAACTCCCCTTGGTTCTAGGGAAATGCTGATAAATTATTAGAGGAGGGTGAAGGATATTCAGTGCATTTACTTTTGTTATGGAAATCCTTGGTGACTGTTCAATGCCGACATCATTATAAAATTGTGGAGATGAATAAAAAATTGGCAAAGATATTATAAAGATTTATATTTGGAATGAAACATAAGAAGCCATAATTCAACATTTATAAAATGCAGATAATGAAAGCAATATTTTAAAAATCAAATAACAAAAACCACCACAAATATTTCCTGAAAGGGAGCAGAATATGCCACCCTAAAAATATGTCTTTTTGGCATAAGGATTATTTTGAGCTGATATATTTTTTAAAAATAGAAGAAACAGGAGAGCTTTGGAAACAAAGTGGAAGTTACCCTTTTACAAGTAAAATGAAAATTTTAAATGAAAATATTTATTTGTAATGGTGTCTCCCTCTCTGCACCAATAAGAGGAAGACTCTAAATCTTTAGAAAGTTGTCAACAGGAAAGGCAATAACTTTAACCTGCATTAGCACCTTACCTTTGCTTCCTGTGCTCTTCCTGGCAGCTGCCTATAACTGTGCACCTTTCCATCCCAAATGTCTTCTTTTTTCTTTAGCTGGAGATGGCATTTAAGGTAATAGTTGGGGTCTTTTTTATGAGTTTTTAAGTTTTCCTGGGTCTCTCCCAGATATAAGGAGACATACATGTTATATTAAAGTTGTGTTTATTTTTCTCCTGTTAATCTGTCACTTTTTTTTTGAGGGGGGGTAGTCTCAGCCAAGAACCTAGAAGGGTACCAGGAAAGTATTTTCCCTTCCCCATACCACTAACCTTCCCCAAAAATATTTATAGAAACTAATAATAGAAATGTAGAATTCATGTTTCCATCATCTCTGGTTATTTGCTATATAATCCTATATAATCCTATGTAATAAAGATGTAATATGCCAATTGACCGTCACACCCTCGCACAAGATGGCCACCCCCATGTGGTCACAAGATGGCCACCACAAGATGGCCAGCAGGGGAGGGCAGTTGGGGGCGACCAGGCCAGCAGGGGACAGAGGGCAGTTGGTGGGACCAGGCCTGCAGGGGAGGGCAGTTAGGGGTGACCAGGCCAGCAGGGGAGGGCAGATGGGGGCAATCAAGCTGGCAGGGGAGCAGTTAGGGGGTGATCAGTCAGGCAGGTGATTGGTTGGGAGCCATCAGTCCAGGATTGTGAGAGGGATGTCCGACTGCCGGACATCTCCTGAGGGGTCCCAGACTGGAGAGGGTACAGGCTGGGCCGAGGAACACCCCCCCGCCCCAGTGCATGTATTTCGTGCACTGGGCCTCTAATTAATATATAATAGCTGTGTGGGGTTCAGAACAAGCCACCTCAGGATGTGCCTCAATGGTATGTTGATTACTTTGAGCTAAAGGCAATGTTATTTGCAGGCACAAAAGAAACATCTGCTCCTCCATTTAACTGACTAGAAAAACTTGAATTAGGGACCTTGCCCATGATAAGATATTATCACAATTAACTTCTTTTGACCTATGCATAGGGCAGGGACAACTTCTATTTACTAAATAGCTATTCTTATCATCCTTCATAACCCTTTCATGCCCCTAAGGTGCATTCCCTCATCCCTAGCTCAGGATGTCTTATATACCTCAATCACATTTTCTGTCTCTGAACCTCTCCTTCATGTGGGATCTCTCATTCTCTCATGTATGCAGGGTTCCCATGTTGCGAGTAAAAATAGTTTCTTGTGGTATCCAGAGAAAGGAATTTCAAAGGGCACACATGTGGGAGAAGTTTAAGCTTAGTGACAGGATTTATTGGGGTGAAGGGAAATAATGTACCGTGGGGGATGTACATGGCAGGCAGGCTCTAGCAGCCACTGCTTGAGATGCCTGATAATTCTCCATATATTTTCTTGGTTTGGGGAAAGAAGCAGGATCTTTTTTGGGCTCTGCAACCTACTTCCTCAATTTTCCTGGCTTGTGCTGGGCCCTCCTCCTAACCAATCTCTTTCCTGGACTTTCCAGTGCTCTCTGCCCTTGTCCAATCTAATTATTCTCTTAGATTTTTTCCAGGCTAGACTCCACCCCTTTTGTTGTCATTTTGACTCCTACTCTGCACCCCCAAAGGTTTGCTGTGTCATCTCGTTTCTATCGCACATGTGCTTACCTCCTCCCTGTGCCATCTTGGTTTTTACTGTGCATGTGCCTAGCAAAGGACTTTCCCCTCCCCCTCCCTGGGTAATGGCGGAGTGTCCCCTGGGGAGATCAGAAAGCTGATCTTCCAAAGATTAAGTTCCCTTTGGCAGAGGATGTGGTTTTTCTGTGTGGTCTCTGAAGCTGTGACTTCCAGACTCAGTAAGGCTCCAGCACACTTCTCTTTTAACTTCCAGCTGCCTATGCTAACCACCATACATATGCATGTCTCCAATTCCATTGCTAATTTGTCTCATAGCTATTTGATTATTAGACCAGCCAGAAGAACCTAGAGGGTAGATGAAGGTTTGTTCCTCCTCCAGCTTATACAGAAAAAAAAAATTAAAAAGACATGTTTTCTTAATTGATGGAATGAAACTAAAGGATATTTGGACTCTAAATCTGTAAGTAGTTCCAAATCACAGCCCTCTATAATAAGAATGTGCGGTTGATGGCCATTTGTATATTCCTTTTGCTGGTTTTCGTGAGGTTGTTAACCTGAAAATAAAAAGCCAAAGTGAGGCAACAAACATTTATTTGTACTGATTCAGGCAGAAACCGAAATAGTATTCCAATTATTGGGTGAAGGCAAAGGCTTTGTATGAGAAAAAGAAAGGAAATAATTACAAGCTTATATAAAAAAAATGAATTTCTATTGGTGCTAATAAGGTAAGTTCTTCTTTAGTTATACATACATGGCTGTTTACTGATTCTAAAAAACGCCTTAATTATCAGCCGCAATGGTCAGGAGGTCTGCTTTCCTGTTGTTTTGCAGACAGTTGTTTGGAAGACAGTGCTGCTCTGGCCCAGTCCAAGGTTATTTTGTCCAATTCAAACATCCCAAGTGCTCCAGGGTGAGACCTTCGGAGGAGTTCTCCTGAATGGCTGCCCTGATTCCACTGTAAAACGGCTCCACTTATACCAGCTCTTCAAGAAGTGTGTTCCTCCATTTAAAACCGCCAATTCCTTCATTTATACCATTTCCAAGTGACTTCCTGCTTTTTACAAGGTCTAATACACTATGAGTTTTGCTGGCTTTAAGCCCAGGTAGTTTAAAAATGCTAAGTGCGTCTACAAGAGAATCACACTCATCGTACAGGATGTCTGAAGGTGATGTCTGAAGGTCAAAAGCCAGGCGATAGGATGAGAAATTCCAGAGAGGAGAGGAACTTTTCTGTTATGTTAAAGCTCTTGAGGATTGTTTCTTTTTCTAGAAGTTTTAATAAAGATGGTGTGTGAGTTACTGAAGTAAACTTCTTTTTATGATTTGATAGGACAGCCTTTCCCACAGTATAACTGGAGATGTGGGTTTGCCATGTTTATGCCACTGTGGCTCTGTATGTCCTTTATGTTATCACTCCCTTGATGCTGCAGCTTATTTTTCAAGTTAAATAAAAACACTAGCAAGGAAACAAAGGATGCGCTGCAATCTTCTGACCCTCGTGCTGACAGTTCCATATATTTTGAAGTGAATAAAGATAAGGAATCAGGATTATGAAACGAGCATGCACTTCAGAGAGATGTTTCATAAATTCGCTGCTTTACTGTGTGGCACAACCGCTGTGGTTTTTGATGGACAAGAACATAGATCTGGAAAATGAAACAAAGACAGTGTCTCACTGTAATTCAAAGATAATGACTGCTAACAGATACAATTGTTGAGCAAATGTGAGATAGTTGGTTTCCCAGGGATTTATTAATGTGAGGTATTTTAATCATTGCCTGCTGTAAAAGAATATTGCCACTCAGATAATGGGGTCTCACTCATTCTGTAAATCACATATTTATATCTAAAATTCAAGTGGCAGTTGGAAAAAGGTCTCCGCTGCACAGCAGTCAGGCACCTGCAATGAATGTGAGCCCATGTCCAGGCTTCGAATGTCACCACATTGCCATCTTATTGTGAGTGACTGAAATTTACTTCCCCTTGTTAGTGGTGCTGAAAATTGCCACAGGTTTCTACAGTGTATAATGTATTGTGTAAACTGAAAACATTTCCCAGATTGAATTGACCTTTTAGAAAATAGCACTTACATCCTCAAAATGCAGGACTATTGCAATATTTTATTTAAAAAGGTTATTTAGTTATAAAACTTGGAGAAAGTGTAAGGGATTAGACGGAGTCTATTGCTCTATAGAATGCACTGCTGCCAGAAAATATAAAACAAAGACTGTAGATTGCTTAACCACCCACATGGCACTGGGAATAAGGCACTGGGGAAACCACCTCTCTCCTGTATCAATAGAAAAAAGCAGTCAAAGGAGTGGATGTTATTTTTTTATTCTGCACTTTTAATTAGTCTGTCATTTTGTTATCAAAAAGGGAGTGGAACATTGTCAAGCCTATTGAACTGTTCTTAATAAAATACAAGTCTCAGAAAATTTATTCATAGAGCATAGTACTTCCTCATCATCCTAAAGCATTTGCGTGTGTGTGTGTGTGTGTGTGTGTGTGTGAGAGAGAGAGAGAGAGAGAGAGAGAGAGAGAGAGAGAAAGAGAGAGAGAGAAGGCATAATAAAAGAATAGAAAGAAATATTAAAATTTATCAAAAACAATTACTTAGGGGTTGACAAATAAGTAAAGGGAAAAATGACTAGCCAAAGTAATTTATGTATTTATTTTAATATATATTTTTATTGTTGATGTTGATAATATTATAGATGTCTCCCATCCCCCCCTTTTAACCCCTTCATCCTAGCATTTAAATTTATGTGATTGCACTATGAATATTGTTTATGAAACTGGAAGAAAAAGTACAACAAATCATCTAAAATTATAGAGTCAACTTGATAAAATATAGGCAAATTGAAAAGCTTCTAATGTTATCTCACTTTTCTTTCTTTTTTCTTTTTCCCCAAAAAACTTGGTTGTTGACTATGGTCAGAGAACAAACAGAAGGTCTCTTGAGTCAAATATTTTGAACAACTAATTTCCAAGGAATTAAAAAAATAATTCACTGAATATTAAAACTAAGTTTAACTATATTAAGTGCTTTATTAATATTCAGAAGACACATTTTAATACTATTTAGCCATTACAAAATAATTAGGTGAATTGATGAATATTTATATAAAAATCTCTAAATTGTCAAAAATATATTAACATATATTTTACATCCATTCAGTAGAATGCTACCCAGCAATAAAAATAAATCCAGTACTGATATTTATTACAACATAGATGCATCTTAAAATAAGTACAGTAGGTCCTGTGGATTAGTGTTTCTGTGGGAAAGGGTTTAGAAAGAAGGATTTAAAAAAAATGGCACGGGGAAACTTTTGAGGATAATGGGAATGTTCATTTTCTTGAATGTGGTATGTACATATTGGAGATCTGTTCCTACAGTGCAATATAACTTGATTTTCGCCGTAAGTCGAAACCCACCTACATAAGCACCTACATCACTCACATGGAGCACATACACAGCAGTAATGAAGTGAAACAGTAAAATAAAATTAAAGAAATAATTAATAATTCCTGACTTTTACTTGTGGTAAATAAATAATAAAAAACATAAAACACGTATGTACATACATCGAAATGATGGAACCTTTTTTTTTAAATAAATAAATGGGAGATGGCGACATAACCACGAAATGACCTACGTCAAGTCCAACATAACCCGAGGACTGTCGGTAGTTGATTGAAAGAAGCCAACCAAAAGAAGAGCACATATAGTATGATCATTTATATAAATGTCCAGAAATGTTAATCCTTAATAAAGAAAGTGGATTAGTGTTTCTGTGGGAAAGAGTTTAGAAAGAGGGATTAAAAAAAAAATGGCACAGGGAAACTTTTGAGGATAACGGGAATGTTCATTTTCTTGAATGTGGTACGTACATATGTTAAGACTGATCAAACTGTACTCTCTGTGTGTGCTTTGTTTACTTTAATTATACCACAACTAGAGGCCCGGTGTATGAAAATTCATGCACTGGAGGGGGGGCATCCCTCATCCTGGCCTGTCCCCTCTCCTCACAGTCCAGGAATCCTCAGGGAAAGGCAACGCCCCCATCACACCTCTGCTGCTGCCACTGCCAGCAGCTCAAGCCTTGGCTAGCCCTGGTTACCTGAGCCTTGGGCGGCCCTGGGTGGCTGGGCAGCCGACATATGAGGCTTGCCTGTACCTTGGGCCGGCTCTAGGTGCCTGGGCAGTCAAAATCAGAGGTTGCCTGCATCTTGGTTGTTAGCTGTGCAGCTGAAATCCAAGTCTTGCCTGCGCCTTGGGCATTGCCTGGGCAGCCGCCATCTGAGGCTTGCCTGTGCCTTGGGGTCGGCTGGGCAGCTGCCATCCAAAGCTTGCTTGCTCCTCAGGCATCGGCTGGGCAGCCGCCATCTGAGGCTTGCCTGTGCCTCATTATGGCCCTGGGCAGCTGGGGGGCTGAGGGCGGGTCCAGCCACACAGTGCGCCTGCCACTCCCCCAGTGGGGCTGAAAGGACTGGGGGACTCCAGGGGGGCTGAGGGGACTGGGCACCGCCATCTTGTGGCTATGGGTGCCTCCATCTTTGTGACGGTGTGATGGTCAATTTGTATATTCCATCTTTATTAGATAGGATGTGATTTGAAAACAAGAACACATTGAGAAACCTAGGTCTGGAGACTTCCAGGCTCCATTCTTGGAGAGGAAGCTTTGTCACTTAGGAGCTATACACCAAGGGATCTATGTGTTTAGAAAAATTGTACCATGGACCTTATGAACCCTGCAGTTAATTAACGTTATTGCTGACAGTAGAAAGACCCAGTTGTGTCTGGTTAAATGCACATAGTAAGATAGTGGTGGTTGGTGAGTTATTTATTCAGATATATGACTAACTCAGCCACACCAAACAAGTTATTACGTATCATTGAAGGAGAGCATACACAGGGTCTTAATTGGGTACAATGAACCACCACCAGAAGAGGTGATATCAGTAGTCCTTTGATCAGATTGGGTGGATATATTCCATTATAAAATAACTCCATAAATTCCATCAAATAAATCATTCTATTTAATTATTATCTGACTAGTGGCCCGGTGCAAGAAATTCATGCACATTAAAAGGCAATTAGAGGAAATATTTTAATATTGTTATTTGCCCTTTCTCTATAATAGAAGTATCAGAGATGAAAGGAAATTAGTAAAATGTATATGAAAATAATATATAAATTTATTAATAAATAAGCAGTAACAAAATGATATAACAACAGAGGCATGATATAAAAACAACAAAAACATGATATAAAAACAACAATGATGCAAACAATGACTGATAAAGTGATTAAACTTATTCTAATATCTCCCTGTATACCACATTAAGAGTGAAACACTTTCAGAGTGCTTGACTAATTTCCCTTGTGATGAAGTATTTACAACTTTAACTCTAACATCACATGCTCTTCAAACTCAAGAGAAAGCAACAAATAACTTGACCATGTTTGAAAACGGGTTCAGGTAGGAATATTACTACTTTGTTTAGAATTTGTCCTTGTGATTTATTAATAGTCATCGAAAATGCTGGCATCACGGGAAACTGTCATCAAATTAATTCAAATGGGAGGCCAGTGTCAGATGGGGACAAAT
>NW_005358211.1:141503-173287 GCF_000412655.1 Myotis brandtii
TATCAAGTTTGCCATCTCCAAGTTTTACTAACCATTCACTATAAGCATAATCCTCTGATCTCATATTTATTTTAAGAGACAACTTTCTGAAACATCCCCAAACACTACAATACTTTAAACTCATTTTTACTATGGCCAATCGCATAGCATGTGGTACAATATTGAGACATTGTCGAAAAACCCCTCCAAGAAGGAGAACTTTCCCACCAAATACAACATTTAAATTCATAATTTCTCTTAGTAATCTGTCTATGGCGTTTATAGCATGACTGGATGCCATGGTGCATTCATCAATAATGAGAAGTTTGGCCTTTTTAATGGTTTTAGCAACTTCACTCTTTATATTGAGTCTAGAAATTGAAGTTTCATTTAATGAAATTGGTAATTTATATTGGGAATGAAAGGTTCTTCCACCAAGAAGTAAATTTGCAGCAATTCCTGTAGATGCTCTGGGTAAAACAGTACTACCACAACTTCTAATATAATGTATTAAAACTTTATAAAGATATGTTTTTCCACTACCACCTGGACCATCCAAGAGAAAGCGTTTGGGGTGTATAGTTTGATCTTCGATGGCTGAAGTTATAGTCTGAAAGGCAGCTTCACCTCAGCTCTGGGCAGGGACACAGGCAGGCAGGTTCACCTCAGTGCTGGGCAGGACATTAGCAGGCCTGGGCAGGCCTCCGCTGGGGGCGGAAGTCCCCGCCCCCGCCCCTGCCCCCCAGCTCCTGTGCAAGTGCAACCGTTGACTGGGTGTGACTGGAACTCCATTATTGTCCGCTTCACCTCAGCCCTGAGCAGGGATGCAGGCAGGAAGGTTAACCTCAGCGCTGGGTGGGACGTGAGCCTGGGCAGGCCTGGGTGTGCCTCCGCTGGGGGCAGGAGTCCCCGCCCCGCCCCTCAGTTCCTGTGTGTGTGCAACCTGTTGACTGGTTGTGACTCGGACACCGTAACGGACAAATTAGCATATTCCCTCTTTATTATATAGGATAAGGCCCCTGATTTTCTGAGATTTACTTACTATCTATAGATCCCAACTTTTTAATACTATCATGTTCAAACTCATTTGTGGTTTTCAAACTTTTACAAACAATAGAACCTTGAATGAAGCAAAATCTCACCCCAAATATTCAGATATTTAGCTCAGTCATTGCTTATGATATTGATAAAAGTAAAATTTAATGATCATATATTTAGTTAATAAGGTTACATTTTTAATCCTTATAATGAATAAGAATAATATAAGTAGAAAATAATGGCCACATAGGGCCATATAGGATTTGTGGACTTTTGTTGCCATGTCAGCCATAGCATCTATTGCTATATCTTGCTTCAATTGCAGAATTTTCAGAGGTCTTATTCATTCTGATATGTACTTCTAAATGGTATTTCTTTTTTATCAGTGCCCATTGAAAATTTAGTATACTCTCCAATGAAACTGATATAAATGCTTGAGAAGACAGTAACAAATGTTTGTCTCTAAGTTAAATCACTATTAATACCTAACAACTGATTTCATTTCTTACCCAAAAAATCAGGCAATTAGCACCAAAATTTTACAGTCATTGTTAAAATTGAAATCTAATATGAAAGTGGTAAAATTCAATACACAGTTCATTTACTTATTATTATACAATATTTATTCCACAATAAGCACAAATAAAACAAACATACCTAAGCTTTGTCTGACACTTCACAATGGGGCACACATGTTGTAACAGTATAATTGTGTGTGCTCAGACATGCAAAAGCCTAAATAAAAATTGGGGAGGGAGGTGGCTGAGTCAGAAGAGAGTGACAACTTCAATAACCAACAGAAGGTCAATGATACTTATCCAGATGGCAGAAAAGCTATGGTGGAAAGAATTCTGTGATGACTTGCAATAATCCGTGACTATAACCCCTACTCTCTAGTGTAGGTAGAACCTTTCATTTACTTTGAACCAATAGAATATGGCAAAAGTAATGGACTGCCATTGTCATGATTATATGGTATTTTTCAGGTGTAATTAAAGTGCCTGATTAGGTGACTTTTAGAGGGAATTTGTCCTTCTTGGGCATTAATTAATCAGGTAAAACCTTTAAAAGGAGGTCTAGAGATCAGAGACAGAAATCTAAATCTCTTGCTGGTTGTAAAGAAACAAGCCACCATGAGATATACAGCTGTAAGGACTGCATTCTACTAATAAGCACATGGACTTGGAAGAGGATCTTGAGCCTCAGATGAAACCCTACTCCTATCAGGGTTAAAGAGCAGATACCTAGCTAAGGCATGCCCGAACTCCTGACCTATGGAAACTGTGTGATAATAAACTTGTACTGTTTAAATTGTTAAATGTGTGGTAATTTGTTACCCAACAATAGGAAAAATATGTGTACATATTAATGTTTAAAATATAGAGATATTATTATGATTATGATTATTATAAGGTTTATTTTTTCACTCACAGAGGTGAGCCACAGATATTTAGGGAAATTTTCCAAGATCACAGAATATGACATAGCTGGGATGTAAAGCCAAAGTAAAACAAATCCTTATGATTAATAGAACACTATTTTTACTTTCTAAATAAACATTTAAAGTGTTGAAGAATTTTAATGTTGTGTTCCAAAACATTTAAAGAGATAAATGAGCAAGGAGAGTAAAATTATTTTAGTCTAAAATTACATAAACTCTAAAGAAACTGATTGTGACTCCCTTTTAAATTCATGCTAAATGCAGAAGATAATTGATATTTTTGCAGTGTTATCTCTCTGATTTTAGACATATAAAACACAGAATTAAAGAGTTGACTGCAATAAAAAACACACAAAAAAAGAGAACAGACCTATTGTTAGCATAACACTTGATCTATACCTATTTTTACTGGTGAAATAAGATTAAAAAAAAACTTTTCAATGGACCTTAATAAGACCTGTTTCCCCAAAAAGCAGCCCTCTTGGTAAATCTTTTGCAGCAGGATGTAGTGCTCAGAAAAAAATATGCTTGTCCAATATAATGCTATTATATTATCCTTCTCCCTACATTGTGTGTGTGTGTGGGGCGGGGGTGTTTGAACTGCACAACATAAAATACCAAATGTTATAGTGCTGGATGCAGAGAAAGAAAGAGAGAGAGATTAAAACGATTTCTTAGAAGATCATTTGAAAGATCTTGTATAACAAAGATCATTTTTCTCTTGTATATAAGAGATGGAAGAGAGACATAAAATTGATCTCTACAATTCTTCCTCATTTTATTTTATTCCAGGATTCATATCCTAAGTCTTCCCACAGTTCTGGATATAATTGAAGGAGTTTCTGATACAATTTTTGCAGAGTCTGATAGGTTTTTGAAAAGATACCAGGATATGATAGATTTAAAAAAGTCTCTTTTCTTGATTGTGCTCATTATTTCTTCTGTGCTTAATCATAGCTTTTCTTGCATTGGTATTTTTTTCTTTTCTTCATGTCTGATTAAATAGATTTTAAGCATGAACTTTCTCAAATTATTTCCGAAATGAATAAAATCGCATAGTTGGAAATAACTTAATAAAAAACAACACTTTTGGAACAGTAAGGCACATCAGGGGACACCATTAATTAACTATTCCATGCCATTAGTTACCTTGTCTCTGTTGACATGTTCCAAATAGCATAATCAGCTACTCATTTTTCCTTTTGGGTCTTGAAAACCAGACAAGCCTTAGTAATTGAAAGGAAAACAAATTGATGATGATGAAGTACAGCATTAAGAAATGATGGAGAGTGTTAAAAATCTAGAGGACAGCTTTGTTTTAGTCCACAAAAAAGAGAATAATTTAAAGTGAAAACCCTGTGTTTAAAATTATTTAATAACCCTTTTATTTCAGAAGATGCTCTTGTGTTTTACATTTTTAAGATCACTTATATGCAAAACTATTTTTATATTCCTTTTAATAGCATCTTGTGAAGTGCACTGTTTGAGGTTTGATGCTTTATGAGTATAGGAATTGTCTCCCTCAACAATTTTAAAGCTTTCTAAGCTCAGGCAGAATGGTCCATGCATCTGTGGCTGTACTCAGCCTCTTGCATGATGCTTTGCATACTGAGAAGCTCAATCGTTAAATATGTACTACAGTTATTTGCTTGTTTGGATTTACCTACTACATCTATTTGACCTTTTGTAGGGTCAAAGGTTATATTTGACCTAGCCCCTTTATGTTTCATTAAATTTTAATTCTTAAGACTCTGTTTTATAAGCAGAAGACAAAACAGTCTTCACGTTAGTTAAACTAGCACTATGCATGAACACTTCCAATACTTCCACTCCACACTCTTGTGCATCTAGAGAAATATTTATAACCTAAGCCTTTCCAGGAAAGCCAAGAACTTATGTCCAACACTGGGGATATATGTTCATCTACCAGTGGCTCTCAACCTTCCTAATGCCCCGACCCTTTAATACAGTTCCTCAAGTTGTGGTGACCCCCAACCATAAAATTATTTTTGTTGCTACTTCATAACTGTAATTTTGCTACTGTTATGAATCATAATGTAAATATCTGATATATAGGGTGAATTTTCAGGGGTCGCGACCCCCAGGTTGAGAACCGCTGATAGACTGTAGTAATCTATAGCTACCATGAATTTATTTAAAGGGCCTTTCAATTGTTGTGGCTCCTGATAAAAAAATTCTCATCTTACCTGTTAAACACCTTCTAACTTAGGCTAAAGAATATGTTTAAATTATTGATAAAAAATGTCCCATTAAAATATATAATTTATTTGTTTTCTTTTAATACTTCTGTTTAAAACACGGAAATAATTCTTATTGAATAATTGCAAAGTTAGAACAATAACAAATATCACTACATTTTCTGTAATTTTAGCTTCCTTTTAAATTAGGAGCATTATAAGCCTTAAAGAGAATCATGCAAGTTGAATATCATGCTGTTTTTCTAGAATCAGATCCAAATATCTTAACCATAATATTAAAATAAGACTTATTTTATTAAAAGCTGTATTGAACATACCAAAGTAACATTTAGTCTTCTAAGATTACACGGATCAATGTGACAAATTTTCATTTCATACAAAAGACGAGCAAAAGCATGGCATTCAGTTGTCTTTCATTCTTTCCAATTTACCCTGAGATATACTGGCACTTTACTATTATTATTATTATTATTTTACTATTGTTATTTTAGATTTTTTCAGAACTAAAAAACAGCAATAAAAATAAAAAATAAATAAAATAGCAGCCAACAAATTTTATTATAAGGAAGAATTCTAAAACTTTCTAAAACAATTCATATTTACAAAGCAGTATTTTAATTAGTTATGTAGATGACAAGATACTGGCAAACTAAATGAAAAATATTTTATCAGATCAGAATGAACAAGTTCAAAATGAAAGCTCATAATTCATAGATCAGATAAATATACTCAAAGTAAGCATTCAAAGATATTTATAGACTTTTCCTTCATTCCCTTAAAATATTATTTCAATACTCTCATTATTTTCTGGACTAAGTTCCAGCCAATCTCTCTGTTGTATAATTCTAAAAAAGTCACTTCTTACAAATCTTACTTCCATCAATTTAAATACTGTCTACCCTTTCTTACTGCTTCAAAGAGTCATTATGACATCTCCATTAGATTTTAAAATAAAGTTATACTGTTCAAATTTTTGTAAAACTCATTATTTTCTTATTGTGATTGTAAACTCAATGATTTGGGGTTGGGTGGGGATAATGCTTATGACATTTTGGCAGACCAACATTATGAAGACAATATTACCATGCAGACAAAATATTGCATCATTCTCACTTGTTTTTGTAGCTTTGAATAAATTTCACTGTATAAACTGTGCTCTTATATTCGTTATAGATTAAAATCTTGAATCTCTCATTCTTTCTTAAATTTATGTTTGTCTCTTGACCTACCTTTTTAAGAAAATATATTTTTATTGATTCCAGAGAGAAAGGTAGAGGGAGAGAGAGATAGAAACATCAATGACGAGAGGAATCATCGATAGGCTGCCTCCTGCACACCCCCACTTGGGATCGAGCCCACAACCGAGGCATGTGGCCTGACCAGGAATCAAACTGTGCCCTGGTTCATAAGTCAATGCTCAACCACTGAGCCATGTGCACCGGGCTTGACCTAGTTTTTCACTCCCTCCAGGATACAGGAAGTCTTACAGTGAATTATTTAAGTTTGTTTGGATGAACCACAAGCAAGTCTTAAGGTGTCAGGTATAGCAATAGATGGACAAACAGTAAGGTTATAATAATGTACAATTTAAATAATAAGACAATATTTTGAACATGAAATGATCTGGTATTGGTCTACATAAACCATGAATTAACTTTTTCAATATTATTTACTTGTATTTATTTGCAATTTCATAAGAGCTTCATTATTGGATGTAGGGTTTTTAAAAATTATTTAATGTAAAGTTTTATGGAAATGTATTACTTTGTGTTCAGATTTATATCTCACTTATTTGTTATACTATAGTAATGGTTCAAGTGAAGTAACATTGTAAAAATATCAATACTGAAAATAAACATATATCATAATTCATTCTTTCTATAATTTACATATAAATCTATAATAATCAGGATATTATATCTTTATACATATTCTAAGACTGAGTACAATAAAGATTTTATTTCACTTCTTACTTTAACATACTCTCTACAAGCCAGTTTTCTGACCTGTGGAATAAGCTAGATAAGATGACACTTCCCTCTGGAGTGTATCAAAACATGCCAGAGCAATAAAAACTATGATAGCAAAGATTAAGGTTTCTGACCCCAATTGAGGCATTTCAGCTTTTTAGAGAGCCACTGGAGAATGGCCTTGAACCTGCTCTCACTATCTTGCTTGCTCTCTCATCAGTGCACAGAGCGTTTCACAAACATTTTGAAACTTAGCAATCTCTCTTTCAAAATGGAGCTCTGGGAATGATTTAAATCTCTTAACCCTCTGGCAAATTTCTCCATCCTGGAGGATTAATCGACCATTCAGTCGATAAGCTTTTGAAGACTTGAGGGAAAGTTACAGACGTCCACATGGAGTGCATGGGAGACATAGTAAAGGGACAAATGTAGATTAGTTTTTTTAAAAAAAGTTACAACTGAATTATGGAAATAAATGACTTATGCACTCAAAGTAGATATGATTATATTAACGATTAACTGTCAGTTGACATTGCCATTTATTTCTTACTGTGTTAAGAACACTATGTTAGGCACAAAAATGGATTGTGCACAGAACCTTCCCTCGTGGATCCTTGTATTAGAAAAAAAATGAATAACTGTATATAGAATAGAATATAGTCAATGTTAAGTGATATAAAAGAGGTATGAATCAGCATCATGGAAGATGATGAAAGAGGTTACTTTCATTAGAAAAAGAAGAAGAAAACTTTCTAGGGATAGTAAGATTTTAACAAGGCTTGAAGAACTGATAGAATTTAACTATGGGAAGTTATTAAAACACACACACACACACACACACACACACACAAAGGTGGCACCAATAAAAGTGCTTTGAATGCCAAAAAGTTTTACCTGAATTTTGCAGAATAGTTTTACAAACTGTTGTGTAGGACATCGATGTCCATTAATATGTAAAAAGATATTCCATTAGAAAAAATAAAAAAGATATTCCATTAGAAAAAATAAAAAAGATATTCCATTAGAAAAAATAAAAAAAGATATTCCATTAGAATAAATAAAAAAGATTCTTTGGAAAAATTACATTTGTGAAAGATAAAACACTCTATAGATAAAAAGAACTAGCGGCTAATGGTCATGGATTAATGACTATTATGACTACTACTACTACCACCACCACCACCACTAACACTGCTGTGGTTACTAAACAGAAGCTGAAGCTAATAGGGTTCCAAGAATGAGCGTTTTTAAAAGTTCTCAAATGATTTGAATATTCCCCCTACTTCCCACCTCCTGGCTGAAAACAACTGCCTGAGAGTAAGGGTTTTCAGTTTTCTACTGTGTCATCAGTGCCTAGTCAGGGGTGGGCAAACTTTTTGACTCGAGGGCCACAATGGGTTCTTAAACTGGACCGAAGGGCCGGAACAAAAGCATGGATGGAGTGTTTGTGTGAACTAATGTAAATTCAAAGTAAACATCATTACATAAAAGGGTACGGTCTTTTTTTTTTTTTAGTTTTATTCATTTCAAACGGGCCGGATCCGGCCCGCGGGCCGTAGGTCTATGTGGCACCAGACTGACCAAATGTCCTCTCCCACCTGCAAGAGGAAAACAGAAAAAGAGAGAAAGGAAACACAGCTCTCCTCTGTAGAGGGAAAGGCTCAGTAATAGGTGACTTAGGACCAGACATGAGTCTAGAATGAATATTGTACTAGTACATCCATTTTTTTGAGATGAAGGGTGATAGTTTTCTAGGTAGACATGGCAAAAAAAAAGCATGAATAAAATGCACATATAATCAAACAGAGAAGAAATTGATACGACTAGAAAGTAATAACCACCTATGTGTTCTTAGCTTAAATAGGTATGTTGGTACTTTTTTTCCCCTAGTTCAGATGTAGCTACATGGGAATTGAGGCTTCAAGATTCCCACTTTCTAAATGTTTTCACAATGAAATATTTTTAATAAATCTGCACAGTTCTATAATGTATTGATATCTAGCCCAGTGAAATATACAACTAACTTACGAACTATCCTGCTGCACACATCTTCTCTGATCTTTCTTGCTTTAGATTTTGTTTACCATTTTTCTGCCTGAATTGGTCCCCACTCACCTGGCCTCCTACTATAGAATTCAGCAAAGGCTTCACTTCTTCAGTAACCTTGCCCTGATGTCTACAACCTTGGGTTACAAATATCTCCCTTAGTTCCCATAAAAATATATTATTTACCATATATATATAGTGCCAGTCTAGTTATTGGCCTCAGCCATTAGGGGATACCCTACTTGAAGATAAGACTTTTTTTTATTATATTCAACGTATTAATTTTGTTGCTAGATGCCTACTAGTTTCTATTGTAGCTTCCATTTTTGAGAAGGAGAGATCAGACCATAGTTTAAAAATCAAGTTTAAACACATTGCCTTAAGATAAAGTTTATAGGAACCTTGCTGAAGGAAAATTGGGGGAAATTAGTCCCACTAAGTTGAATGGAAATGTAAGAGACATTTTCTCTCTGATGTAGCTATCTGCTCGAATAACAGAATTGGAAACATACATAAATATCTTTTAGTATACAAGAAATAAGATACTCAAATAACAAAAATTTAATGTGCAACCTCAATTTATACTAAGGTATAGTCTAATTTTAGCTATTTTTTAATTACCTAATGAATTTTTTCTTTGATTATTATAAAACATATACATTCATTTAAATATATACAGTTTTATTGTGAAAAATCATTCTCAGATGAATGAACAACATGCATACATCACCCTGAGTATCTTTCAAGGATGATGTGCAAGTTATATACAATGTATCCACTTGTGTACTCATGAACATTTCTTCTATATTACAAGAGGATCCAGACCTTATTTTTTAGAAACTATGTGAGACAAAGATGTACATATTACTTAAGAAAAAAATTGTCTCAAAAAATAAAATACATTTTTTCATTTAGTGTAGGAAATAAAGCAAGATGAATTAACCACATCCATACCTCACCCTGAGTGTCTTTGAAGGATGATGTGCAAGTTATATACAATGTACTGCCGTCATTAGGCTTAGAAATTATTTCCTAACATTTTTTTTCTCTGATCAGGTTTAGTTCCCCATTTAATAATATGATTATAACCTGTTAGAACATATGGATGTTGAATTAACTTTGAATTATTATGACATCTAATTTGTCATGCAGAAATTAAATAACTTGTTTTTTATCAGAGGAAAAGAAGTATAACAAAGAGCCTTCTCCACCCCACCAAACTCACCTCCAAGGATATATTGTGGATTAGTAATAACTTGGTTAAAGTAATTTACAGGGGCAGTGGTTTTATATACAGGAAAGTGCCAAGATCTAATAAGGGCACTTCTTAGGCATGATCACTATAAAATCAGGTGAAAAGATTTTTTTTTTAGGTTCACAATAAATCCTTTAGGAAATGGAAGATGCTGGAGCTGAAACACAGCCAGATTTAGTAACAGCATGCAAACAACCTTCAGAGTAAAAAAAAAAAATTCAAAATGTCTAATCCTATAACTGTATCAAAGCTGGCAGGTGCTCACTACACAGAACATTAATTTGGGAGATTTAGAGAGGATTTTAAAGATAACCTTCTGTGCCAAATATGTTAAGAGCAATGCATCTCAGGATAAAAATACCAAATATTTCACAATCTGTAGGAAGGATGAAGATGCAAAATGTAAGAGAGAGGATATTTCCAACCCCACAGTAATTAAAACATTTTCATTGGGCTTCTCTGTTTATACTGGGGGAGTAGAATCTAGGCAAGAGTGTTGTGAAGCCTTCAACACTTGACTGTCTTTCAGTGAGTTCTGAATTATTACCAGCTTAACTAAAATTCAGCAAGGGAAGGGGTTTATAGAGAAGTGAGAGTATATACTGAACAAGAATAAATTACCAAAATATATTTGATCTCACAAAGAAATGTCAAAAGTGACATTAATCTGATTTAAAATTATAAGATTTTGTGGATCAAAGGGGTAAACAATTTTCTAAAATTACACTATCCTTTAATATGTATCCTTGGTTACATGAGCTTGAAAACACCAGATTAAAAACGTCACACAAGACACTTGCAGAAGGAAGACATAGCATTGATTAGTGATCCAAGGAGAAAGAACTAATGTCACACAAGACACTTGCAGAAGGAAGACTTAAGGAAAACATAGCATTGATTAGTGATCCAAGGAGAAAGAACTAATTTTTTAGAAAAACATCTCATGATGCTTTTTCTAAATGTGGACAAAATATTCTCTTATCAGAAGGATGTTAAAAAGTACATGATAAGGTAAATAAAAATATTGACAGAAAAGTTATATCTGTGTCTTTAGTGCTTCATAATCTTCTAGTGTTTCTTATAAGTGGACCAAGGTGGATAAATACCTGCAAAAATTAATATATTTATTTTATCAGGCTTTTATTCACTACTGTGACATACAGTTAATTTAATATAAGGGTTTTTTTTCTACTTATGTTTTACTCTCTTCCTTTTAAGCCTCCAAGCTCTATTAATTTCTTTAAGCACATTTTTGTGAATATTTTCAATTCTGTTTTCATTTCCATTTTTGAACTTACCAAAACAGACCCAAAGCTGAAGCAATCCAACAGACTGATTTCTCCATTCCTATACCTGGACAGTTTACTACAGTTAGAGAAAATCACAAAATCCTCAGAAAATTGTCTCTGTAAAATAATGTTCTTTGAGCTCAATAGGGCCATTTACCCTGCTCTCCAATCTCTGTTCTGATAAAGTTTTTCTCTATTTTTCACAATTTCTAATCAAACCATTTCTTATCTTCTCAACTGTCCTACCCTATTACCTTACCACTCATTCTCAGCAGAAAACCCTGTCCTTTACTTCACAGACTTGTAGAAACACTCAGGTAAGAACTCCTTCAAATTCCTGATACCCCACCTACAAAGTGATGGTGTATTATAACTAACTTTCTTTCTTTCATTATGACAGAAAATGTCTTATTCTGGCTGAGGCTTACTCCACTTTTTCTTTGGATCCCCTGAATGCTATCACAGGAATTTCATTCCAACTTTTAAGCTTTATCCCATTGTCCCTTGTACTTTCTCTCTTTTCTACTTGCATTTTTTGAAAAATCTCATGTTTGCCCTATTTTGTCTTGCACTTCATGGCTTCCCCAGTTTTAGTTCCCTCTTTATTACCTGGCATTGCCAAGCATCTTGAAAAAAGACATCTAAAATCCCCACATGTGCTTTCTCTTCTCCCATTTTTCGCTCAGATATGGCAATATAAATTCCATCCTTTACTTACCCACTGAACAAGCTCTCAGCAAGACTATTCCTAAATTTTTGTTGCTATATCAGGTGATTACTTAGTTTTCATTTATTCTCCTGGGAGTAATTAATATTGTAAACCATAACCTCCCCATTGAAACAAAAGTTGCCTTAGCTTTTTCAATGTTAAATTCTTTTGGTTCTTCTCCTACCCCACTCCTTGATTGCTCCTTCTCAGCCTCCTTACGAATTTGCCTTGGTGAATTCATTCATTCACAGGTCATTCTAAACTGTTTGCTGATGACTCCTTTGACAGATTCTCCACAGCACCTGTCAGTTATTCAGGTCACCTGACTCACTCAACACACATGTAACATGGCATTCTTTAATCAATGAAAAGATGAAAGTAAAATCTCTAGATTCACTTCCAATATGGCATCTTCATTTCATGATCTCCCACCTAACAAATATGTATGCAAGCCTTGGAACCCTACAGTTCCTCTGGCAGTATGCTTAGGGTGGTATTTTATAGTGTCTACTAAAGGCCCAGTGCATGAATTCATGTACGAGTGGGGGCCAGCTGGCCCTTCCTCATTGGGGCCAATCAGAACCAGGGTGGCCGGGGGAGGGGATGCGGGAGGTTGGCCGGCTGGCCCTGCTCCCAATGGTGGGAAGGGGATGATCAGGGCCACAGTGCTTGTCAAATCAACTGGTTGTTCTAGTGTTTCTGGCATTCGAGTCGCTTGGCTTATGTATATATATAGATTTTGTCTTTGTGAGGTTTGAGAGATAAGCAAAAGCTTAAAAATTAAAGAGAAAATTTAAAACACAAGAAAATACAGGACAATGACTTTATGATTTTTTTTTGGGGGGGGGATAAAAAGATGAGTTTCAAACTAGGAACATATATTTACAAAACTTGTATCTGAAAAACAGGTTAGTATCCATAATTTATAAATCAGCAAAATAGGCATAACAGGCAAAATACAGAAATAGGCATTTCACACCAAAGAAAATCTAAATTGTCTCAACATGCAAAAAATGTGTACAATATAATTACATAAAAGTGAAATGCAATTTAAAATCCCAATGAAATGTAAATTAATATCGAATACATATTTAGAAGTCAGGATGTCTGACACCACCAAATATTGGCAACAATGTTAAGCAATGGGACCAATTCAAATATTGGGCATCTTCTCTAGAGAAACCTGCACTTATGAACACCAGGAAATGTGTAAGAATGTTTGAAGTTATATTGTTAATAGCCAGGGAATAAGAAACTCCTAAATGCTCATCAATATTAGAAGAGATAAATTCGAAGAGAATATTACACAAATAAAAAATGAATGAAATATAACTGTGCATCAATATGGGTGAACCTTAAAAATCATTTTACTCAAAAACAAAGTTATATAACAAGTTTCTAAATAGAAAAAATATAGATTTTTGGATATGTATGTGTGTATTTAAGTGTACACTTGAAAAAAAATCACAAAAATGTTTATATAAATACAATAAATTTATCATTGTAACTAGTGCTAGGTCTGTGTGACAGAAGAAAATTGAATTTGATAGGACTAACATACTGGACTTCAAACATACCTGTGCTTTTCTGTTTCATAGGCTGAATTGTGAGTGGTTTCATTTTATTATAATTCTTTAATTGTATGTATCTCTTATTTGCACTTTTTAATTTAAAAGTGCATTGGTGAAAAGGAGAAGAAACAATTATCATTAACTAGAAGATAGTATAAGGTTCAAATGAGGTTTTTGAAAAATGAGAGAGGTCTCTTGAGATAAGCAGAATGATCTTTCAAGGACACCTTTGCCACAATCCCTGAAACCTATGAAAATGTTACCTGACATAGCAGAGTGACTTTGCAGATGTGAGTTCAGTTAAGGATTTGGAAATCAGACAATTATTGGGGATTATTCCGTTGAACACAATGTAGTCATAGGGTAGTTAAAAGAAAATAAGGAAGGCAAAAGTCATGGAAGACAGGCACAGAAAGGTGCAAATCTGTTGACTTTGATGATGGAGAAATGGAACAAGAGCCAAGGAATACAAGTAACCTTAAGAGGCTGGAAAGGTCAAGGAAACAGATTCTCTCCGATGCATTCGAAAGGAGCACAATCCTGCCGCACCTCAGCTTTAGTTCCGTCAGTCCCATTTTGGACGTCTAACATTCAGAGCTCTAACATAATAAAGACGAGTGCTTTCATGCCACTAAGGTTGTGGTATTTTGTTAAAGTAGAAATAGAAAACATCTACCTCTTTATTTCAAATGGCCTTTGGGAACTGTTGGAAAGACAAAGATAAGAAATTACAACAAAGGCTGCTGCCTACATCACTACCACTACTGTATAGTTTGTGGTTACTTGTAAAAGGCATTTTGCAAAAATTGGTTACATATATTATTATTGAATTTAACAATAAATCCATAGGTCCAGAATCACTATCACTATTTTCTTTTGACAAATAAGGAAACTAAGGAATTAAGAGTATTATCAGTTGTTAAAAGCCACAACCCTGGCCCCACCAGTGTGCCTCAGTGGTTGAGCAAGGAGGTCATGATTCCATTCTGGTGAGGGCACATGCCAGAGTTGGGGGCTCAATCCCAATTAGGGGGAGTGCAGGAGGCAGCCAATGATGATTCTCTCTCATCATTGATGTTTATATCTCTCCCTCCCGCTCTGAAATTAATTAAAAAAATACATAACTTCTATGTAACTAAACTTATTTAACAATAAAAATAGATTTTATTTGTGAAATCACAAGAGGTAAAATAATGTGCTTAACTGGTAATTCAATTAATTATCTGTATTAAATATATGTGTTATTATACATATATTATATGTTATAATTCATACAGCTATTAAATAATTATATATAAACATATAATTTTATTGAATATCTTCTATCTGATTTTTCAACATTTACAAAAACATGAATCACAGGTGAAAATTCCTTAAAATGTGGGCATCGTCCTAGGAAAAGTTAAAAATGCTTTGGGACCAGTCTATAACCTCAAATCTTTGTGATAAAAGGAAAAGGACCATTTGTGAATAGTTCTTATTCAACCTATTTTATGCATGTATTGAATTATATGTAAATATTGGTTTAGTAATTTGCTCTAAATTTCACTCAATCACAACTCTCGGGGAGGAGAAAGAGTGTAACTTAGGTATATAAAATATATCTCATCACACTCAATCAGTATAACATTTTTACTTTGATCCCCCATACAAGTAGAATTTTAGTGAAGCAACAGAGGGAATAAGAATCAAGATTGAATGAGTCAGAGAGAGAGAGAGAGCAAGAGGGAAAGAGGGGGTAATTGAGGGAAGGAAGGAGGAAGGGAAACAGAGAGAGAGAGGATCCAAGAGGGTTTTTTGGATTGAGGAAGGAACAACTTGGCAACATTGAGGAGAACAACTTAAGTTACTGGCAATTATTTCTTTATTGTAGCATTTATTCTTTTAGGTTTATAAAAATGTCAAATCTAATACTGAGGAAAATAGTTTACAAATGGGAAGAACTCAAAAAATAAGATCAAAAGGAGATCAAAGACAACATTAAATAGATTAAGTTTAAAATGATGGATTTAGATAAACTTTCCATTTTACTGCTATTTAGAATAAATTCAAGGAATCAATATCTAGCCATATACAAAAACATGAATTGATTTTAATGGCATGTATGAAAAAAAATTGCCTCAAATGCTCTAACAAAAAGTTTTCAAGAAAGTAGTTATGCCTATAATGGCTGTATCACTCTATGCCTCAAAACTGGAATTGTATGGTAAAAGAAAAAGTATTTGAAGAAAATCAGGTTGATGCTCAGAGCTCTGGTTCGAAAATCTCTGTATCATCAAATCCTAACATTCAGCCAATCAGTTGTCAGTTTTAAAAGCACACAATTGTATCACGCTTCTGTAGATCACACCTCTCAGGGAAAAAAGAATTACCTCAAAGATAAGAGTGGAGAATTTTAATAGTAAATATGAAAAATGGATGTTTGCTTGTATTTGTTTTTAAAGGAGCTGGTAAATAGTTATAAATGTTCATAAAGTTGAGTTGATCTAAACTCAACATGTATCTTCAGCTTTATAAAAGTTCACATGCCCAGTGTTCACTCACTTATTGTGAATGTGTTTTTCCCTTACATATGCTTGACTGAGTGTTTATGGATTTTCAAACAATCAAGATCAAGTAAGCATTGCTAAGTAAACAAAGGCGTTTCTAATACTGTAAAGGTGATATGATGGATTTGCACTCCAATGGAGCATCCGTAAAGAAAACATATTCTCATCAAACAAGACCCTCTCACAATGCCACTCTCCTCGAGAGACTTACATTCCATAATTGAAGGCTGGGACCTTCCTTTTGTTGGTTTTGTAATATGTTTGATTGAAGGTAGTCTAACAATTTATGCTTCTAAAGGTTAATATACTTCAACACTTCTGAGTATAGTAAGTGGCATTTGGATGTCACTGTTTTGGCACAGACACAATTAGCCTTGGAATTATTCTGGTCAAAACTTGAAAAATTCAGGTTTTACTTTTATTCATTTATTTTTGTAAGTTGCTTGGCATATAAAAAACAGACATCCTCACTCCATTCCCAAGCTCCATCTCCACCCCACATGCAAGTTTATCACATCTCTGGCACCCAGCACCACTGGAATCAAGAATGCAATGCGAGTCTCTTATTGCACAGAGTGTGGAGAGATGCTGCTCAAGGATTAGAGAAACAGGGAGTAAGAAACAGGCCAAGCTTGGAGATAACGGAAGGTGTAGGCATGTGCAGTTTGTATCTGATGTAATTCATAAAACAGCTTCTCCTTGTTTTTTTTTTAACCCACCATTTTGTGATTCTGTTAGAGACCATCAGAAAACAGATGGTACCCTCAAAAGGTGATTAAAGAGACTTTAAGGAAGGGGCTGTCACACATATGTGGGCAGGGTTAAGAAAAATGACATGGGTTTCTGAGACATTGTAGAAGTCAAAGCTGAGCTCAGTTTTCTCCTTTGGCCCCTCAGGACACAATTTTCTGTGTCTATAAGTAATTACAGTCTTACCAAAAACCTAAATTTAAACACTAGCCACCATCAGTATACTCTTTTATATGATAGCAATAGGGGAAAGTCGGCAGGGTGAGGGGAAATACAAATAGTTAATAGAAAACATAGAGTATCCTTATAGCAAACAAACAAACAAAAAGGTTCATGCTTTCCTCTTTGTTTTTACTTATTTGTTTTCAAATTTAAAAGATCACATAGTAACAGGATAATGATAGGCAATTAGGATCTCATCATTACATAGCGGCCCATGGTCAGTTAGACTGCAGTGCCCAATAGCAAGCAAGGAGCTGCTTTTCAAACATGCAGCAGTGTCGCCTGAAGAGGACATGGCCTTATTCCAAAGCCCTAGAGGTCTGCACTATGATTACCATATTGAAGGTCCTCAGAGGCTCCTGCAATATCCACATCTCCCAGGAATGCCCAGTACCAGAAAACTTAAGCAGTGGTAGTCCAGTTTGCCTGAAGCTTGGTCTGTTGTAGAAAAAAACTTATACAGGCACTTTCTATACTCTTTCAAAGACAATATAATAAATGTGTGTTCTTGGTAACTACAACAGCATCTATGCTCAAGAAAATACATTATTTTTCTTCAAAAAGAGGTATCAGATAATTTCAATATTTTAATGAACCCAAGAGGACTTTTCTTTCTTTTTTTTTTACCCCTTTTTCTCTTTACCCTAATCCTCACTTACTTTTTATTATTTTCCCAACTTCTTCCCACAAGAAAGCACTCTGCTCATTTATGTGCAAAACGTAGGCAAACAGAGGTCACCAATATAGTTTCTGAAATAGGAGAAGTCTGCTCTTTACGCAAGATAATTATTACTTCTGCTTTCCTCTCAAAGAGTGATGGTAACTCAAGTGAGGTAGGCGGAAGCTCTACTTCTTTAGAAAGTGACTTTATTTTAGTATTTCAGTTTCTATTGTGAAGTTCTGTACCACAAAATCTTGATAAAGTACTTTGAGAAACTCATTGTGGAGTGAGGGTAGCAGAGGTACATTTTACATTAGGTTTTCTATATTAATTAGAGCAACATGATTGGCAGGTTCATGATAATATCCTGCCGATTTTATGCACTGCAGCTTGAATAAAATTAGTGGATATGCAATAAGGCTACGTAGGAGTTATGCTGTGGAAATTTACTCCACCAATTTGAATATTTATCTTATTGTAGGCATCCTGGGAGATTTCAAGTTTAATTCAACATATGGTCTGTGAATTCAAAATTAAATTTCATTTATAAATTTGACACAATAGGGGTTAAACTCAACGGAAGGATATAAGCATATGGTGGAGTTTCCACTAATTGAGAGCCTTCTACTATGAGAAGTGAGTAGAAGAGGAGATTGGTAACTTTACTTTCATTTTTATTATATTCCCCATTGGTTATTATTCTAAAGCATAGGTGAAAAAGATTATTTTATTAAGTGATATTCAAGGAATTAACTGTTCCACTGAAAAAATAGAGATTTTTATATGTATAAATTTTCATATATAATTATATGCATATATGCACTTATATATTCATATACACATATATTTGTGCTCACCCAAAAAAATAACCCTCCTTTTTTCAGCTTTATTAAGGTATTATTGACAAAATTGAAAGATATTTAAAGTGTAAAATGTGGTGTTTTGATGATAGATAGATAGATACTCCCTTAAAAAAAACAACAACAGTAAATATCCATTTTGCAGAAATTTCTAATCTCAGGACATCTTTGGTGGGAGGCATTATTCATCCTACCACGTACTTCCACTAACTCTTCAACCTTCTGTAACCTAGCTTCTGCTGCCATCACTCCATAAAAGCCACTTTGAACGAGTTCATTGAGGATCTAAATCTCTTAAATGCAGAAAATGTTTTTAGTTCTCATATTCTTCCCCTAACCTGAATCAGTTGACAGCTTTTTTTCAAGAAAGAGTTTTCTTCTTCAAACACTGACTCTCTTTTAGCTTTTATGACACTATATTGTCATGGATTCACTGTTTGCACTATTCCTTTACTTATTCTTCCCACTTACTCATAATTAATCAAAGAACATATTTTTAGACCTGATTCTAACTCATGAATATGGTGAGTGAATTTTATTCTTGTCCCAATATTTCTACCTGGCTGTTCTCAGAAATGATGACATAGACTTTAAGCTAAAAGGTTTATTTGCTGTGAATTAAACATTGAGTGAAATAGGCCATGAGTTTTCCAAACAGTAAAAATATTATTATTTCTACCTGATGAATTAGGGTCAGGGAATAGATATTGTGCAACCTTTCTCCTAATCTCTTCAAGCCCCTTCCTGATTTTGCTAGTACAGCAAGATCCACTGCATCAAGGAATAGCTCTGTAAAAATTCTGCCAGCTCCGTGAACAATATAGCCACCACACAAAGCATAGGCCTCCAAAACAGCTCTTCTGAATGCTGAGACTCCAAGAGATCTGTATGACTAGAACATTTTTTTTTCCTGGGCTATTCCTTCCAAATCAAGAGTGCGTGTGGAGTTCTACTAAGAAAAGTGGTGATAGTAGAGTTATACAAAACTATCTTTTCTCTCCTCATTTTCCATGATCCCTCACTGGTATTTGTGAGAAGAGAATGATAGAGTTTTCTTTCATTGGTTTTTTTTTTGTGTTTTTTTTTTAATCTGCTATCATTTCCATTTCTAGCCTACACATTTTGGGGAGGGAAGTGAAACTTTTTTTCTGTTTTTAGAGATAAAATGGGATTTCTTGGAAAATTGTTTTTGATATTTCAACACAGATCTTGGAACAAGAGAGCTGAATATCTCTGTTCAAGCTGCTACTATTTTTTAAAATATGTTTTTATTGAATTTTAGAGAGAGAGAAAGGGAGAGGGATAAAAGATATAGAGAGACAAACATGATTGGCCGCCTTCTGCATGCCCCCAACTGGGGCTGAACCCAGCAACCCAGGGATTGAACCAGTGATCTCCTGGTTCAACCACTGAGTCAGGCTTGCCAGGGAAAGCTGCTACTATTTTGAAAATAACACAACACAGTAGGAATGTTTTCCCCATAAATGACTTTTGACATTTTCTTTTAATCTACATGCAGAAGAAAATTATGGGAATCTCTACAATCAAATTGTGTGACTCTTTATCATCAGTTCTTGAATGTGGCTTACAGGTGCCCTTTTATACTTGAGTATAATCTAGGATGAAACATCTCCCTTCTTATGTTTCAGACAGTTTGAGATCTACAGAGGAAAACCTTAGCACTCACACATGAACACATGTATAATCTTCATTTGGGAAGCATTTCGAGGATGCATTTGTAAACAAAAGAAAAAGAGTAAAATACATACTAGTATTTGTAGATATTCAAATAAACATTTTAAAAACAATGATAATTAACAGAAAACAAGATAAGAGCGTGTGTGGAGTTCTACTAAGAAAAGTGATAGTAGAAAAGTGTATGTGGAAAACATGCATATATGCAGATACATTTGAAAATAAAGAGATTCACAACATTTTTATAAAGTTTTTTTTTAATTTAGCGTAAGCAAACTCAAATATTTTTTTATAAGGCTGCTGTGAACAATAGAAAACTATGTTTTGATAAGCTGGATCTCCCTTCCTATTCCAGAAGGCACATTGTGGCTCTGAAGTCTATCAGACAGAAGTAAAATGGCTCTCAGAAAGCACATCTTTGCAACAGAAAAAAATCACTTACATTGGAAATTTGATAGCATTTCCATTTTAGGAAACTTTAAACCCACTAGCTTTATATGTGAAATAATGAGCTGAAGACTCAACAGATACTTTTCTACAGTAGCAAAGGTCACAAGCCTTTGGTTGTTCACACTGGAACTGTGTACATGAGCTTCATTTGAAAATCCTTTCTGTGTGATGTTGCTGTGTCTCCTTTGGTCAGAGCACAGCATATTTCAAGGGTGACAGTGGCACATTCAAATGCTGAATTTAGACAGGAAGCTTAAGAAATATTTTATGGACAACTGCAAAATGGCATTTGGTCATTTTAAGTAACATCTCAGTACAGCTTCACATCCAAGTTGTTGGCATATTTTATATAGGTAAATAAATGTATTGTTTCCAAAAATGCCTGGAATACTAATTAAATTATGTACTTAAATGACCATTAAAATCTTATGATGGTTAACTTTATGTGTCAGCATGACTGTGCCACAAGATATGCAGATTAAACATTACTTCTGAGTGTGTCTGTGAAGGTATTTCCACATGAGATTCGCATTTGAATTGGTGGGCTCAGTAAAGTAGATGCCTTTCCCATCTTCTAATCCATTGAGGGCCTGAATGGAACAGAGTGAAGGCAGGAGGATTTACTCTTCCTGCCTGCCTGCTGAGTTGGGACATCATTCATCTGTCCTTGGACTTGAATTAACACCATCAGCTTTCATGGTTCTCAGGCCTTTGCACTTTGATTGGAATTACATCATTGCATGTCTTGATTGCAGACAGCAGAGTATAGGAACTCTCAGCCTCCCCAAAAGCAAGACCACAGTCAATGGAAGTATTGCAGGGATTAGTGCCACCTTTGAGGACTTGAAAGATGCAGGGGTGGTGATTCCCACTGCATTCTCATTGAACTTTCTTTCTTTCTTTCTTTTTTTGTTTTCATTGTCTAAAGTTTTATATATGTCTCCTTTTTCCCCAATTGACACCCTCCCACCACCATTCCCACCCCGGGCAAGCCTCCACAGCCCCAGTGTCTGTGACCATTGGTTATGCTAATATGTCAACTTTCTTAACTGGTCTGTGCAGAGGACAGATGGATCTTTAAGGCTGACATTGCACTATGATAAACAACTTATACCAGATGTGGTTTTATTACTTGATATGCAGCTTGTCCTAGAAAATGTCCATCACTGTCCATGAGATCCACCAGAGCAGTTTAATTTCATTGGCAAGGCCAGCAATACACCTTCACTGTCCTACCTGGGGGGTATACCAAATCACCAGACTTAGGTCATAATTTGGTTTACAGGAACCTTGATCACCTTTCTGTTCCAAAAGATATCACACTGGTCCATTACATTGATGACATGTTTGTCAGAGAAAGTGATAGCACTGCTCAGCACTGCTGCTCTGAGTTGTTCTGAGTGCAGATATTCTTCTAAATTCTTCCATTCAACTACACCAGGGCTGGTCCTTCTCGAACCCTGCCCTCTGTACTAACTGCTGGGAACTTAGTCCAACTTCCCCCTTTATTCTTCTGGATCCTGCCAGTGGTGCCAAGTGTCAGAGACACTGGGTCAATTCTTGGTGGCAGGGCAGACTGAGAAGCCATGAGAGGTTGTAATGGGTGTATAAGAATGAGTCTTTATTACAGAAGCCAGTGGCCATATAGACATCAGACAAGACAGTCCTTTATAGCAAAGTCCATACAGACAGGCAGCCAGACACTGGCTGGTGAAAACATATCTTTTCACAAAAGCAGCATTAGTCTCTGTACCCACAGCTATTATCTGAGCAGCCATGTTACCCCAGACTCACTGCCTTACATCACAGCGGTACCTGAGCTCTCTGGCTCAGCACCTTCTCCTGTCTCCCCTGCCCAGCACACTGGCTGGTTACCATGGCAGCTATATCTGAGCTCTATGAGCTCTTAGCCTTATATGGTGGCAGTACCCGCTCTCAGCTCCGTCTGTGTTCTCTAGCCTCTCCTGCACACATAGGAGCTACATTCTCTGTGCCTTGTGTATTGATAACAAGGCTTCTGTGCTCCCATTGGCCTTGAATATCCTGGTGCGGTTCCCACTATGCTGACTGGGCATCCTGAGCAAAAATTAGTATATCCTCTTGCATATCAAGGGGTAAGGAATAACTATAATAAAAATTCAGGGGTTCTGTGATGTAATTCATATTGAAATATCTCTTCTAAAAGAAAGGATAAGTTATTGCATCTGATTCCTCCTTACAACCAAAAAGAGGCACAATACCTAGTAAGCCTCTTTGCATTTTGGAGACAACATATTCCTCATTCGGGTGTGCTACTCTGATCCATTTACCAATTGACCTGAAAATGTTGTGATTTTTGTGGAGCCCAGAATAAGAGAAGGCTCTGAAGCTTGTCAAGTTTTCTATGTAAGCTTTCCTGCAGGTTGGGCCATACAATCCATCAGGTGCAACGGTGCTTAAAGTGTCTGTGGCAGATAGGGATGCTGTTTGGGGCCCTTGGCAGACTCCTTTAGTGTCATCACAGAGCAGACCCTCAGGATTTTGGAGCAAAGCCCTGCCTGCTCGGCAAATAACTACTCTCCTTTTCAGAAATAACTCCTAGCCTGCTACTGTGCCTTAGTTGAGACTGAATGCTTAACCAAGTTACTATAAAACCTGAGCTATTCATCATGAATTGGGTGTTATCTGACCCACCAAGAGTAAATTTTTGTTTACATGCCAATTGAAACTTCTAAATACATAAAATATCAATGAATACTTACCCAATTGTGTTTCAGTGTATGCCATTTTAAGATCTCACTAAGCATCTGAATTCCACAGACTAGTATAAATGTGGGCATATGTTCCTATTCCTTTATGACATATTAACCGTTTTTAATTTAAATTTAACAGTTTTCAATTAATTTTGCTCTTATATTTTAATAAAGCTTTCACCTAGAGTGAAAAAAATATACTATACATGTTTAATGATTTCAAATTCCAAGAAACACATAAATTTTATAGCATCATAAAATGCACATTTTATAATTTTTATTATTTAATTATATTGTTCTATATAACTGAGAATAAAGCCAACAAGAATAAAATGATTTTCCATCACTTCCCAACTATTAAACCATGTAGGCTTTAATTTTTTTCATTCTTTATTCAAATGTCATATAATTATTTTATTTAGAAAATAAATATCCTAATAATGTACTTACTGTGATCTGAAATTACTCCAAGGCATTTCTAAAACTGGTGGTGATATGTAAAGTATAATGTTAATAAGTTTTATAAGGTTGTTATTCAGTTTCAGTAACTTAGATCTATGACTATTTTTTTACTTATTACAAATCTTCTTTTTCAATGAAATACAATAAATAGCTGTATTGGATTTTTTAAAATATATTTTGTTGATTTTTTTACAGAGAGGAAGGGAGAGGGATAGAGAGTTAGAAACATTGATGAGAGAGAAACATCCATCAGCTGCCTCCTGCACACCCCCTACTGGGGATGTGCCCGCAACCAAGGTACATGCCCTTGACCAGAATCAAACCTGGGACCCTTGAGTCCGCAAGCTGATGCTCTATCCACTGAGCCAAACCGGTTAGGGCTGTTTTGGATTTATAATACAACAAATATTTACAATAAGTATAAATGGGGTATATTAGTTTCCTAGGTCTGTCAAAACAAATTACTACAATTTTGTATTAAAACAACAGAAATGTATTCTCTCACAGTTCTGTAGGCCAGACATCTATTCTAAAGGTGTCAGCAGGGTTGTACTCCCTCTAAAGACTCTAAGAAAGAATCTATTCCTTTCCTTTCCTAGCTCTGGTAGATGCAAGTATTCCTTGAATTGTAGTCACATCACTCTAATCTCTTCCTCCATGGTCACATTGCTCCTCCTCTTATGTACTAATATGCCCCCTTCTCAATTTGTCTGTCCCAAAATTTCCTCAAGCTTTCTCTTAGGAGGATACATATGATTGAATTAAGGACCCATCTGAATAATTCAGGATAAACTTCTCTTTTCAAGAGTCTTAACTCAATCATATTTTTAGGGCCATGTTTGGTAATATTCACAGTTCCTGGGGATTAGGATTAGACCTACCTTTCTGAGGGCCACCATTTGGCCCTCTACATAAGGTAATCTTATCAATGAGAAGACCTATTACATAAGGGAAAAATTCAACAATATGTTGACTGTAAGAAATTCACTGAACTAAAAAGGATAAAAAATTCTGAAACTAAATTGTTAGAGCTGGATATAGCAGGCAAATATAAGTCCTAAAATAACTCAATATGGGAATTTTATTTAATATATATGTATATATATAAATGTATATATATAAATGTATATATACATATATTTATATATTAAGCATAGAAATCAATATGCTTGAAACCAGAAAATAAGAAATAGAAACTTTCTTAACTTGCCCTAGTATACATAATAATTTAATTACAAACATGATTTTCTTTGTTTATTTTATTTTACCTTTTGTTTAACAGTACTTATAAGATCTACACCCTTAACAAAAATGTAAGTATACAACAAAGTATTATTAATCATAGAGCCTATGTTGCACAGCAGCTCTTCAAAACGTATTTTTCTTGTATAACTGAAACTTTGTACTCTTTCATCAACATCTCCTCATTTTCCCATCCTCCCAGCCTTTAGAAACATCCATGATACTCTGTGTTTCTATATGGTTGAGTAACAAACATGATTCTAAATGGAAAATTGATAGAAATATTTTCTGTAGGACCTGAAACAAGATGGGGATCCTCACTTTGTTATTAATAATAAACATAGGATTAGAATTTATAGCCAACTCAATTATTTTTAAAATAAGATATAATAGTTATAAGGATTGTGAGGAAAATATTAGTGCTATTATTTGCAGATGATATGATTATCTGTACAGAAAGCTCAATTGAATCAAGAGACATTTCTGGAACTCTGATAAAATTTTGCAAATATATTGTATGTGAGATCAATTTATGAAACCATCTGTGTTTTTCTATACTATCAATAGTCAATTCTATATAAGAAAAGGGTAATATGCAAATAGACTGAACAGCAGAACAACTGAACAACCAAAGTGTAATATGCTAATGATATGCTAAGGCTGCTCAACTCTTGCTATGATCTGCACTGACCTCCAGGGGGCAGATGCTCTGACCTGTAGGTTAGCTTGCTGCTGGGGTCTGGCTGATTGAGACTGAATGAGATGGGCTGGACACCCACTGGAGCCCTCCCAGTGTCCCTGCTTGGCCCGATCGTGCACTGGTGGGGTCCCTCATCCTGGCCTGTGCCCTCTCTAAATCTGGGACCCCTCGGGAGATTGTCAGAGAGCCAGTTTCAGACCGATCCCACAGGCCACTCCCTTTGGGAGGGCACCAGATGCAGGGCTCATGGCTGGTGAGTGCTGCTGCAGCAGCGTGAGCCTCTCCGGATCCGGACTGATTGGGCGCGAGCCTGCAGCAGGCACAGTGGGGCCAGGATGAGCTGCAGGCAGTGTTGGACTGCAGGTTTCAGCCCAATCCCTGGAGGCCACTCAGAGGGACCCTAACCATGCATGAATTTGTGCACCAGGCCTCTAGTTGAAACATAATAAAATGCTATATAATTCATAATATTAGGGAAAATATATGGATCCGGACTGATTGAGCGCGAGCCTGCAGCAGGCACAGTGGGGCCAGGATGAGCTGCAGGCAGTGTTGGACTGCAGGTTTCAGCCCAATCCCTGGAGGCCACTCAGAGGGACCCTAACCATGCATGAATTTGTGCACCAGGCCTCTAGTTGAAACATAATAAAATGCTATATAATTCATAATATTAGGGAAAATATAGTAAATATATATACAGTTTTTTCTTATTAAACAGTAAGGCAAGCCACAATGTCTTGCTTTAAGCAAAACAGGGTAAAATTGACCAGTGCAGGATCTTATAAATAATATGAGTGTTGTGGGTTGAATGGTGACTCTTCCAAAAAGTATATGTCATGTGCTAATTTCTGGACCTCTAAATATTACCTTATATGGTAAAATGGTGACTATTACTTTGTATAGCAAAACACTGGTTGAGAATTTTTTTTAAAAAAAGAAGATTATCCTGGGTTATTAAAATAAGTCCTAAATGACATTACAAGTAGAGAGAGGCAGAGGGAGATTGTACACGCAGATACACAGAAGAGAATGTGTAATGAAGAAGAGAGAGAGAGAGAGAGAGAGAGAGAGAGAGAGAGAGAGAGAGAAAGAGAGAGGTGGCCATGAGTCAAGGAAACACATCAACAATCATCTGTAAAAGGCAGTAGTGGATAATCCCATAAAGGCTCCAGAAGAAGTGCAACCCTACTGACACCTTGATTTCAAATTTCTGGTCTCAGGAACTGTGTGAGAATAAATTTGTTTTTTAAGTTATTCTGTTTATGGTAATTTGTTACAGAAGACACAGGAAAATAATACAGATTTTTGTTACCAAAAGTAGTTCCAGAGAAATACAATTTTAAGGGTGAGTTTTCTGAATTGATTCTGGATTTTCTGAAAATAGTTCTTAAATTTGATTACATTTAGAGACACAAATGACTATTTCCACTGCTAAAGAGGACATTGGTTTCCATGGTGAGATGCAGCATTTGAGACATGCAAAATATCACCATTGAATTATCCTAATCATATACTAGTATATGGTTCTAGGTAACTATGTGTTCCATATTTTAGAACATTTTAGCTAAATTAACAAATATAATGAGAATGGCTACTTATCCCTAATGACACAGGAGAAAGAAAGGATGAAGACATCAAATCCCCAACCCAAGCTCTGAATCCATTAGCTGAACACTTCTGTGTCTTCCCTGAAATAAATCCTATCTCCTGTAGCTAAAGGGCTGACATTCTAAAACAAGTAAACAAATACAGAGTTTCAAGCTGTGAATTGCTGGATCACAATCATCGATTGGGTAGGAATGGGATCCTGCAAAATAGAATTGGGACATATGGGAAGAGCCTGGTGAAGCTGTGAACATTGAGCCTTGTTTGCCAGTAGAAACAGTACTTCTACCACTTCTGCCTGAGGAGGTTAACCCTGATTTTCCTGAAGAAACTCTAATGGCCTTCCTGGAGATAGTGGTCTTTGAAAACACTGCTGGTTCTTCTTCAGATCACCCCTATCACCTCTCCTTGCTTCTAGACCTATAACTATACTCAGTTCCAGCAAGCCAAAACCGATGAGGTAAAATGTTTGTTCTATAAGGAGCTATACTGCACACTAGTCTGTTTAGACAGAAATCTGGGAAATATGAAAGGGAAAAATATAAAGTGAAGAATAATGATGGAAGTAACATGAAGTTGAATGTATTGATATAGACCTAGTAAACTGAAGTTCTAGATTTAATTTTTCAGTTGAAGAATTAGAAAGAGTTCTGTATAGTTGGTTGGCTGAAACATGGTTCAAAAGGTAGCCTACATGAAACTGAAATACAAAACTTTCTTGACAGAATACAAAGAAAATATTGGAATACTAGGAAAATTGGATTAAAGTGAATTATCACACTAGAACTGTTAACCCACTTCAGAAGGGTCCAGGAGACACACCTTCCACATTACTTTGAGAAATAATTTGCAAAGCAAGCCCCGGTATCTTGAAAGAGCTCTTTGGTATCTCTCATCTGCAGGCCAGAAATTACAGTGGGAACTGTTGCTATTGAATAGAGATTCTTCAATGCAATGGGGATAATTGGATCTCAGGATGGTAGGAGACAAGGGACAGAACTCAATCACCAAATTCAAGGTGTATTTGGTTACCATAAGAACAGTGCAATAAAAGCAGCAAACAGAGCATTTGAGAAAGATATAGGGGATCAATGAAATTCTTTATTTATGGAATGTAACATAAGAGTACTAGGTTAAATATGTAGAAATCTAATTTGAATCAGCAGAACAGGGAGCCAGTCCCTCTCAATTAATGTCCAGATGTGAACCTCTTTATAGAATAAGAACTCCTCGATTGAATGGGAGGCCAGCTTCCCTTAGGAAAGAATCCAGCTACACTGCCAAACATTTATACTGTTTATCATTCTTCCAGTTTTTTGAAAGAGGCTTATGGCCTTTTCCTAGGTTTACTATGGGTTGGGAAAAAGGAAATATTTGGATTTTTTTGAGGGTTATTGGACATTGGCTATCAGGTGTTACTAATTTCAGGAGATCCATAAGTCACTATGGTTTATTACTCAGAGGAAGAGCTTATGGAGGTCAAGTAGTCAATGGACTTGTAACTCAGGTCCATCTTACATTGGGTCCAATGGGTTCCTGGGCATATCCTGTGGTGATGTCATCTGTTCCAGAATGTATATTTGGAATGGATTTACTTAGCAACTGGCAGAATCCACACATTGTTTAACACACCTGTGGAATGAGGACTACTATGGTATAAGAGACCACGTGGAAACCACTAGAACTGGCTCCACCTAGCATTAACAGTAAACCAAAAGCTATATTGCATTTATGGAAGTATTTCAGAGATTAATGGCACCTTCAGGGAGTTGAAATATTCAGGGGTACTGATTTCCACAACATCCCTACTCAACTTGCCTTATTTGTCCTGTGCAGAAAATAAATGCATCTTGGAGACTGACAGTGGATTTTTATAAATTAATCAAATGGTGACTCTAATCGCAGCTGCTGTTCCAGATGTGATTTCATTGCTTCAGAAAATTAACATATCCCCTAGTATGCAGCTATTGATGTCGCAAATGTTTTCGTTTTGATGTGTGATAATAAAGATATAAAGAAAATTTTGTTCTCAGCTGGCAAAGCCAGCAACATACCTACATTGCTCTACCTCAGGAGTATCTACAGACCTATATTCTAATTTAGTCTGTAGGGGCCTTATTGCCTTTCCCTTTCTGAAGACATTACACCAGTTTATTATATAGATAGCATGCTAATTAGAGCTAATGAGAAAAAGTAGCCACTACTCTAGACTTATTATTAAGATATTTGCATTTTCACATCAGTAAGGTTGCCAGAGGTCCTATGGTGAAAGGCATCTCAAGATATATCTTTTAAGGTGAAGGATGCATTGTTGATCTGTGCCTGCTATAACAGAAACCATAAATGATATGTTAATTAAAAAGAAAAAGCATCAAATCTTTAAAAAAAAAAAGAAGATATTTGCATTTTCACATCAGTAAGGTTGCCAGGGGTCCTATGGTGAAAGGCATCTCAAGATATAACTTTTAAGGTGAAGGATGCGTTGTTGATCTGTGCCTGCTATAACAGAAACCATAAATGAGGGCAAATGTCTTGTGAGCTCTTTGGATTTTGGCAGCAGCATATTTCTCACTTGGGTGTGCTACTCTGGGCCATTTACCAAGTGACCTGAAAGGCTACTAGTTTTGCTTGGGGTCTAGAACAAGATAAAGCTGTGTAGCAAGTCCATGCTCCATGCTAGATGCTCTGCCTCTTCAGCCATCAAATCCAGCAGCAATGAAAGATCAAGTTATTAGCATATATATATGGACTAACTTATTATGGCTGAAAACAAATGTTTTCATGAGTCTGCTAAAATATATAATTATATAAAAAATGCATCATTTTTTTTTCTGGTAGAAATAGTTGGTGTAGTTGGAAACAATTCAGGTTTCTATCACTAAAGAAACTAGGGAAGCAAATTTAAAGGATGCACTATTAGAAGCATGAACTCAAAGAACCCTCAGAAGCACCGAGAGATCTTATAGAACACTAGAAGCCTCGTGCATGGCATTTGAGCACTGACAGGGGGGCGGTCCCTTAGCCGAGCCTGTGTCCTCTTGCAGTCTGGGACCTCTCAGGGGTTGTCTGCCTAAGCCAGAAGTCAGACATCCCTCTCGCAATCCTGGGCTCTCACAGTCTGGGATCCCTCACTCCTTACCACCCTCCTGCAGTGGAGGTGGGAGAGGCTTCCACCACTGCCGCTGCACTTGCCAGCCTTGAGCGTGGCTTCTGGCTAAGTAACGCTTCCCCTGTGGGAGTGCACTGACCACCAGAGGCAGCTCCTGCATTGAGCATCTGTCCCCTGGTGGTCAGTGCACATCATAGCGACCGGTCGTTCCACCATTTGGTCAATTTGCATATTAGGGTTTTATTATATAGGGTACTGTTGAGAGTAATAGATAAGAAATATAATGAGCCTATAAATCAAAAATGCATGAAAGACTAAGGAACATTATGTATTGTAGAATTGTGTATATATCTAAGGACATATGTCAAACACATTTGGAGGGTGGTAGGATTGGGGACTGTGGCTGAAGGGGAAATAAGACAAATTAAAATAAAATAAATTATAATTGATGATTAAAAGCAAGTAGTATGCAATAATCTGAAAGATTAATTAAGTTAAATTCTATATCTGAGCATAAATAAACAGGGAGAGGGAGATGACAAGAGAAATAAACTACTGTTAGGAATTTTAAAATTGATAGCATATTTATATATTTTAAAATTTATATTAAAATTATTTTAATGCAAATCATTTTTCCAACAATGCATTTAAAGATATTTGTCATAAGAGACTAAGACTGTGGACAAAGTTGCATTATATTAACATTCATCAACACATTATTCACAAAATGGAAAGATTAAGAGACATAAGCATACACTAATATGGGATTATTTAATTATGGGAATGGTTACATAAAATATAAAAGGCTTATTAAAAGTAAAGTTTACAAATTATGTTGTAGAGATACTGACAGAAAAAAATTTTATATTAAAAACAGGTTATAAAATTCAGTGCTTTTGAATTCTGGAGACGTATGTGTCCTTACTTGTGAGGCAAAATAGTATGAAAACAGAATACAGCTGGCCCTCTGCATCTGCAGGTCCACATAGATAATCCATCTATGGATGAAAAATATTTGAAAAATATTTTCCAGAAAGTTGATCCCAAAACAATACAGGGAAATAGCTACTTACCTAGCATTTACATTGTATTAGGCTTCATAAGTCATCTTGGAGATGATTTAAAGTATATGAGGTGAGTAATGTGCATACATTATATGCAAATCATTTTTATAGGGGACTTGAGCATCCATGGACTTTAGTATCTTAGGGATTTCTGGAATCAATTCCA